>NW_027361829.1:31270000-31870000 GCF_039654945.1 Dendrobates tinctorius | reverse complement strand
ACACCGTACTGCTCTTCTATTGATTTCTGTCCAGACCAGGGGGCATGTGGAAACAAGGCTGGTGGGACTTTTACTACTCATCCTCTGCTCTTCACGCCTCGGGCGGTGACCCTCGTGCTCAGAGTCACCTAGTTTAAGAGTACAAGAGTCAGAGGGGGTGCGAAGCAAACGGGGTCACCTTTGCTCTGAGTCCTTCTCTCAAACGCTATAGTCTCTCCTGTGAAAGAGAAGCTCCGGCTGCAATCAAGTCTCTCCACAGGAATCAGGGGCTCTGCACTGACGCCACGGGTACTGGGGTCACGCGCGGTGGTCACTATCTCTGTACAGGTCACTGTCTCTGCACGGGACTCAGTCTCTGCACGGGGTACTGTCTCTGCACGGGACACAGTCTCTGCACGGAGTACTGCCTCGGCACGGGACACAGTCTCCACATGGGCCTCAGTCTCTGCATGAGGGTTAGGACACACCTATGCTGTCACTGCAGACTCCGGCTCCAAGTAGTCACGTTCTGACGTCGCTCTGTGCGGTCTCCCGGTCTTTGCCTCCAGAAAGGGAGCTCACTCTCTCCCGCGGTCTGTGTCTGCGTCCTGTCCTGACCACTGCCCAGGCTGGTCTGCCCACTGAGCGCACGCTTTTTCCGCTCTCAACCTCGCTTCCTTCCTGCCCCGGACCTTTTGTCTGTCCCCTGGGGAACCTGCTAAGCTGCTCAATGGTTCAGGGCATGAAGCTGAGGAGGCAACCCCCCCGGATCTTCCTGTGTTTCACCCCATTACACCACCACATAGTGAATGAATACTACAATACTGATCAGTAATAAAAAAACACAATACTATCACCATAAGTGCCATTATACACAGGAGATCTGTACTTAGTATACAGTGTCTGTGTACAGGTAATACAGTGATCAATGACATTATACACAGGAGCTCTGTATATAGAGTCAGTGTACAGGTAACACAGTGATCACTGGTGGCATTATACACAGGACCTCTGTATATAGTATACAGTGTATAGTGTCAGTGTACAGGTAACACACTGACTCACCAGTGACGTCTCTAGGTGAAGTCCTTCATCTTTGCTTTTCATCTTTCATCCAGCACAGACCGCCATCACTTCTTCCAGCCAGGACTTGTCTCTGCAGGAAATAACACAGTTATCTAGAGCTCCACTTGCAGAACATATTACTTGTTTTTTTCCCAACTTCTACATTATATCACTGTTGTGAATTCTCTTACTTCTGAGTTGGGGCTCCCTCTGGTGGTTACTGTGGGTAATGGAGCTGGCTGGATTGACAGAGATCTGTCACCTGACGACGATGATTGGAAATCTGGGATTACTGATTGGGAGTATTTAAGTAAGCAGGCTTCGCACAATTGTTGCTGGTGATTAGTTCTTCCTGTGCAACTTGAGGTCTTCTGTCTTCTGCCTGATCCTGCATTTTTCAGTTAAGTTGTCTGTTTGCTAATCCTTTGCATCTGATCTGGTTTTGCCTCTTTCTGCCTTGCTGTACGGTTTCAGTGTGCTCCCTGCTGGGGCTGTGCTGGACCCCGCTCCATATGTTACAGCTTGTGTCAGTTTGTTCAGTCCCCTGTTATATTAGTCTCTTTTGCTTTGCTGCCAGTTTACACCAGACTGCTGATATAGTAGGGGAGAGGTCGTGAGAGTTTTTTTGTACATCAGACGTGTTGGATTTTTTAAGGTTTTTGCGTAATTGCAGACAGTGTCTTTCCTTTCCTATCCTATCTAGACAGTTTGTGCCCCATCATTTGCTCAGTCTATTTTCTGCCTGTGTTTGTCCCTTATCTGGTCTCACCGACAATATATGTTTGGGGGCTATCTATTTCTTTTGGGTTCTACTCCAGGGCAGTTTAGATTTCACCTTTCTTCCTTCAGGCCTAATTAGTTCTCCGGCTGTGTCAAGGTGTCTAGGGCATCTTAGGTACACTCCACGGCTACTGTTAGTTGTGTTGTTAGGATTAGGCGTCTGCAATTTGCTAAGTGACCAACCTTTCTGGTTTACTGGTGGCCAAGCCTATTCCTGCCATCCTCCTCTGTGACCTGTTCATAACACACCACATGAAGAAAAAAAGGCGACATAGTATCACTCTACACAGTAAAAGGACCATCCCCCAAGATATTAAATACATCACTGCAGTAATAATATCCCTTAATTAGCCACTATGGTAATAATATCCCCCATCCTGGCCCTCATGTGTCTCATTCCTGGCTTCAGCCATATTTTCTCCCATCCCACCCTCATGAGTATCCATTCTGCCCCATCTGTCTCCATCATATCCATCCTGCCCCATGATCCTGCATGATCTGTTTTTAACCCTGCCCTTTCTGTCTCCAATCCTGCCCCAGTGTCTCCAATCCTGCCCCCTGTGTCTCCAATCATGCCCCCATGTCTTTCATCCTGCTCCCTGTGTCTCCAATCATGCCTCCAGTGTCTCCAATCATGCCCCCAGTGTCTGCAATCTTGTTCCCATGTCTTTCATCCTGCCCCGTGTCTCCAATCATGTCCCGTGTCTCTATTCTGTCTCTATTCTGCCCCCTGTGTCTCCAGTCATGCCCAGCATCTCCATTCTGCCCCTTGTGTCTGCAATCATGCCCCCCGTGTCTCCAATCATGCCCCCTGTTGTGAATTCTCTTTCTGGGCTCCTTCTGGTGGTTACTGAAGGTAGTGAAGCTGGTCAGATTGACAGAGGTGTTGCGAGTTCTCTTTCTGGGCTCCCTCTGGTGGTTACTGGAGGTAGTGGAGCTGGTCAGATTGACAGAGGCTTGCCACCTGATAATGATGATGACAATTGGAGATCTGGCGTTTCTGACTGGTGTATTTAAGACAGCTGACTTTCTTCAATCCCGGCTGGTGATTTTCTTCCTGTGCCTTCTGAGGTCTGATGTCTCCTGCTCTGTTCCTGCATGGTTCAGCTGAGTGGTTCATTTGCTAATCTTTTTGCATTTGATCTGGTTTTGCCTATCTGCTTTGTGCGGTTCAGCTTGCTCCTGCTGGGGCTGTGCTGGATCACCGCTCATATGCTTCTGCTTGTGTCAGTTTGTTCTGTCCCTTTTATATTGGTCTATTTTTGCTTTGCTTTCAGTATATACCAGAGTGCTGATATAGTGGGGGCGAAGTCGTGTGACTAGTGATTTTTGTACATCAGACGTGTTGGATTTTTCAGGATTTTTGCGTGATTGCAGACAGTGTCTTTCCTTTCCTGTACTGTCTAGTCAGTTTGGGCCCCATCATTTGCTCAGTCTATTTTTCTGCCTCTGTTTTTGTTTTCATCTTGTCTCACTGACAATATATGTTTGGGGGCTATCTATTCCTTTGGGGTCTGCTCCGGGGCAGTTTAGATTTCACCTTTCTTGCTTTAGGCTGAGTTAGTTCTCCGGCTGTGCCGAGGCATCTAGGGCATCGTAGGTACGCTCCACGGCTACTGCTAGTTGTGTGGATAGGATCAAGGGTCTGCAATCCGCTTAGTTACCAACCTCTCTGGTTTTCTGTTGGCTTAGCCTGGTCCTGCTATCCTCCTCGGTGACCCATTCATAACAGAATTACCAGCCTTACTGTAGGCTCCAAGGTACTCTAAAGAAGGAGAGAATTAAAAAAAAAAAAGTGTCAGAATTTTTTTTTAGTATATTTTTTCCTTTTTGTTTTTCTGGGGCCGTAGGAGGATATTTTTTGTCTAAATGGAGACTAAGCAATTGTCTGATCGTGTTGAGCAGCTCACTGCTGAAGTGCGGGGAATTTCTGCCTATCTCGCTCAATCATCTGCTGTTTAACCAAAAATCCCTACTCCTGATGTGTTTTCTGGGAATCGGTCTAAATTTTTGAATTTTAAGAATAATTGTAAACTATTTTTTGCTTTGAAACCTAACTCATCGGGGAGCTCTGTGCAGCAGGTTAAGATTGTCATCTCCCTGATGCGCGGCGATCCCCAGGATTGGGCCTTTTCTTTGACACCCCGAGATTCTATTCTGGCTAATGTGGATGCGTTTTTTCAATCCCTGGGGTTGTTGTATGATGAACCTAATGCTATTGATCAAGCTGAGAAAACCTTATTGGCATTGAACCAGGGTCAGGATTCTGCAGAGTTATAGTGTCAAAAATTCCGAAAATAGCTGGTCCTTACTAAATGGAATAATGATGCCCTAGCAGCTCTCATTCAGAAGGGTTTGGCAGAAATCACAAAAGATTTTATGGTGGGATTTCCTGTCCCCTCTGGTCTTGACGATTCTATGTCATTGGCCATTCAAATTGATCTGCGGTTACGTGAACATAAAACTACATGAGAGGCGTTGCCGCCTTTCAAACAAACTTCTGAACCCATGCAATGCGATATGGTTTTGTCTAGGGCACAACGTCAGGAGTTTAGAAGGGTTAATAAGTTGTGTTTTTTCTGTGGGGATGCCTCTCATACTATGTCTGTCTGCCCTAAACGAGAAAAGCATTTTGCTCACGCATTTGCGGTGGGCAGTGTACAGCCTAAGTTCCTTTTGGCAATTACCTTGATCTGCTCCTTATCTACATTTTCCGCTAAGGCTTTTGTTGATTCAGGAGCAGCTTTGAATCTGATGGATTTTGACTTTGCCAAATGTTGTGGTTTTCCCATGATACCCCTGCGGACTCCTATCCCTTTGAGGGGTATTGATGCTACTCATTTGGCAGAGAATAAACCCCAGTTTTGGACCCAGGTGATAATGCGGGTCGCCCTGGACCACCAAGAAAATTGTAAATTTTTGGTGTTGCACAATTTGCATGATACTATTGTTCTGGGTTTTCCTTGGTTGCAAACTCATAATCCTGTTTTGGATTGGAAATCTGTGTCTGTGGTGAGATGGGGTTGTCAATGTGTTCGTAGTGACACTCCTGTTTTCTCCACCTCTCCCCAGTCTCATGATATTCCTGACTATTTGGCTGATTTTTCTGATGCATTTAGTGAGAGTAAGTCTGCGTCTTTGCCTCCTCAAAGGAGTTATGACTGTGCAATTGAATTAATGCCCGGGTGTAAATTTCCCAAGGGTCAGCTTTTCAACTTATCGGTACCCGAACATGATGCTATGCGATCTTATATCAAGGAGTCATTGGAGAAGGGTCATATTAAACCATCCTCTTCACCTTTAGGTGCTGGGTTTCTTTTTGTGGCCAAGAAAGATGGCTCATTAAGGCCATGTATTGACTATCGTTCCCTTAATAAAATCACTGTTAAATATCAATACCTGTTACCCCTGATTTCTGATTTATTTTCAAGAGTTAAAAGTGCCTGTTGGTTTACCAAACTTGACCTCAGGGGGGCGTATAATCTTATTTGCATCAAGCATGGGGATGAATGGAAGACGGCGTTTAATACCCCGGAGGGACATTTTGAGTACCTGGTGATGCCTTTTGGGCTCACTAATGCCCCTTCTGTCTTCCTATTCTTTATGAACGATATTTTCCGGAACTTTGTGGATACGTTTTTGATCATTTATCTGGATGATATTTTGATCTTTTCCAGTGATTGGGATTCTTATGTGGAACATGTCCGGACTGTGTTCTGGATTTTGAGGGAAAATTCTCTGTATGTTAAGGGATCGAAGTGTCTCTTTGGTGTAAAGAGGATTTCATTTTTGGGATTCATTTTGTCCCCGTCTAATATTGAAATGGACCCGGCCAAGGTACAGGCCATTTATGATTGGGTTCAGCCCACTTCTTTGAAGACTCTCCAGAAGTTTTTGGGTTTTGCTAATTTCTACCGTAAATTTATAAGTAATTTTTCTGTTATTGTTAAACCACTGACTGATTTGACCAAAAAGGGCGCTGATGTGGTGAATTGGTCTCCAGAGGCAATCTCGGCATTTCAGGAGCTTAAGCGGAGATTCACTTCTGCTCCGGTTCTACGGCAACCTGATGTCTCACTCCCATTTCAGGTGGAGGTAGATGCTTCTGAGATTGGTGCAGGAGCCGTTTTGTCCCAAAGAGATACGGTGACTTCTAAGATGAATCCCTGTGCCTTCTTTTCTCAAAAATTTTCCCCATCTGAACGTAACTATGACGTGGGGAATCGGGAATTGTTGGCCATGAAATGGGCATTTGAAGAGTGGAGACATTGGTTGGAGGGAGCTAGACATCAAGTTGTGGTCTTCACCGACCACAAGAATTTGATTTATCTTGAATCAGCTAAACGCTTGAATCCTAGACAGGCTAGGTGGGCCTTGTTTTTCACACGTTTTAATTTTGTGGTCTCTTTTCTTCCGGGCACTAAGAATGTTTCTAGGAGTTTCTTTGCGGATTCTCTTGATGTGACCGAGCCTACTACCTTTCTAAATGAGGGTGTAGTTCTTTCCACCATCTCACCCAATTTGAGACGTGCCCTGGATGAATTTCAGAACAAACCTGAACATTGCCCTATGGGAAAATTGTATGTCCCTTACCAGTGGAGGAAAAGAATAATGTCTGTGTCATGCCCGCCATGTCCGTTATGCCTGTCATGCCCGCCATGTCTGTTGTGTTGCATGACCCCTGGAGCAGTGCACTGAATTATCATGCCCGTTATGTCTCATGCTGCAAGATCCCTGGAAGCAGTGTGCACACGCACCTCGTGACTGTTGTGCTGCAAGATGCCTGGAGAAGTGTGCACCTCATGGCTGCATGCCGTTGCTAGGTAACCATCCGTCTCTGCTCTGTTTCTGCAATCCTCTCTCTATTCCTGGAGCCCCTGATCATGTGACCTTTCCTATGTTCCAGCACTGCCTGACCCAGCTAACAGTGGCGGATTATAATGAGGTCAATTTGGGCAGTTGCCCCGGGCCCAGTGGGGTTAAGGGGCCCACAGCCCAGGCCAGTAAATTGCCCCATTATAATCCGCCACCGCGCAGGGCCGGATTATAGGCAGGGCAGGCGGGGCTTCAGCCCCGGGGCCCCCACCACAAGAGCTTCTAAGGGGGCCCCCACCACATTCCTGCTGGCTGCTGCAATGGCACTCCATCTTCTCCCCACCTAAAAGTGAGTGACCGTGGGGGCGGCATTATGTGCTCTGCTACCAGCAGCATCTACAAGTAGCGTGAACGCTGGTGCTGCTGGTAGCGTGCAAAGGCTTGTGATGAGATCACAGGAGGTAAGGTGTCAGGGCCCCCGATCATGTGACCCCTGTCTCCTCCCCTCCTGTGACCTCATCACAGCTCCTGTGCGCACAGCACTGAGCACTGAGAGCAGCCATGTATGTGGAGTGCGGCTCTGCGGGTGGAGGTCGGTGTTGGAGGCTCCATTATTCTCTATGTGGAGTGCGGCTCTGCGGGTGGAGGTCGGTGCTGGAGGCTTCATTATTCTCTATGTGGAGTGCGGCTCTGCGGGTGGAGGTCGGTGCTGGAGGCTCCATTATTCTCTATGTGGAGTGTGGCTCTGCGGGTGGAGGTCGGTGCTGGAGGCTCCATTATTCTCTATGTGGAGTGCGGCTCTGCGGGTGGAGGTCAGTGCTGGAGGCTCCATTATTCTCTATGTGGAGTGGGGCTCTGCGGGTGGAGGTAGGTGCTGGAGGCTCCATTATTCTCTATGTGGAGTGTGGCTCTGCGGGTAGAGGTCGGTGCTGGAGGCCCCATTATTCTCTATGTGGAGTGCGGCTCTGCGGGTGGAGGTCGGTTCTGGAGGCTCCATTATTCTCTATGTGGAGTGCGGCTCTGCGGGTGGAGGTCAGTGCTGGAGGCCCCATTATTCTCTATGTGGAGTGTGGCTCTGCGGGTGGAGGTCGGTGCTGGAGGCCCCATTATTCTCTATGTGGAGTGCGGCTCTGCGGGTGGAGGTAGGTGCTGGAGGCTCCATTATTCTCTATGTGGAGTGCGGCTCTGTGGGTGGAGGTAGGTGCTGGAGGCTCCATTATTCTCTATGTGGAGTGCGGGTGGAGGTCGGTGCTGGAGGCCCCATTATTCTCTATGTGGAGTGCGGCTCTGCGGGTGGAGGTAGGTGCTGGAGGCTCCATTATTCTCTGTGGAGTGCGGCTCTGCGGGTGGAGGTTGGTGCCGGAGGCTCCATTATTCTCTATGTGGAGTGCGGCTCTGCGGGTGGAGGTCGGTGCTGGAGGCTCCAGTATTCTCTGTGGAGTGCGGCTCTGCGGGTGGAGGTCGGGGCTGGAGGCTCCATTATTCTCTGTGGAGTGCGGCTCTGCGGGTGGAGGTCGGTGCTGGAGGCCCCATTATTCTCTATGTGGAGTGCGGCTCTGCGGGTGGAGGTCAGTGCTGGAGGCTCCATTATTCTCTATGTGGAGTGCGGCTCTGCGGGTGGAGGTCGGTGCTGGAGGCTCCATTATTCTCTATGTGGAGTGTGGCTCTGCGGGTGGAGGTCGGTGCTGGAGGCTCCATTATTCTCTATGTGGAGTGTGGCTCTGTGGGTGGAGGTCGGTGCTGGAGGCTCCATTATTCTCTATGTGGAGTGGGGCTCTGCAGGTGGAGGTCGGTGCTGGAGGCTCCATTATTCTCTGTGGAGTGCGGCTCTGCGGGTGGAGGTCGGTGCTGGAGGCCCCATTATTCTCTATGTAGAGTGTGGCTCTACGATTCGTGACCCCCGTCACGTGACGAGGGGGGCCCACAGAGTCTGAACTGCCCCGGGCCCTGGCTACCCTTAATCCACCCCTGCCAGCTAACCTCTTAACCTCTCAGTGTTTGTGGAGCCCTGATCATGTGACCTTCTCTATGGTCCAGCCCAGTCTGATCTAGCAATGCTCTCTATGATCCTGGAGGATCTGAACCGGAAGTTCTCCCCTGGTCTGACCCGGAAGTGCAGGTGCTAATGCCCTATATCAGACCGCCCCTTCCTATGGTCGGAGCCTGAGTATCATGTTGCTTCCCTGCATGGCTGCTTGGTCTGCTCAGTCGCTCTCTGTATTCTGTGCCCCTGCACTCTGCCCTGTAGTGCGTCTCTGGACACGCTCTGTGCTTGTACTCTGCCTCTTGTCCCGTGCCTTGTCATGTGTTTGTCCTTTGTGTCATGTTTTGTCTCTGTCATGCTTGGACTTGTAGTCCTTCCTGTGTTCTCTGCCTTTGCCTGCTTTGCCATGTTTTGTCTATGCTATGTTTTCCTTGTACTGCTTCCACTTCCCTGTTTCTGCTTGGTCTTCCTTGTTCTGACCTAGGGTGCTCTGTTGTGCCTCCTGGCACATGCACCATTCTTCCTCTCTTACCTATGGTGCTCTGTTGTGCCTCCTGGCACATGCACCATTCCTCTGCTCTCTGACCTGGGGTGCTCTGCTGTGCCTCCTGGCACATGCACCATTCCTCCTCTCTTACCTATGGTGCTCTGCTGTGCCTCCTGGCACACACACCATTCCTCTGCTCTCTGACCTATGGTGCTTCTCAAGCACATTTCCAGGCTAGTCCCAAGGTTCTTCCTTGACCCGGCTCTGGGCTTCGGCCTATGCTCTGCTGCTAGCCCTGTTCTCTGCCTGGTGCTCTATTGTGCCTCCTGGCACACACACCATCTCTGCTCTCTGACCTATGGTGCTCTCTTGCACATTTCCAAGCTAGTCTCAAGGCTCTGCCTTGACCCGGCTCTGGGCTTCGGCCTACGCTCCGCTGCTCGCTCTATACTCGCTATAACCTGACTCTGTGTTTCTGCCTATGTTGTGCTACTTGCCTAGCCTTGCTTTGTTTCTCGCCTTGCCTCACCTTGTTTCTTTGCGCGCCCTGTGCACGCGCCTGGCCTTCCAAGCCTCCTGTTTGTGCCTCAGCCATGCCCGCCCTAGCCGTGCCCGCCAGCTTGTGCCCCAGCCGTGCTCACCGGCCAGTGACAGCTGTCACCTGTTATGCCCCAGCCGAGTTCGCTGGAGTCTTGCACGCCTGTCTGTGCTGCAGCCCGACCAGCTAGCCAGTGCCCCAGCCGTGCTCTCTGTGCTTCCTTGCACCCACACTGTCTCTGCACTGTGTTTGCGTGCTCCTCTTTCAGCACGCGCAGCCCCTCGCCTGCCCTGTGGCATACCTCCCCATGCTTCTGTAAAAGTATGCGCAGGTCTTGCCATGTACCCTGTCGTGCCCTCTAGCATGCACAGGTCCTAGCCTATACCCTGGCGTGCCCCTCTGCACACGCAGGACTCTGCCTTGAGCCTTTACCCTGGCGTGCCCCTCTGCACGCGCAGGACTCTGCCTTGAACCCTGACCCTGGCGTGCCCCTCTGCACGTGCAGGACTCTGCCTTGAATCTTTACCCTGGCATGCCCCTTTGCACGTGCAGGACTCTGCCTTGAACCCTGTCCCAGGCGTGTCCCTCGGCACTCGCAGGACCTTGCCTTGTACCCTGACCCTGGCATGTCCCTCGGCATGCGCAGGACCTTGCCTTGGACTTTGAACCCTGGCCTGTCTCTACACACGCACCCTGTCTCGTATGTTGAACTTTGAACCCTGGGGTGTCTCTACTCACGCACCCTGTCTCGTATGTTGAATTTTGAACCCTGGCGTGTCCCCTATTCACGCACCGTACTTTGCATGCTGAACCTGGCGTGTCCCCTACACACGCACCTTGCACCTTGCCCTGGACCCTGGTGTGCCCCTAGCATGCACCCTGCCTGGAATCTTGCCTTGGACCTCGGTGTGTTACCTAACACACACCATGTCTGGAGATCTGTCGTGCCTCCTTGCCTGTACCCTGGTTTGCCTGCTGGATTCCCGGAACCTGCCATCACTGCCAGAGATCGTCAGCATGAAGACTGCGGCCTGATGTCCAGAGCTGGTGTCCGCAGCCTGTTGCCCTGCCAGCTTTCCGGAGTCCGATGCCATCGTGTCCTTGCCGGTAACCGGGCTTACCTTCTGGCACGTACCATGCCATGGACCTTGGCGTGCCACGCACGCACCTTGCTGTGATACCTTGAATTCACGTATTGTCTTGTTTCCTGCACGTCCTTTGTCGTCAGACACTCGTACCTAGTGTCTACTTGAGCCGGCCGTCTGGTTCCAGCAGTCGTGGTGGCTCACCCCCTTGGTCTTGCCCCTGACACTCCCTGTATAGGGGGTGGTACCTCACAAGGTCAGCTCACCCTAGGTGGGTGGGTGCCACGACCCAGAGTCCACTCTAAAGAAATCGACTCAGCGTAAGTTGACCTCGTCACAGTCTGAAATTCATTGCTCCACGTTGGCTGGTCATCCAGGTATTTTTGGTACCAGAGATTTGGTGAGTCGCTCTTTTTGGTGTCCTGCCTTATCTCATGATGTCATGAATTTTGTGCAGTCCTGTGGGACTTGTTCTCGGTCCAAGCCCTGTTCTCAGTTCTAGTGGTTTGTTGATGCCTCTGCCGGTGCCCAGGCGGCCATGGACCCATATCTCAATAGATTTTATTTCTGATCTTCCTGTCTCTCAGAGAATGACTGTTATCTGGGTGATCTGTGATAGGTCAGCTGGCTCCTGCTGGGGCTGTGCTGGATCACCGCCCATATGTTACTGCTTGTGTCAATTTGTTCTGTCCCCTGTTATATTGGTCTCTTTTTGCTTTGCTTTCAGCATATACCAGAGTGCTGATATAGTGGGGGCGAAGTCATGTGACTTCAGTGTTTTTTTGTGCATCAGACGTGTTGGATTTTTCAGGTTTTTGCTTGATTGTAGACAGGCCGAGTTAGTTCTCAGACTGTGCCGAGGCGTCTAGGGCATCGTAGGTACGCTCCACGACTATTGCTAGTTGTGTGGATAGGATTAGGGGTCTGCAATCCACTTAGTTACCAACCTCTCTGGTTTTCTGGTGGCTTAGCCTGGTCCAGCTATCCTCCTCGGTGACCCATTCATAACAGCCCCCTGTACCTCCAATCCTGCCCCCCGTATCACCATTCTGCCCTGTGTCTCCAATCATGCCCCGTGTCTTCATTCTACCCCGTGTATCTCCAATCATGCCCCCTTATCTCCATTTTGCTCCCTGTGCCTCCAATCCTGCCCCCTGTGCCTCCAATCTTGCCCTCTGTGTCTCCATTCTGCCCCTTTGCCTCCAATCATGCCCCCTGTATCTCCAATCCTTCCCTCAGTGTCTCCAATCCTGCCTGTCTCCATCCTGCTCCCCGTGTCTCCAATCTGCCCATGTGCCTCCAATCTGTCCTGGCAGGATGGAGACACATGGTCCATGTGTCTCCATCCTGCCGGGGAAACATATTGGTCGCTTTCAATAATTAAATAAAATAAAAAAACTTTCTTACCTGGCTGCGCTCCAGCAGCGAAGATGCAGCTGCTGCTATGTGAGCTGAAGGAACTGTGGTGACGTCATCATCATGTGATCAGGGGCGGAGCTGATCAATGGTGAAGGCCTGTGATAATGATGATGTCCCCACAGGTCCTTCAGCGCTTCCACATCTGCAGGCAGCTCTGATGTTGGCCACTGTGGTGGCTCTGCTGATATGTGCGTGGCGCACCACAGGTCCGCCTGCAGCGCACAGCACTTGGGGCCCGGCCGCAGCACACAGCACTTGGTGCCCGAACGCACTGCACAGCACTTGGGGCCCAATGACTAGAAGCACAGGAACGCGGCCCCTGACCTGCGGGCCCCCTTCTGTACTGCTGTTCACCAAGCCCCATACAGCAGTAAGGGCAGTAATGCCCTGATGGTGGCCCTGTCTGTCGTACTTTGATTTGGTCATTAATCAGCTGAGAAAATTATTTAGTAGTAAAGAAAGAAATGCTGTGAGATGAGCATACTGGCTGCATTTCACTGTGAACTGCATTCTGCAGATGTACTTTGATATGTAAAAGCTGGAGAAACTAAACAAACCAACATTTCATTTAAAACATTTCATTTAAAATCTATTGCAAGAATGTGTTTTGGTCAAAAATAACATGCAGATAAGAAATATGAAAATTCTTCTACAGGTGTCAAGAACCTTTAAAACAGAACTGTACTTTCAATAAACTTTGCATAAATCAGTAGTACAGGCGATCAGAAGAAACATTGTAATTTGTTTCATCAGAGAAATCCACTTCCTTCCCCACTTATCAGATACTTCTCTTCCTCTGCTTCCTGAACTTTTTAACTACTGTAAAAAAGAAGCTCAAGTCCATCTTGCTCAAAGGAGAAGTCTGCAATTATCATGTGACCAGCCCATTATACTCTATGGAGAGAGGAGGGGAGAAAGAGAGAGGAGCAGGAAGTGAACACACAGAAAAACAAAGTGCAGAGTTCTGTAACAAGTGTTTTACCACACATCAGAGCTTCATTCAGATTTAAAGAGCTCAGCCCGGCTGTGTAATCTTGCATCTTGCTGCAGCTTGTCTGAGTGAGCTAAAAAAGTGATTGAAGATCAGGGAATCTCCTATCGTTGCTGTGCTGTGTATGAGAAACATCATTGCAGCTCATCTATACCCCCCCAGCAAATATTGGATTGTAAGTTACAGCTAGAGCATCCAAAAGGGAAACTGGTGAGGATATAGAATATAAATCATGAGGCTATATACACACGTGGTCAAAATTGTTGGTGCCCCTCGTTTAATGCCAGAAAAACCCACAGTGATCACAGAAATAACTTGAATCTGACAAAAGTAATAATAAATAAAAAAAACTATGAAAATGAACAAAAGAAAGTCAGACATTGCTTTTCAACTATGCTTCCACAGAATTTAAAAAAAAATAAAACTCATGAAATAGGCAGAAATGATGGTACCCCTGAAAATAATGTGACAAATTGGACATGCTAAATCAAGGTATGTCCAATAATTATCATCATAGGTGTCTACAATCTTGGAATCAGTGAGTGGGCCTGTATAGAGGGCTACAGATACTCTCTGTGCTGTTTGATGACATGATGTGTATCACACTCAACATGGACCAGAGGAAGCGAAGGAAAGAGTTGTCTCAGGAGATTAGAAAGAAAATTATAGACAAACGTGTTAAAGGTAAAAGTTATAAGACCATCTCCAAGCAGCTTGATGTTCCTGTGACTACAGTTGCACATATTATTCAGAAATTTAAGCTCCATGGGACTGTAGCCAACCTCCCTGGACGTGGCCGCAGGAGGAAAATTGATGACAAATCAAAGAAACGGATAATACGAATGGTATCAAAAGAGCTCTGAAAAACTTCTAAATAGATTAATGGTGAACTTCAAGCACAAGGAACATCAGTGTCAGATTGCGCCATCCGTTGTTATATGAGCCAAAGTGGACTTCATGGCAGGCGGCCAAGGAGGTCATCATTGTTGAAAAAAATCATAAAAAAGCCAGACTGCAATTTGCCAAACTACATGTTGACAAGCCACAAAGTTTCTGGGAGAATGTCCTATGGACAGATAAGACAAAAATAGAGCTTTTTGGCAAGGTACATCAAGGCATATCAAGAAAAGAGCACTGTCCCTACTGTGAAACATGGAGGAGGCTCTAATATGTTCTGGGGCTGCTTTGCTGCATCTGGCACAGGATGTCTGGAATCAGAGCAGGGTACAATGAAATCTCAAGACTATCAAAGGATTCTAGAGAGAAATGTGCTGCCCAGTGTCAGAATGCTTGGTCTCAGTCACAGGTCATGGGTCTTGCAACAGGATAAGGACCCACAACACACAGCTAAAAACATTGGACTCTTCTGAAGTGGCCTTCTATGAGCCCTGACCTAAATCCTTTGAAAAGAGCTGAAACATGCCATGTGGAAAACACAACCTTCAAACCAGAGACAAGTGGAGCAGTTTGCTCTTGAGAAGTGGGCCAAAATACCTGTCAAGAGGTGCAGAAGTCTCATTGACAGTTACAGGAATCGTTTGATTGCAGTGATTGCCTCAAAAGGTTGTGCAACAAAATATTAAGTTAAGGTACCATGATTTCTGTCCAGACCAATTCCATGAGTTTTATTGTTTTTTTAAATTCTGTGGAAGCATGGTTGAAAAGCACAGGGGGAATCTCGAGCCATGTCCTCTGCGGTCTCCCATTCCTCTGCAGCCACAGAGATTCCTGCTCAGCCAAGACATCAGTCCAGGCTTCATGCCCAGGTTAATGCTAGGTGTCTGGTTGCTTCTTCTGGCTCTGCTATAACTCCATCCTTCAGTCTGCAGCAAGTAGACACTTCTGGGGCTAAGTCCTGTCTTTTAGGTACTGAGCATGCGCGTGGGACGACCTCTCATTGGAGGCCGGAGGTCACATGCGCAGGTCCCGTTCCTGCTCAGATTGGTCCACTACTGGGAAGGTCCCGTAAAGACGCTGCTATAAAAGAGCCGCATGGCCGCTTGGCCATGCGCTAGTATAGACAGTTATGGATAGTGTTGTGTGTGATGTTGGATGCTTGTGAACCGCTGAATGACTCATTAAGAAACCCCTTCCTTTTGATACGTATGGTTTAGAGTCTTGAGTCAGCGCCAAGCGGTGACACTGCATAGGACCGCAGTGCTCACAGTACCTATTACACACTCAGCCAGAGAGTGTCCTCTGCACGAGACACCTCTGTACCGCATACGCCGCAGTGTCGGTCTCAGCGGTGCCGTGCACAGTTACTGCGCTTTCCAGCGCTAAGCTTAAGCTGATTAGTGGCATCTGCCAGGGCGACGCTGTACACATGCAGTGCGGTAACACCACTGTCATCTGCGCCCTGTGTTTGCTAACAGGGCACAGCGTTTCTCTAGGGTTAATCCCAGGCGCCGCAGTAGCGGTTCCTTAAACTGTAGCCTGTGAGGTAACAGGCTTCGGCATCTCTTTCTGTGGCTCTGTGCTGTAACAGCGTTCGCTCTTGTGCACACCGGGTCAGCGGTTACTCCGCCGGTGTTCAGTTGGCGTCCCCATTACCGAGCTGCAGTTTGTCATCTCTGCACGGTGGACTCCGGGTTGCGATCGCACTTTATTATATTTTATATTTAGTGCAATCTGCAACCCTAATATTATACTAGTGCCAGAGTCTGGCTCTAATGGTGGACGAGCAGTGACTTCTTGCTTGCATCCGGCAGCTGGAGGGCATGTTGGTGGCCCTTGAGCGTCCAGCCTCAGCTGCGGATGTTACCGTGGTCACGCTTCAGGCAGCCACTGAGGCTATCTCCCATGTGTCCACTGCCATCCCTGTCCCGACTTTGTCCCACCTTCCACTGCCCGAGATGTTCTCGGGCGATAGTGTATCATGTAGGGGTTTCGTGAGCCAGTGCGCTATACAGCTAGAGTTGCTGGCTGCACGATTCCCCTCTGAGCGGGCTAAGGTGGGATTTATCATTTTCCTCTTGTTGGGCAAGGCTTTGGAGTGGGCCACACCGCTGTGGGAGCGTGGTCATCATGTGGTGCAGAGTGCCACTCTGTTCTTGGCCACTCTAAAGCAGGTCTTCTTAGGACTTCAAATCACCCATGACACCGCACTCCAGATGCTGGCATTATCGCAGGGCTCGTCCTTGGTCAGCCACTTCACCATCCAGTTCAGGATGCTGGCCTCTGGGTTAGAGTGGGCAGATAAGGTCCTCATACCGGCGTTCTGGAGAGGTTTGGCTGACCATGTGAAGGATGCCCTGGCCACGAGGGAGGTTCCCGCCACACTGGAGGAGCACTTTACCGTCTTCACCCGTATTGACCTTCGCTTTACCGAGCAAAGGTTGGAGCAGTCCCAGTGTAGGCAGAGGTTTAGGTTGGCACCTAGTTTTGCCAAACCTCTGGGATCTCCCGATTGGGCGTCCGAGCCTCAGGGGGCCATGGGGGTCTTCTCGTGTGGGATCCAGTTCCTGGTCCTCTCGAGTACCTGTGGTCTGTCCTTTTTGCCGGCAGTCTGGTCACCTTGCCAACCGGTACCCACAGCGGCCGGGAAAACACTCGCCTCTAGTGGTCATAGGAGGGGTTCACTAGAATCAGCGGCGTTTTCCTCCAAGCTGACTGTTGTGAATTCACTTTCTGACCTCCCTCTGGTTATTACGGAAGGTAGTGGAGCTGGTCAGATTGACAGAGGGGTTGTGAGTTCTCTTTCTGGGCTCCCTCTTGTGGTTACTGGAGGTAATGGAGCTAATCTGATTGACAGAGGCTTGCCACCTGATAATGAGGATGACGATTGGAGATCTGGGGTTTCAGATTGGGATTTAAGACAGCCGACTCCATCTGTCCCTGCTGGTGATTTTCTTCCTGTGTCTTCAGAGGTCTGATGTCTCCTGCTCTGTCCCTGCATGGTTAAGCTAAGTGGTTCATTTGCTTTTCTGTTTGCATTTGATCTGGTTTTGTCTATCTCTGCTTTGTGCGGGTCAGCCAGCTCTGGCTGGGGCTGAGCTGAATCACCACCCATATGTTACTGCTTGTGCCAGTTTGTTTTGTCACCTGTTATATTGGTCTCTTCTTGCTTTGCTTTCAGAATATACCAGAGTGCTGATATAGTGGGGGCGAAGTCGTGCGACTTCAGTGTTTTTTGTGCATCAGACGTGTTGGACTTCTTGCAGTTTTTTTTGCTTGATTGCAGACAGTGTCTTTCCTTTCCTGACCTGTCTAGTCAGTGTGGGCCCCATCATTTGCTCAGTCTATTTTCCTGCCTGCGTTTGTGTTTTCATCTTGTCTCACCGACAATATATGTTTGGGGGCTATCTATTCCTTTGGGGTCTGCTCTGCGGCAGTTTAACATAGTAACTTAGTAACGTAGTTAGTAAGGCAGAAAAAAGACATTAGTCCATCCAGTTCAGTCTATAAAATTCTGTCAGAATAAATCCCCAGATCTACGTCCTTCTAAAGAACCTAACAATAACTGTAAGATACAATATTGTTACGCTCCAGGAAGACATCCAGGCCTCTCTTGAACCCTTCGACTGAGTTCGCCATCACCACCTCCTCAGGCAGGGAATTCCAGATTCTCACTGCCCTAACAGTAAAGAATCCTCTTCTATGTTGGTGGGAAAACCTTCTCTCCTCCAGACGCAGAGAATGCCCCCTTGTGACCGTCACCTTCCTTGGTATAAACAGATCCTCGGAGAGAAATTTGTATTATACCCTTATATACTTATACATGGTTATTAGATCGCCCCTCAGTCGTCTTTTTTCTAGACTAAATAATCCTAATTTTGCTAATCTCTCTGAATATTGTAGTTCCCCCATCCCCTTTATTAATTTTGTTGCCCTCCTTTGTACCCGCTCTAGTTCCATTATATCCTTCCTGAGCACGGTGCCCAAAACTGTACACAGTACTCCATGTGCAGTCTAACCAGAGATTTGTACAGAGGCAGTATAATGCTCTCATCATGTGTATCCAGACCTCTTTTAATGCACCCCATGATCCTGTTTGCCTTGGCAGCTGCTGCCTGGCACTGGCTGCTCCAGGTAAGTTTATCATTAACTAGGATCCCCAAGTTCTTCTCCATGTCAGATTTACCCAGTGGTTTACCATTCAGTGTGTAATGGTGATATTGATTCCTTCTTCCCATGTGTATAACCTTACATTTATCATTGTTAAACTGCATCTGCCACCTTTCGGCCCAAGTTCCCAACTTATCCAGATCCATCTGTAGCAGAATACTGTCTTCTCTTGTATTGACTGCTTTAGATAGTTTTGTATCATCTGCAAATATCGATATTTTACTGTGCATACATTCTACCAGATCGTTAATAAATATGTTGAAGAGAATAGGTCCCAACACCGACCCCTGCGGTACCCCACTGGTCACAGCGACCCAGTTAGAGAATATACCATTTATAACCACCCTCTGCTTTCTATCACTAAGCCAGTTGCTTACCCATTTACACACATTTTCCCCCAGACCCAGCATTCTCATTTTGTGTACCAACCTCTTGTGTGGCACGGTATCAAACGCTTTGGAAAATTCAAGATATACCACATCCAATGACTCACCTTGGTCCAGTCTATAGCTTACCTCTTTATAAAAACTAATTAGATTGGTTTGACAGGAGCAATTCCTCATAAACCCATGCTGATATGGCGTTAAACAGTTATTCTCATTGAGATAATCCAGAATAACATCCCTCAGAAACCCTTCAAACATTTTACCAACAATAGAGGTTAGACTTACTGGCCTATAATTTCCAGGTTCACTTTTAGAGCCCTTTTTGAATATTGGTACCACATTTGCTATGCCCCAGTCCTGTGGAACAGACCCCGTCGCTATTGAGTCTCTAAATATAACAAATAATGGTTTGTCTATTACATTACTTAGTTCTCTTAGTACTCGTGGGAGTATGCCATCCGGACCCGGAGATTTACGTATTTTAATCTTATTTAGCCGGTTTTGCACCTCTTCTTGGGTTAGATTGGTGACCCTTAATATAGGGTTTTCTTTGTCTCTCGGCATTTCACCTAGCATTTCATTTTCCACCGTGAATACCGTGGAGAAGAAGGTGTTTAATATATTAGCTTTTTCCTCATCATCTACAACCATACTTTCCTCACAATTTTTTAATGGGCCTACACTTTCACTTTTGATTCTTTTACTATTGATATAGTTGAATAACAGCTTGGGATTAGTTTTACTCTCCTTAGCAATGTGCTTCTCTGTTTCCTTTTTGGCAGCTTTAATTATTTTTTAGATAAAGAATTTTTCTCCTTATAGTTTTTTAGAGCTTCAACGGTGCCATCCTGCTTTAGTAGTTTAAATGCTTTCTTTTTACTGTTAATTGCCCCTCTTACTTTTTTGTTTAGCCACATTGGGTTTTATCTATTTCTTGTCCTTTTATTCCCACAAGGTATAAACCACTTACAGTGCCTATTAAGGATGTTCTTAAACATTTCCCATTTATTATCTGTATTCTTATTTCTGAGGACATTGTCCCAGTCAACCAGATTAAGGGTGTTATGATGAGTCACCGAAGGAGGAAAAAACAAAATACCAGCTAAGTCCAGAAAAACCAGAGAGGTTGGCAGCTATCGGATTGCAGACCCCCGAACCTATCCACAACAACTAGCAGTAGCCGTGGGGGGTTCCTACGGTGCCCTAGACCCCTCGATCACAGCCGGAGAACTATATAGCCTAAAGACAGAAAGGGGAAAAACTAAACTGCCCCAGAGCAGACCCCAAAGCAAAAGGCAGCCCCCAACATATAATGACGGTGAAGCAAGATGAAAACACTAACACAGATAGAAAGATAGTTTGAGCAAATGATGGGGCCCAAGCTAACTACATAGGACAGGATAGGAAAGCTGCTGTCTGCCATCCGCAAAAACCCTATCAAAATGAGCCAACCGACTGATAGGAAAAACAGGCCCTGAAGTCGCTAGGCTTCAAAAGACTATATCAGCACTGAGGTATATTCTGAAGACAGAGCAAAATATCAACAGATCAGAGACAAAAATGGAGTTCAGCTCACCCCCGGCAGGGAATGGCAGAACTCCCAAAAAAACAAGGCAAAACAAAAACCAAACAGAAGAGTACAAAGCAGAGCAGAAAAACTTAGCTTTGAGATGCAGGAATCAGACTGGTCTCCAAGCATCCAGCAGGAAAATCACCAGCCAGGAAGAAGGGCGTCGGCAGCCTTATATCCAGTCCTCAATTCCAACCACCCAGTCATCATCTAGCTGCCCATGTGTTTGGTAATCAGCCTCACTACCTTCCTTCACCAGAGGAGGGAGTTCATCAGACCTCAATGGTGAAGGGAAAAATGAACTCACAACAAAGGGCATCTCTAAGCTGGTCAAACTTTGCCTTCCTAAAGTTCAGTGTTTTTGTGACTCCCTGACATGTCCCCCTAGTGAAAGACAAGTTGTGATGGTTCCCAAGGATGAACCCACTGGACCGTGGCAAGCGAACCTCCCCTGGGCGAGCGGGCCAGGTGGACCACCCCTATACAGGGAGCGTTAGGGACAGGCCCAGGGGAAACTACTCACCACGGCAGCTGGTACCCGAGGAGGCCGGAGGCACGACAAGAGAACTAGCAGGCAGGCAGGTAGGTGAAGGAGCTGGACCGGCACCGGTAGGACTGGAGCTCAGGAACGGAGGCTGGTGGATACTGGCAGACAAGGCAGGAACGATGAGACACGGGTCAGACGAAGACACAGGCTGGAAGCGGACACGAGATGGCGGGAACTGGGGAAACACAAGGACCAGGTTAAACAAGGAGCACGGGGAACGACAGGCAGGCAGGGAGCCAGAGTCACAGGGAGACACAAGTGACGATCAGGCAGTGATTCCGAGGAAGAGGCTGCCTCTTATGGAGACCAGAGTTCCGGGTCCGGTCAGCAGGGTCAGGAAGGCGGGGAGAAGGATTGGCCCGGCCTGTACTGAGAACTGAGGCGCAAGGCGTGCATGCGCCGCGGGTAGACCACCAGGACAGAGCGCGGACCCGAAGGCAGGAGTGCAGGCGAGCGCGCGCCCGCTGCAGGGGCGCGCCAAAGGCGGCGGGCGCTCCCGGAGGCCACGGGCGACGCCGAGCCCGACAGGGAGGCGACAGCAGAAGCCGCGCACGAGGCGGGAGCGGCGGGCGTGGAGCCGGCGGGACCGGGGAAGGCGGTAAGCGTGACACAAGTGAAACTGTACAATATTGTGGTCGCTATTTCCTAGATGCCATCTCTATACCATCTCTATGCTGATGACACCCAATTATACGCTTCGTCTCCTGACATCACGCCAGCCTTTCTAGAAAACACTGGCGATTGTCTAAACGCTGTGTCTAATATCATGTCCTCACTATATCTGAAACTGAACCTGTCAAAGACTGAACTCCTTGTGTTTCCTCCCGCTACTAATGTACCTACACCCGACATTGCCATTTCCGTCTGTGGTTCCACTATTACTCCCCAGCAACATGCCCGCTGTCTTGGGGTCATACTTGATTCCGAGCTTTCCTTTGCCCCCCACATTCGATCACTGGCTCCCTCTTGTCATCTGCACTTCAAAAACATTTCTAGAATTCGACCTTTTCTTACTTTTGACTCTGCAAAAACTCTTACTGTTTCTCTTATTCATTCTCGTCTCGACTATTGTAACTCTCTTCTAATCGGTCTCCCTCTTACAAAACTCTCCCCTCTCCAATCTGTCTTGAATGCTGCAGCCAGGATCATATTCCTCACCAATCGTTACACCGATGCCTCTACCTTGTGCCAGTCATTACACTGGCTACCCATCCACTCCAGAATTCAGTATAAACTTATTACCCTCACCCACAAAGCCCTCCATGGCTCAGCACCACCCTACATCTCCTCCCTTGTTTCAGTATATCACCCTACCCGCGCCCTCCGTTCTGCTGATGACCTGAGGTTAGTATCCTCAATAGTCAGAACCTCCCACTCCCGTCTCCAAGACTTTACACGTGCCGCGCCAATTCTTTGGAATGCACTTCCCAGGTCAATACGATTAGTCCCCAATCCCCACAATTTTAAGCGTGTCCTGAAAACGCATTTATTCAGACTGGCCTATCGCCTCAACACATTAACCTAACCTATCCCTGTGTGGCAGAGCCAAAAGTTTTACCATAACCAGGTTCCCAGCATCATGTTCCCACATGCTTTATGCATCCATTAGCCCTCTGTGTCTGTACTGTTACACACTTAACATTATGGCTGGTCCATACAATCAGGGCAACTGTTACCACCCACCTTTCGTGTCTACCTCTTTCCTCATAGACTGTAAGCTTGCGAGCAGGGCCCTCACTCCTCTTGGTATTTGTTATAATCTACTGTATGTGATTATTGTTATGCTGTAATGTCTATTGTCTGTACAAATCCCCTCTGAAATGTAAAGTGCTGTGGAATATGTTGGCGCTATAAATATAAAATTTATTATTATTATTATTAGATGCCCAACAACCTGCAGATTTGTTATTCTGTCAGGTCTTGTTAGATAGTATTAGGTCTAAAAGTGCTGCTCCTCTGGTTGGATTCTGCACCAATTGTGAAAGATAATTATTCTTGGCTATTAGCAGAAACCTGTTGCCTTTATGGGTTTCGCAGGTCTCTGTTTCCCAGTTAATATCCGGGTAGTTAAAGTCTCCCATAACAAGGACCTCATTATGGGTTGCAGCTTCATCTATCTGCCTTAGTAGTAAACTTTCCATGATTTCTGTTATATTTGGGGGTTTGTAACAGACCCCAAAGAGAATTTTGTTACTATTTTTCCCTCCATGTATTTCGACCCATATGGACTCGACATCCTCATTCCCTTCGCTAATATCTTCCCTTAAAGTGGACTTTAGACAAGACTTTACGTAAAGACAAACCCCTCCTCCTCTCCGATTTTTACGATCCTTTCTAAACAGACTGTAACCCTGTAAGTTAACTGCCCAGTCATAGCTTTCATCTAACCATGTCTCGGTTATTCCCACTATGTCATAGTTACCTGTAGATATTTCTGCTTCTAGTTCTTCCATCTTGTTTGGCAGGCTTCTGGCGTTTGCGAGCATGCATTTTAGAGCATTTTAGAGAATTTTGCTTTGTTCCAGTCTCCTCCCTGTTGATTGTTTTAGAAATTTTCTTACCTCCCTTCTGAGTATGTTGTCTTGGATCTTCTTTGCCACACCTCATATCATTCATCAGTATAATATCTGGTTTCATGTTTGTGTCTAACGTTTTTCTTCCCATCCCCTCTTCTTCTAGTTTAACGTTCTCCTGATGAATGTAGCGAGTCTTCTGGCGAATGTTTGTTTCCCAGGTTTGTTGAGGTGTAGTCCGTCTCTGGCGAGGAGTCCATCGTACAGGTAATTCACACCGTGGTCCAGGAATCCGAATCCTTGTTGTCTGCACCATTGTCTTAGCCAGTTGTTCGCATCAGGGATCCTGTTCCATCTCCTGGTGCTATGTCCGTCTACTGGAAGGATAGAAGAAAAAACTACCTGTGCATCCAGTTCCTTTACTTTCTTCCCCAACTCTTCAAAGTCCTTGCAGATTGTCGGTAGGTCCTTCCTTGCCATGTCATTGGTGCCAACATGTATCAGAAGAAATGGGTGGACGTCCTTGGAACTGATGAGCTTTGGTATCCTATTGGTCACATCCTTGATCTTCGCACCTAGGAGGCAGCATACTTCTCTTGCGGTTATATCCGGTCTGCAGATGGCTGCTTCTGTGCCTCTCAGTAGAGAATCTCCCACCACTACCACTCTTCTTCGCTTCTTGGCTGTACTTTTTAGATTTCCCCTTTCTTGCTTTAGGCTTCGTTAGCTCTCCGACTGTGCCGAGGCGTCTAGGATCATCATAGGTATGCTCCACGGCTTCTGCTAGTTGTGTGGATAGGATCAGGGGTCTGCAATCCGCTTAGTTACCAACCTCTCTGGTTTTCTGTGGCTAGCCTGGGCCTGCTCTCCTCCTCGGTGACCCATTCATAACAGCTGACCTTTAAAGGAACGCTTGAGGCTGGTTCTTCCACTATGGCGGTGGATGTTTGCGTGGATTCCGGAGTGGAAGGCAATTTCATGTCTTCAGCCTTCGCTCAACAACTTGCCATACCCCTGGCATGCCAAGCCAGTCACTGTTAGGGTGGTGAACAGCGTGACTCTACCCTATCAAATTACCCACCAGACAGCCCCATTGATACTCTCAGTGCCTCTGTCTCATCAGAAGATGATATCCCTCCTCATCATGCCTGAGGGTATCGATCAGGTCCTCTTAGGGGTTCACTGGTTACGGTTCCACTCTCCCCATATAGAGTGGTCCTCGGGGAGGATTTTCGGTTGGGGTAAAGCTTGTGAGGGTAGAGGTCAGAGGGAGTGCGTTCAGGTTGCTTTCACCAAAGTCCCCGCAGATCTTTCCCCTCTCCCCAAACACTATCAACAGTATACAGATGTGTTCTCCAAAAGAGCGGCGGAGACTCTTCCACCCCATCGCCCCTACAACTATCCCATTGACCTCTTGCCTGGTGCTGAGCCTCCTTGGGGTCGAGTCTATCCCCTTTCTCTCCTGGAGACAGAGGCCATGTCTCAATATATCAGGGAGAATCTGGCAAAGGGGTTCATTAGGAAGTCTGTGTCACCTGCTGGGGTGGGATTCTTCTTGATCCAGAAGAAGAGCAGAGAACTACGTCCCTGCAACGATTACAGGGGTCTTAACGCTATCACCGTTAAGAATAAATACCCTCTGCCCCTGATATCGGAGCTGTTTGATAGGCTATGGGGAGCGAGAGTGTTTACCAAACTTGATCTGCGGGGGGCTTACAACCTGATTCGCATCCGTGATGGGGACGAATGGAAGACGGCATTTAACACCAGGGACGGGCACTATGAATACCTGGTGATGCCCTTCGGGCTCTATAATGCCGCGGCCATCTTCCAAGACTTAGTGAAGGATATCTTCCGGGATATGCTTACCACCTTGGTAGTAGTCTATGTGGATGATATTCTCATCTACTCTCCAGATATCGACTCCCACCAGAGAGATGTTCGCAAAGTTTTCGACCTCCTGCGGGCAAACTCCCTCTATGCCAAGTTGGAGAAGTGTGTGTTTGAGCAGGAGTCCTTGCCTTTCTTGGGCTATATCATCTCGGCCCCTGGGATTGGCTATGGATCCTGCCAAACTACAGGCAGTGATGGATTGTCAGGAGCTCCATTCTCTCACAGCGGTGCAGCGCTTTATGGGGTTCATAAACTACTACCGCCAATTCATCCCCCACTTCTCGACTTTGGTAGCCCTCTTGGTGGCCCTCACTAAGAAGAGCGCAAATCCCAAGTTGTGGTCGGTGCCAGTCTCCAAGGCATTCTCCATTAAGTCCCATTTCGCTAGTGCTCCCATTCTACATCACCCCGATGTAGATAAGCCTGGAGGTGGATGCCTCTTGCGTCGGTGCAGGAGTGGTCCTTTTTCAGAAGGATACGCAAAGTCGGAAGCAGCCATGCATCTTTTTCTCCAAGACCTTCACACTGGCGGAGAGGAATTATTCCATCGGGGACAGGGAGTTGCTAGCGATCAAGTTGGCCTTTTTGGAGTGGAGACACCTCCTGGAGGGGGCTCGCCACCCTTTCCATGAGTTCACCGACCACAAGAACCTGGTGTATTTGCAAACGGCCCAGCGGCTGAACTCTCGCCAGGCCAGATGGTCCCTGTTCTTCTCCCTGTTCCACTTTACCCTACTGTAATGATAAGTAATATATGACTTCTCTGGAACATTCCAGAATCTTCTATTCTCTAAACTACAGATGAGACCCTGCCTGTCACACAGCTGCGACCCCCCCTTATTCACCCATGGCTCACACAACCAGCGTCCCACTGTGCAGCCCTGTGTAATCTGAGATCCCAGTGAGGATTCTCCCTCCTCTCCCTCCCCTGCTCCTCACTGCAAGTAAGGTTAATTAGCCAGGAAAGGATATCTTTTGTTCTCCTCAGACATGTGCCCTGGCAAGTATGGGAAATATTAAAGAGGCCAGAACTCGAAAACCATACACGGTAGAAGTATGAAAATTGCATACCTGCGTAGGGCACCGAACCAGAGTTCTGGCCCATAATTTTCATGGTTCCAGCACCGACAGAACCAGAGAAACAGAGTTCTCCTATACAGAATGGAATAAGCAGCTAGTGTTTGATGTCATTACAATGCTAATTTCAAAATAAGATGAATGATGGTCTTGCCGATACTCTGATAGGTTCTCAAGTCCAGATATGATGGTTATAAGTTTTCCGGACCCACATCTGTACTTAGAGCAGAGGGAGGACCCTCACCAGATTGCCCCTCTAGTGATGTCACAAACCTAAAGGGATAAGATATTTCCTCCCTAAAATTGGTCATTCCTGCCAGAGATCTCATGCCAAGAGGTTCTCAGATGAGTGGAGATGTGTGGCTGCCCCTCCTCCCCACATGGTTAGCCTAAGACCATCTAAGCACGTGTAAGTGTTAATTTCTGTTTTTAAACCCGTATATTTTATATTTGCATTGTACATATCTAATGTCTCAACTTTGTAAAATCTTTTATCTCTGTAATCACTGCCCGTATTTTGGGAATAAATTATAACTTTATTAGTCTGTCTCCATGCTCTAAGATGAATTTACGTGCCCTTAAGATAATTACGCTACTAATTTGGGGGTTTGCTATGGACCCTCTTAATTACCTCACTGATTAAGAGAATCATAGCAGCGAAGTGTGATTTGGCCGGGTGGGCTAGCTGACAGTGCCAGAAAGGGGTTTTATAAGCTGATTGTGTGGCTGCGGCCAAAGCATTTATAATTCCCTCACTGCAGTGGCCTAATCGCCAGTGCACAACAAGCAGCCCAGTCGGCGACCAATTATCTTAGGTGTAGTTCCCTGACTGACCTGAGGATAAGGGGCGCCGGAGAGCTGCGAGTTCCAAAGTGGAACTGGGAAAGTGGGATCCTCATAAATCCCGACAGCTTGTAACATATTGAGGCAGTGGTGGGATAACCAAAATAAACCCCCTGCAGTAAATTGTTAGAGCAAGACTAGCTTGCTGTTTTTTTATCACATGGTGCCAGCGGTGGGATAACTAAGATAAGCCCCCCTGTGCCTGTGATAGTCGTGTGTCGGCAGTGCGTCGCGTCCCTCCGTCCGTGACATACCGGTGTCAGCAGCGGGATCATGAAACCTACATTTTCTCTCCAGGGAGAACATCCACGCCGATGCTCTTTCTCGCTCTGTGGTGTCATCGGAGGAGGAGCCTCAGCTGATTGTCCCATCCGAGAGCCTGAAGATCGTGGCTCCGGTCGCCCTTGAGTCAGTTCCTCCGGGCGAGACATTTGTCCCTGCCCGTCTGCGACCAGAGGTCCTCTCTTGGGCTCACTCATCCAGGGTGGGTGGACATTTTGGGACAAAACGGACCTCTGAGCTTCTGGCGAGGATGTACTGGTGGCTGCATATGGTCCATGACGTCAGGGACTATATTCAGGCGTGTGTCTCTTGTGCCCAGAATACGTCTCCTCGGCAGCGGCCCGCTGGGCTACTTTACCCCCTGCCGGTAGTGGACAGGACCTGGGAGATGGTCGATATGGACTTTGTGGTGGGACTGCCCAAGTCCAGGGGCAGCACCATCATTTGGGTTGTCACCAACCATTTCTCCAAGATGGTGCACCCGATACTACTCTCTCGGTTACCTTCTGCACGGGGCCTGGCAGCGCTGTTCATTAAGCACGTTTTCTGCCTGCACGGTATGCCGAACAAGATTGTCAGCGACCGGGGTCCTCAGTTTGCGTCTCGGTTCTTGGGAGAGCTCGGCCATGCGCTAGTATAGACAGTTATGGATAGTGTTGTGTGTGATGATGGATGCTTGTGAACCGCTCAATGACTCATTAAGAAACCCCTTCCCTTTGATACATATGGTTTAGAGTCTTGAGTCAGCGCCAAGCGGTGACACTGCATAGCGCCACAGTGCTCCCTGCACCTATTACACACTCAGCCAGAGAGTGTACTCTGCACGAGACCAGCGCTAAGCTTAAGCTGGTTAGTGGCATCCGCCAGGGCGGCGCTGTACACACGCAGTGCGGTAGCACCACTGTTGGCTGTACCCTGTGTTTGCTAACAGGGCACAGCGTTTCTCTAGAGTTCATCCCAGGCGCTGCAGTAGCAGTTCCTTAATCCGTAGCCTGCGAGGTAACAGGCTTTCGGGTCTCTTTCTGCTGCTCTGTGCTGTAACAGAGTTCGCTCCTGTGCACACCGGGTCAGCGGTTACTCCGCCAGTGTTCAGTTGGCGTCCGCCATTACCGAGCAGCAGTTTGTCATCTCTGCACGGTGGACTCCGGGTTACGATCGCACTTTATTATATTTTATATTTAGTGCTATCCGCAACCCTAACGCAATGTCTGACTTTCATTTGTTCATTTTCATAGATTTTTGATTTATTATTACTTTTGTCAGATTTAAGTTATTTCTGTGACAATTGTGGGTTTTTCTGTCATTAAACGAGGGGTACCAATTAGTGATGAGCGAGTATACTCGTTGTTCGGGTTTTCCCGATCATGCTCGGGTGTCCTCCGAGTATTTTGGCGTGCTCGGAGATTTAGTTTTCGTCATCTCAGCTGCATGATATCTGACTTGTAGACAGGCTAAATACATGTGGGAATTCCCTAACAGGCACTCCACACATGTATTCAAGCTGTCTAGCAGTTGCAAATCATGCAGCTGAGATGACGAAAACTAAATCTCCGAGCATGCCAAAATACTCGGAGGACACCCGAGCATGCTCGGGAAAATCCGAGCAATGAGTATACTCGCTCATCACTAGTACCAACAATTTTGACCATGTGTGTAAGTGGTGTTGTTCCTTATGTATACAAACAGGATAGCTTATACTGAATAGTTACTTGAAAGCACAGTTATCCTTTAAAGTATCGTATTTTTCGGACTATAAGACGCACTTTTTTCCTCAAAAAATGTGGAGGAAAATGGGGGGTGCATCTTATAGTCCAGATGTACCGGCTATGGTGGGGAAGCGGTAGTGCGGCATTGGCGGAGCTGCGGGTCACAGGAGGCTGGAGCCGGCTCTGCGGCTACCTCCTGTTCCCGCTGCTAAAAATAAATTAATATTCACTGCATTCCATACCTATGGGCATGGAGGGCAATAAATATAAATTTCTCTTTTATTGCATCTTGATATTATTGGTCGTCAACCCCGATCCTGGTATGCATGGCCCCATCCTTATATTGTCCCCCACCCCCATCCTAGTTTTCATGGCCCCATCAGAAAACATAAAAAAATACACTTACATACCCGGCGATCCCTCGCAGCATTCTTCTCTGGTGCCAGCAACTGCTTTATGCTTGTGAGCAACACATGGCAGGGACATCATGTGCTGCTCACAAGCAGAGCATAGCTGCTGGACTACTCGCCGGGACTGTGCGCGCAGACAGAGAGCTCTTCAGAAGCATAGTATCAGCCACCGGCTTCCTGTTGCTGGTGGTCAAGTGTGCCGCTACTTAAGAGAAATAAATATTCACAATGAATATTCATTTCTCTTAAGTATATTGGCACACGTGACTGCCGGCAGCAGCAAGAAGCCAGTGGCTGACACTGTGCGCTACTGAAGAGCAATGCATACTCACTGCTCTCTGAGCACACAGTCCTGGCGAGTATTCCAGCAGCTGTGCTCTGCTTGTGAGCAGCGCATGATGTCCCTGCCATGCACTGCTTACAAGCATAAAGCAGTTGCTGGCACCAGAGCAGGACGCTGAGAGGAAGCACCAGGTAGGTAATTTTTTTTTATGTTTTCTGACGGGGCTATGAATACCAGGATGGGGGTGGGGGCCAATAAGGATGGGGCCATGCATAACAGGACCAGGATGAAGCCCTGCATACTAGAACGAGATGGGGGCCCTGCATACCAGGACAAGATGGGGGGCAATGCATACCAGGATAAGGATGGGGCCATGCATACCAGGATAAGGATGGGGGCCATGCATAACAGGATAGGGATGGGGCCATGCATACTAGGACAAGATGGGGGGCCCTGCAAACCAGGATGGGGCCATGCATACTAGGACGAGATGGGGGGCCCTGCAAACTAGGATGGGGATGGGGCCATGCATACTAGGACGAGATGGGGGGCCCTGAATACCAGGAGAGGGATGGGGCCATGCATACTAGTATAGGGATGAGGGCGATCATTCCTGCCAGGATAGGGATGAGGAATCCATGCATACCATGTTAGAGATGAGGGTGCCATGGGTTTCCAAATGGGGATGAGGGGACCAAATATACCAGGACAGGGGAAATTAAGTTCAGAATTGACCACATTTTTTGCTTAAATTTTTTTTCTAATTTCCTCCTCTAAAACCTAGGTGCGTCTTATGTTCCTTTGCGTCTTATAGTCTGAAAACTACGGTAGATCAGTCAGTTTGATATGCTGCCTTTCGTTAGTGATATATGAGTGCTACAGATCTGTACTCCTAATACCAAAACTGCACACAACTGTGTTGTTTAGCTTCATAGAGTGTTGAAATAATCTAGCAGTGATTTCAGAGTTTGCTTAGTGTGCAGTGCTAGCCTCTCTCCACCTCAAGCTGGGAATTGAAAGGCCGCTGTGAATAAATGTCACTGCTGAAAGAAGCAAAGTGAGGTAGCACATTGAGCTGACAGATCTGCAGTGATCTACATAAATGCTTACTTTGCAAATACCTTGTACTGGCATTGAATTACAGCTTGTATTACAGTGCAGAGCTGCATTCACAATCCTTATTCAAATATTCAATATTCTGATGCATGGGGACAAATTGTAAAACGCATGCTGCATAGTATATGTTTTTTGCAGTGACCCTAAATCTGTTGCTGTTTCCTAGACAGTAAAATGAACAGTATTCAGAAGCATACCAGCCAGACGGAGGCTGTATGAACACACTTTTGGCCTCCGCTTAGTGAATTTGGCCCTATGGGTACATTACAGTATACATTGGGAAAAGCTCATCACGTATGCTGTAGATTACGTGTACAAACACAGTTTACACATAGTCAATCTTTGCTTGGCATAGTGTGTACAAGGCTTGCTTTAGTGATCTGCACTAAGGGGGGATCGGAAGGTCATAATAAGGAAATATTAAATCTAAGAATGATGTAATTTAATTTTTTTCATTTTTGTTTATTTTATTGGACACTAAGCTAGTTGGATTCTTCATGATTTTTGGTGTGTATTTTAGCACATTTTAAGTTTCATCCAAAACTAACTCTAATTGCATTTCTCAGATATTACCTGACTATGGAGTGTATCCACATAAATTTCATAAAATAATATAAAGTAAGTCAGGGAAAAAACAAATGGCAACTGTATACAGAACGACTGATAAGTATCGTCACTCCTTTTTATAATGGGAAGCAAATGCAACAGCAAAATATCATCCAGACTTGTTCCATAGTTTCTACAATAAACATCTAGTGGTTTCTGGCAATGTAACTATGGACTTTTGAGAACGCTATTGTCTTTCAGGAAACACCGAGCATATCCCCAATCATGGGGTACGTGACAAAAATTAGAAATGTTTTATTCTTCAAAGATAACACAGGCACACAGCTTCTTTTTCATATAACTTTACATCCTAATCTTACAGCGGGTAGATCTGGTTTCTGAAATGAAAGCCACCGATATGTCGCTCTGAACTTTATTTATAATAATGTTATCGAAAAGTTCATTGAGGAAATGGCAGGAACAAAGTGCTGATGTATTTCCTGTATATATCCATGAAGCTCAGTTATGCTTTTCAGGCACTGTTATTCTTTTTAGATGTGATAAGTATAGCGTAGGTTTACTATGTTGCTTTTCCTTATGAAATTGTGTTATTATTAATGAAAAGTTAAAATCTAAAAAATTGCATGTTTGGGGGTAGCCAGATGGGACTGACAATTTTTCTGCTATCAAAACAAGTGTCTTGTTTATATTGTTTTTTTGTATCTTTTAAGCTCACAAATAAATCCTTAAAAAAGTACATGCTACCCATGCACTGACTAGCTTCTTTATGTTTTAACAGGCAACCTGGTATATATGCCCCCCTTCTGCCACTGTACGTTAATGCATAAATAAAGTAAACAATTTTATTCACCTTCCCCTGCTCCCAGGCTGTCCTCTTCTGTGGCTGGCGCAGGAGTCAGCTGTTGACTTCAATGTGCAAGTGACGGGCCTTGCATGACGTCACCGTGCGCAGTCAGTGACTTGCATGCTGATGTCAGCTGCCTGAGTCTGACTGGTAGGCGGCATATGCATTTTAGCTGAATGTGCATCATCAGATGCACATCCAGTTGAAATATGTGTGGCCTTCGCAGGTCTCCTTCCTGCTGCGACCATGATTGCTACACCCATTCTTTTAGACCATTACGGGCTTGCCGGGAATGAATAAAGTTCATTTTCTCCCGATAGCCTCACTTTAAGTACAACAGCTGGACAGCATTGAAACACTATTTACCTGCAGATTAACCCTATATCTGCAGGTTCATAGCATTTAGAGACGTGACAGGTTGCCTATAAATTGTGTAGTAGACAAGAGTTCCTCATTTTTCCCTACTTTCTGACCAGTAATGAATGATCCATCCTGCACACACATCAGTGCCTATAATTTTACTCTGCTCTTTTTAATTAAAAATGAAACATTCTGGATTTGTGACACTGACAAAAGGAAGTTTGTTTAAAAATGCATAAGGTTTCTAATGGGATTTAACTAAAAATAGACACCTTCTGCTGTATGCTGACTTGTTCGACATTTTTCACATGTGCTTCTTTTATTGCAAAACTGTGTGTTGATAAAACAGTCAAGAAGTTCACAGATTACTATAGTTTACTTACTTACTATATCACAGAAAATAGTAATTTTACTGAATCTTTACAATTGTTATTTAGGCAGTGACACTACTCCGAGTGGGGTGGGTTTCGGGTGGTCGTCATAATACTGTGGGTGGTGGTGGTGGGACGTCGTGGTATATCATATTGTTTTGGGAAGCATTGTAAGTGCAACACACTGTGGGAGTTGGGGTACTGTGGAGGTATCATACTGTGAGAGGGTTATCATAATGTGTGGTGTGTACAGTAGGGGGAATATGTACTGCAGAGACATTCTATTGTGTAGGGATCACTGAGGGGTTTCATGTGATTGGGAACCACTTTGGGCATCATACATGCGAGATCAATCTAGTGGCATCATGATTTCGGGGTGAATGCACTGTGGTGATATGTAACTGGGTGTAAGTAAATGCACAGTGGAGCATCATGCTCTGCGGTGGGGCAGTACTGTGCAGGTATCGTATTGAGAAGAAATCATTATTTGTGGGGATATCATAATTTGTGGAGGGACAATGTAGGGGTATTTTATTGTGGGTGGCACAGTAAAATTCCCCCTCAATGCCCTTCCACATATCATCCTCCACACACTATGTGTGTGAGGGGCACTGTGGAGGTATAATAACATGTAGATGGTTCCCCGTGAGAGCATCATATTGTATAGGAGGTCACTGTGAGGGTATGACAAAATATGATAAGGCATTGTGGGGGTATCATACTGTGTGGTGAGCCATCGTACTGTGAAAAGCCATCAAAGAGACATTATTCTGGGTGAGTACACTGAGCAGCTTCATTGGGGACACTATTTTCTATGTGGGTGCATAGAATGACTGGATAGAGTTAGGAGTTTGGCTCAGCGGAAAAAAATGCTGCAACACAAACTAATTGTGAGGTATAAATATTCAGGTTACCATTGAAAGGACATAACACTACCCCAGAAAAAATAAATCACCAAAGCAGAATACTGTTCGACTTTAATCTAAGTTGCAGCACTATTGATTGGTTGGTTAAATTTGTAGTAAGTTTAAAGCAAAGCCAAAGATATGAGCAAGCATACTGGTTAGTATAAGTGCAATATGTAGGTGACACATTGACTAAACCTAGAACAAAATCAATACCCTGCAGTAAGTAAATAGTAATATAATATATAAATAACATATTGTGCTTAGTTGACACTATTTTGATCAAAAGAGCATGAAAAAGCCAACTCAATGTGCAACCTATCAGGATGGTCCTATCTCTAGTACTACACCCCTCTATGTGCTAGCAGACCTCAATAGATGGTAGAAGAGAATGACCTCGACCATCTAAGTAGCCTATAATATGCACTACAACTATTTACAGTATTCATTTATTCACTTACTGTAGTAAATCAAGCTAAAACAAAGTCTGATACTGCAGTATGAAAATTCTAACTAAGTTCCCAGGTCGTGCACAGGGGACAAGATTTTGAGTCTTCCCCTGAAACATGGGCCTGAAAGTCTAGTTCTCATTGTAAAGAGGAATCAGGCATGCTGGATTTTCACAAGCCTGACCCTTTATTCCTACAAAACTTAAAACAGTGGGAGGCTTTGCGGTGACCTATTTCTCTCTCCTATGATTGAAATAGCTTTTGGCCAAGCGTACGTAGATATCTATCATAGATATATGCCTAACTTTTCTTTCAAGATTGTGTGTAGTTACTTTGATAAATGTTAAATCCACATAGTTGTGTTAAGACTATTAAGTTTAAAATCCAGTAAATAAACTGAAAAAGAGAAAAGGGTCATCCTGATCAGGTCAGGTAAACAGTAAGTAATTTCTTCAGAGAAAATTAGTGTCTGCCATACAAAAGAAGCAATTTAGGTTTTATATTCTATACTATACTGGAAAAATGACTCATGATTTCTGATTGGTTCCTATTAACATTTTTGTAGATATAGTTGTCCAAAGGGATAGAAAAAAATATTAGGAAGAAATAAGATAAGATCCAGCAATAGCATTCATGCCTTGTTAAGTGTGTCTTCCTTATTGTAGAGTGGTAAAACAAGAGTTAAAAGTAGCTAATGATTTTCAGAGCTATTTCCTTAATAAAAAACACTACCCTTCTTCCAGCACATCCACTGGCTTTATTGAAACATCACTTTTATTATGTATAATTTAAAACTAATAATGTTAACTAATAGTCAACACTATCTTCAATTATTATGACACAGCTGGTAAAATAAGCCCCTTATGTATATAGATTGTCATGATCCAGGATGGGCTTTGTCTTTGGCCTGTCCTGGTCAGACAGGGGTTAATTATTTCTGCCTCTCTCTTGCAGAGGGCGGCTATTTAATGCTCACTTGACCTAGGTCCAGTGTCAGTTATACTCCTGCCCTCGGCTGAGTTAGTTGACCTCGTGCGTACGTACGTGTGCCTCGTGCCTGATATCTTGCTTGCTTGCTTGGTTTTGACCCAGTTCTGTCCCTGTTACGAGTTCTGCCTGTCCCTATTGTACTGCGTTACCTCTCTGTGTGTGACCCTCTGCCTGTGACTTGACTATTCTTTGCTAGTCCCTCTGGTACCGCACAGCCCTGTCAGTGTTCGAACCTTCGCTTGTCTGACCTGCGTTTTCCTCTCCTCTTCTACAGTTTCCATGCAGTAGGTACATTATGTCATCTGCAGCTGTAGGACGCTAAGCCCCGCCCCCTGCAGTCACATGATCTAGGTCCTGGGACTCCTTACTATTTTCAGTACCGCAGGTCCTGTCTGCTTGAACCGTCACTACTGTATTGGACCCTGCGCTCTCCCATAGTGTGGGTAAGTCACCCTGCTCGGCGTGGCAGTCTGCCGACGCCAACAGGGTCCTGACATTAGAGTCCTGACATAGATGTCCCAATATTGATGTTTACTTGAGAACATTATTCCATCCTCAACTCCACAATTGTAGCAAGAAGTTGTGTTGATGATCTGTATGCAGTCCACACCACCTTACTTGTTCCTTTGTCAGTAACCAAAATTCCTAAACTATATTATAAAAGCCCTGCCCACCTAAAAAAATGTTTCACCATTGATCAAGCTTCATCAAGGATACATTTGGATATATATCATGAGCACACCATTCATTTGAGTCTTTAATCATAATAGATTCTATTTATCATCACCAAAGCTATACACTAGCAGCTCAGCATTACATAGATATGGTGAAACCAGTGGTATGAACATTTCTCAAAAATGACCTAGGAGCCATTTTTCCACATGACAATGCTAGACTGCAGGTTTCTACTGTGAGAAGCCTACGTTGCCTAAACGTCTCCATATTTGTCTCCTATCAAGCCTATCTGGGATGTCTTTGGTCACTAATTGTAATTGGAGCTGCCATCCACAAGCCAAGTGTGTGGCAGAACATTCCTTAGACAACCAGCAACAACTTCATTAATAACATGCTAAGACTTGCAAGAGTAAAGTGAGAGCGGTAGTTGCCACTAAGTTGCTGTCCGGTTGAACTCTGGAATTTTACAGACAAGTGATGTCCCAGTCTCAGCATGCTGTAGGATGTGGGGTACATCACACTTACTTGTAGGCTGCAGTCCTCCGCTGCCTCCGGCCCTTTGTCCAAGGAGCCGCCACACACAATGCATGGGACACCAGGTTCTTTGCAACAGTCAAACTTTTATTAAACAGTCCAAGTTCAACAGGTGGGTATAATTGGGAATAGGGCACAGCAATTCGCACTTCCTTCCTCAATCTCACCTTCAGTCATTATTGATTACCCCCATGCACGCTGTCGCTATCTGCCTTATGGATTCGTTGTCCGCTCAGGCAGTGCACCCAGGACTGGCCACCTGCCACCTGCCTCCCTCGTAATTCCACGTCCATCAACCTCATGGTGTCAGAAGACCAGGTCTACTCTGTGGTACTTGGCCTGAGCCATAGGCTCCAGATATTGCAGGAATGTCCATCAAGGATCTCCATTTGTCCTCCCACTGAACCCCTTTTTACTGGCACCAGGTTACTGGGCTAATTCTATTTTTAACCATTTCCTATCTTACATGCTAACTTATTATCCTTATTCTATATCCTATGCTGTCCTAAGCTTATCCTATGCTATACTCACATTATGCTTTAACACCTTATATACTGTACATCATCATAATGTAGTAATCGCAGGTACGCAGGATGCAGTGACGAGGCGGGAGACGGGAGGAACTTTAAGCTGTAACTTTTATATATATATATATATATATATATATATATATATATATATATATATGCCTCTAGGGGCTATCTCGAGCAACCAAACAAGTTAACAGCAGTTATCTTCGCAGGGATCAACACAAGAATACACTGGTAACACAAACACGACTAACCCGGCAAAGACCGGTCGCTATAGGGTCGCGGTATGGCCCACTACGGGTCCAGAATGTTAATTATACCATGTCACTTATCCTCTCTGATATCCGGCAGAGCGATGGTCGAAGATGCTTTGGCGTATCTGCTGCTGGGCCCAGCTGACGAGGGTTTGGCGGAGACTTCAGGCGCTCTTATGCCCCGGCGAAGTGGGGGCACAGCAGGCCCTTGAAGAGTTCCTCTGCGTCGCACATCCCGACGGAGGTGGGACAGCGTTGCCCGGGGTCCGGATGGCGTAGGCCGCAGCCACGGGCCGGAGCAGAGCTGCGAGGGCTGCAGGCGGCAGAGAGGCCGCAACTGTGGGCTGGTGTGGAGTCGGGTGTCGGCTGCCATGGTCGGGCCGCACCCGCTGGATGGAGTCGGGCGTTGGCTGCCGCGAGCGGGAGCGGTCGGGCCACACCCGCGGGGTGGAGTCGGACGTCGGCTGCCACGGGCAGGAGCGGTCAGGCCGCACCCATGGGGTGGAGTTGGGCGGCCGTGGGTGGCAGTGGACAGGCATCACCTGCGGGGCGGAGCTGGGTGGTGTCTCTCCGTTGGATGGCTCGGTGCCATCTCCCTTCTGTTAGCGGTGAGTCTCCCTTCAGACTCTCCTGTCTCCTGTCTCTGCTCTGCTCTCCTTGCTCTAGTTCTCACTCTGGCTCTCTGGTGCCCTCTAGCTTCCTCTCTTCTCCTCTCCTGCTGCGTCGACTGACTCCTGCTGGCGTCCTCAGCCCCTTTAATAGTAGCTCCTCCCCCAACCTTTCTAGAAGTCTCTGCGGTCCATCCCCAATTGTGTCCCCCGGAAACAGTCTCCCTAGGAACCTTGGTGACGGCCCCCTTGGTTCCGGCCCAGATACACAGGGGACACCTCCTCCTATACTCCCCCATCCTGTATGCTCGCCAGTCCTCGGGCGAGGGCTTTGGGAGGCCTGGGTCGGTGTCTTGAGATGAAAGTTTCCTTTGCCATATGAACTGATCCTGTTCGTAGCATTCGGAGGTTTGCCAGCTGTTGACCGCTTGGAGCGTCTTGGTTCGACTGTGGTGGAGTCTTCTGGGGTGGTGGAAGGTGACAGGTCGGTCGGGTCTGGTGGGTCAACTGGGTCCGCTGGGATATTAGTCCTTGAAGTGTCCATTTGTACTGCTGGGAGGTCTTCATCGTCATCCTCATCCCATACTGCTGGCAGAGGTTCTGAGACCTGAAACGTGGTCTCGGATCATGTGGGGTCGGTGGAAGTACAGGGCCATAACATATTATGGTGCACGGTACGGGTAGGGAGATCGCTATCTTTCTCTGGTTGTATTTCGTACACTGGCCCATCGGGCCTTACTCGGCACAACACTCGATATGGACTCTCTTCCCAGCGGGGTTCCAGCTTGTTCTGATGGCGCTGATCTCGTACGAGTAACCGATCCCCGGCCTGGAGTTCGATGGGTTGAGGCAGAGTCCCCCTTGGATGTTCCAGCTCCTGGAGTTTTGTGTGGACAATTCGGTGCAGGGTTTGTAGCCGATGCCGGTGGTTCCGGACCCACGATGAGACCCCTGTCCATGGTTGTTGCTCTTCCGGATTTAATTCCACCTCCATGATCCCCTTGCCAAATAGCAGCGTGTAAGGGGTGTAACTGGTGACTCGGTGTAACCGGTTGTTATAAACCCACACCACTTCAGGGATGTACTCAGGCCAGTGGGCCTTCCGGTCGCTCTCCAGAGTGCGTAACATTTGAATTAGCGTTCGATTAAATTGGTCGCAGGCCCCATTCCCCTGTGGGTGGTATGGAGTGGTCTGGGACTCATCGATACCATATAGAAGGTGTAGCTGTTCCATGACCTTTCCCAGGAAACACGCCCCCTGAGCTGAGTGTATTGATTGGGGGCAGCTGTATACTTGGATAAAGTTTTTGCAAATCACGTAGGCGGCCGACTCTGCAGTTTGATCTCGGGTAGGGGTTACCACGGCGAATTTGGTGACATGGTCCACCATGACGAGACAATGTTCATACCCCTTGTGCGCGGGGCCAATGGTCAAATAGTCAATCATCAAGAGTTCGAGGGGTGCTGATGTTACTATTGTTTGTACTGGGGCCCGCTGTGCGGGTGGTTTAGCTAGCTCGCATATGCGGCACGCCCGGAAAGCCTCTTCCACTGCAGTTTGTAAGCGAGGATGGTACGCCATTTGCTGTAACCACTGAAAAGTCTTTTGAGCCCCGAAATGAGCCCCTTTTTCATGGGCCTCTCGAGCTAGTTCACCAAGTTGGGCTCCCGGCATGACTACCTGCCAAGCTGTTGCTCATGTCGTCCGCGATACTGCCTTGAGGTACAATAGTCCCTTTCTGATCATTAATTTCTCCCATTGGCACAGCATTAACAACGTGTCCTGAGTCAAGGTCTGCCTCTGGGAGTCGTTAGCTATTTTGCCGGTGGCCACCCATTGAAGTAGGGGTCCAATTTCTCCATCTTCCTGCTGTTGCTGGATCCACTTATCATGGGGTTGTTCTAGCATGCCTCTTGGGGGCTCCATATGGGATTGTTCTCGCGTGGTGGCCGTGAGTCCGGCAGGGGCCAGAGTGAATGGCATTTCCTCTCCTTCCAGTTCGTCATCTCGACGTTGCCCTGGGGTTGTACACCAGATCCTGGAGAGGGCATCAGCGTGCACATTCTCCGCTCCCCTTTTATAGATGATTTTGTACTTGAATTTGGCCATCCGGGCCACCCATCGTGTGACGGACTCAGCTACTGCTGAGCCCATTTTCCTTTTAGAGTGGACCCTCTGGGCCGTGGCACCCACCCACCGAGGGCGAGCTTACCTTGTGAGAACCCACCCCCTGTACAGGGAGTGTCAGGGGCAAGACCAAGGGGGTGAGCCACCACGGCAGCTGGACCAGACGGCCGGCTCAAGGGACACTAGACGAGTGTCTGACGACAAGGACAAGCAGGAAGCAAGACGAGACAAGACGTAGGTGCAAGGTAACTTCATTAGAATAACTCAGGATCACATACAGTGTAAACAAGCAAAACGTGCAAGGTGCGCGCGTGGGCACGCCAAGGTCCTTAACATGGTACGTGCCAGGTGGCACGCCTAGGTACAGGTAAAGGCATGATGGCATCGGACTCCGGACTGCTGGCAACGATCGACATCATCAAGGCATCAGGCTGCGGACATCAGCTCCGGACGTCAGGCCGCAGTCATCCAGCTCATGATCTCTGGCAGCGATCGGCAGGTTCCGGGCATCCGGCAGGCAAACCAGGTTTCAGGCAAGGAGGCACGACAGGTATCCAGGCATGGTGCGTGTTACGGAACACGCCGAGGTTCGAGGCTAGGTGCGTGTGTAGAGGACACGCCAGGGCTCAAGGCTAGGTGCAAGGCAAAGTGCGTGTGTAGGGGACACGCCAGGGTTCAAGACTAAGTGCGTGTGTAGGGGACACGCCAGGGTTCACAAAACAAGACAGGGTGCGTGTGTGGAGACACGCCAAGGCGCAAGGTACGAGACAGAGTACGTGTAGAGACACGCCAAGGCACACGGTACAAGACAGGGTGCGTGTAGAGACACGCCAAGGCACAAGGTCACAAGGCAGAGTCCTGTGCGTGCAGAGAGGCACGCCAGGATCAGGCGAGGCAGAGTCCTGCACGTGCAGAGAGGCACACCAGGGACAGGCGAGGCAGAGTCCTGCGCGTGCAGAGAGGCACGCCAGGGACAGGGTTCAAGGACCAGGTTAGGACCTGTGCGTGCAAGAGGGCACGACAGGGTACATGGCCAAACCTGCTCGTACTATTATAGAAGCACAGTGAGGTATGCCATGGGCAGGCGAGGGCCTGCGCGTGCTTTAGAGAGCACGCAGAGCACAGTGCGGAAACAGCGTGAAGTGCAAGGGAGCACAGAGGGCACGGCTGGGGCACTGGCTAGCTGATCGGGCTGCGACACTGACAGACGGGCAAGACTCCAGCGAACCCGGCTGAGGCATGGCAGGCGACACAGCTGTCACTGACCGACGAGCACGGCTGAGGCACAAGCAGGCGCGCACGGCTAGGGCGCGCACGGCTGAGGCACAAACAGGAGGCTAGGTAGGCCAGGCGCATGCAAAGAGCATACGAAGAAACAGAGCAAGGGAAGACAAGACGAGAAACAAGGCAGGGCTTAAGCAGAGTACAGAACCAGGAACGGAAGCAGATCAGAGCAAGAACAGAGCTAGCAGCGGAGCGTAGGCCAAAGCCCAGAGCCGGGCCAAGGGAGAACCTTGGGACTAGCCTTGAAACGTGCAAGAGAGTATAATAGGAAAGAGTCTAGCAGCGGAGCGTAGGCGAAGCCCAGAGCCGGGCCAAGGGAGAACCTTGGGACTAGACATGGAAAAGAGAGGAGGAAGGCTGCGTGTGCCAGGGAGCACAACAGAGCACCATAGGAGAGAGCGAGGCAGAGCAAGCAAAGACCATAGGGAGGAACAAGGCAGAGCAAGGCAAGGTACGGAACAAGGCATAGCGAAAACAGGCAAGGCAGAGAAACAGAAGGACTACAAGTCCAAGCAGGACAAAGACGAACATGGCACAACAGACAAACATAAGACAAGGCACAGGACAAGAGATGGAGTACGAGCACGGAGCGTGTGCAGAGACGCACGACAGGGCAGAGTGCAAGGGCACAGAATAGAGGGAGCGCCCCACAGACCAAGCAGCCATGCAGGGACACCACACAATACTCAGGCCCAGAGCATAGGAAGGGGTGGCCTGATATAGGGCATAGCACCTCCTCTTCCAGGTCAGGATCAGGGGAGCACTTCCGGGTTCAGATCCACAGGATAACAGAGCGTAGTCACATGATCGGAGATCCAGACATGACGAGACGACTGCAGAATCAGTGCTGAAACCTAGACGGGTCACATGATCATAGTTCTAGACATGACTGCAGAATCAGTGCTGAAACCTAGACAGGTCACATGATCAGAGTTCCAGACATGACGAGATGATTACTGAACCAGACAGTGCAGGATCTTTAGGAAACGTCACATGATCAGCGTTCCAGACATAATGAGATGATTGCAGAACCAGACAGTGCAGGATCCAGGCAGGGACACATGATCAGGGACTCTAGACAAGACGAAAAGATCACAGAAGGCAGAGCAGAAACGCAGGCATCCCGCAGCTCAGACATGAGGTGAGTGTGCACACTGCTCTAGCAAACATGCAGGACAGCAGACAAGATATGCACATCGCTCCAGGAGTTCTTGAGACAAAACAGACATGGCAGACATGACAAACATGGCGGACATGACACATCGTTGCTCCAGAGCCCCTAATTTGGCATTTTCAAGGTGGGCCAGCGGGTTATTGTTAGTTCGTACCATCACCTCGGAGCCTGCCAGGTACTCTGCGAACCGCTCCATCATAGCCCCCACTACTGCGAGGAGTTCAAGCTTAAAGAAGCTGTAATTGTCGCGATTACGTTCGGAGTCGTGGAGTGATCGACTGCCGTAAGCGATCACTCTTTCCCGGCCGTCTTGGACTTGGGACAATACAGCTCGTAGCCCGTGTAGGCTCCTGTCAGTATTCAGTATGAACGGCTGCGAGAAATCCGCATACGCTAACACCGGGGCATCCGAGAGGGCGGCTTTGAGATCTCGGAAGGCCTCTTCTTGCAGTTCGCGCCACTGAATCTTCCATCCATTCGCTCCGGCAGGGACCTCTTTCAGCAGGTCTTGCAGGGCTCGAGCGCGTCGTGCAAAGTTCTTTACGAAGCAACAGTAATATCCGGCCAGCCCCAGGAAGGCTCATACATTTTTTACCGTCTCGGGAGTAGGCCACCCTTGCATCGCGGCGACCTTTTCCATGGATGGTCTAATGCCTTCGGCGGAGACGGTATGCCCCAAGTATTCGATCTGTGTACGAAAGAAGTGGCATTTCTGGGGCTTTACCTTCAACCCGTACTTCTGCAGCCGCGCGAGCACCTGCCCCAACCGCCGCAGGTGGTCCTCAAATGTGGCGGCATAGATGATGATGTCATCCAGGTATATCAATGTTGCCTCGAAGTTGAGATCTCCCAGACACCACTCCATCAGCCGTTGGAAGGTCCTGGGGGTGTTGGCCAGCCCGAACGGCATACAATTAAATTTGAACAGTCCCATGGGGAGAATGAATGCGGTCTTTGCATGGTCTTCCTCTGACATTGGCACCTGCCAGTACCAGCTGGCCACATCTAAAGTCGAGAAGTATGTCGCCTTCCCCAGGGCAGATAAGGACTCTTCTATCCGAGTCAGCGGGTATGAGTCTTTGATGGTACAAGCGTTCAATTTCCGATAGTTCACACAGAACCTCAAGGTGCCATCCTTCTTGCGGACTAGCACGATGGGGGCCGCCCAGGGACTCTGGCTTTCTCGGATAACTCCTTTCCGCAGCATTTGGCCCAGTAAAGTTTTCACCTCCTGATATAGTTGTGGAGGAATCTGCCGATACCGCTCTCTGATGGGAGCCGTTCCTGCCGTGGGAATGCTGTGCGTAATGGCTGTGGTACATCCAAAATCATCCTCATGGTTGGCAAATACCTCCTGGTACTGGCCCAAAAGCATTTCTACCTGGAGAATTTGGGCCGGGGTAAAGCCAGAGAGTTCTTGCATTCTCTCCAGCATGGCTAGGCCCTTTTCTTCGGTCGAGGTCCTGGTGGTCTGAAGAGACCGGATAGACACCACCCAAGGATCCTCGGCCTGCACTTTTAGTTGGAACGCATGGGTCAAAAGCACCTCTTCCAAAGGTCTCACCAGCTTCGCCATTTCGGCTCATGGCTTCAGGACGATGTCTTGGTCTTCTAGGTTGACGCAGCGCACCAGGAAGGTCCCTTTCCGCACAGTGGCTAGGGTGCGGGCCACCAGGACTCCAGAGGGTAGGCGTTCTGAGAAGCACGGCTCCACCTGCATCTCTACTCCCTCCAGGGGCACAGGGGCCAGGATAGGCAAGGCCACTACTGTCTGCCCAGGCGGCAGCATGAGTGGAGGAGCCGCCGGCGTAATCACCTTTCCCAGTATCTCGCCCTTCTGGCAGTCCTGGAGGACTCGCGATCCCTGCACCAACTGCTGGAAGACCCGCCCTTGGGGCGTGCGGGAGCCCCACTGGCTCCATTGAGGAGGAGGTTGCTGAACTCCCGCAGTATGTTCATACCCAGGGTAACCGGATGTTTGTTGTTTGCGTCTCCCTGGGTCAGGACCACTCCCCGGCGGCTGAGTGATTTGGCGCTTAGTGAAATCTGCATCCAGACTATGATGACAGGAACCGGTAGCTGGTTGGCGGCTACCAACTTTATCACGGACCCCCACTGAGGTCTTACTGCTTCGGGAAAATGCTGCCGAAAATAAGTCTCTGACATGGTCGTTGCTTGCGACCCCATATCTACTAGACATCGTACGGCATGGCCTTCGACCTCTGCCCATACCACTGGACACTGCGCGACCAGGTCTTCGTGACTTCCACCTCCCCGTGTGGTGGGCTCTGGCCCCGAGCGGCGTCCCCCAAGCTCAGGGTCCTCTGATTTTATTGGCCAGCAGGGCAGGTTCCTCCTGCAACATGAGCACTCTCAGGTGGAGTGTTTCAATCCTCCACAATCGTAACAGGCGAGTGGTCGTGGGAACCAACTCTGGTGAGGGCCGCGATGGTTCATGCCTTCTCTGCCCGGCCCTAGCTGACTTCTTGTGGCCTCTTTTTTTGCTTCGGCCAATTCGCCTTTAATACTTTGTATCTCTTGCTTCATTTCTTGTACCCAGTGGGGTTCACCCAGTGCGCTTACGGATGCCTTGATACTCCGAGCCATCCCCACAGGGACCGTCACCCCTTGCTCCTGTTCCCGAATACGTGCCTCCTTTCCTATCTCTGAAAAGGTCAGATGCGGGTCCACTTGCACCCGCTCTCGCAGAGCCTGTTTCGTCAGGGTGTCTCTTAGCCCGGTCACTAAATGGTCACGTAATGTTATGTCCACGGTCCCTACACCAACCCCATCCTTCCTTTCAATGGCTACAAACAATTCCTGCAAAACATTCATATATTGCGTCACTATTTCCCCCTCCTTCTGCATGCGACTAAACATCCGGGTTCTCAGTTCTCCCACATCAGTCGGGTCCCCATGGGTCTCCTCTAAGATCTGTAACACCCTGACGAAGGTGTTTTGCTGCCCCGGGGGCCTCAACATTACGGAATCCCGGGCCTCCCCGTCCAACGCCATTAGGGCCACTTCTGCCTCTTGGTCAGGGGTCAGCGGATGCATCCTAAATAGCCCACGCATTCGCTCCGTCCAGTTCCACAGCTTAGTATTGCTGCCGGAGAACCTGGCTTGATTGCTCAGCATAGCCCCCAAGGATAGGCTGGGTCAGGGCCCACTGTTGCCCCCCTGGCCCACACCATGTCCGCTTGGAGACTGCATCCTGCATAGGGGCTATCTCGAGCAACCAAACAAGTTAACAGTAGTTATCCTTGCAAGGATCAACACAATAATACACTGGTAACACAAACACGACTAACCCGGCAAAGACCGGTCACTATAGGGCTGCGGTATGGCCGACTATGGGTCCAGAATGTTAACTACAATGTGTCACTTATCCTCTCTGACATCCGGCAGAGCGATGGACGATGATGCTTCAGCGTATCAGCCGCTGGGCCCAGCCGACGAGGGTTTGGGGGAGACTTCAGGCGTTCCTATGCCCCGGCGAAGTGGGGGCACAGCAGGCCCCTGAAGATTTCCTAGGCGTCGCACCTCACGGCGGTGGTGGGACAGCATTGCCCGGGGTCCGGACGGCGTAGGCCGCAGCCACGGGCCGGAGCCGAGCTGTGGGGGCCGCCGGCGGCAGCAGAGAGGCCGCAACTGCGGGCTGGAGTGGAGCGGCGGTGGCAGCGGGCGCTAGCGGATCGGCTGCACCCGCGGGGTGGAGTCGGACGTCGGTTGCCGCGGGCGGGAGCAATCAGGCCGCACCTGCTGGGTGTAGTCGGGCGTCGGCTGCCGCGGGTGGGAGCGGACGGGCCACACCCACGGGGTGGAGTCGGGTGTCAGCTGCTGCGGGAGGGAGCGGTCGGGCCACACCAGCGGAGTGGAGTTGGGTGGTGGCGGCAGCGGGTGGCAGAGGACAGGCCACACCCGTGGGGCGGAGCCGGGTGGTGTCTCTCCGTTGAACGGCTCGGTGCCGTCTCCCTTCAGCCTCTCCCATTGCTGCTCTGCTCTCCTTGCTCTGGTTCTCGCTCTGGCTCTCTGGCGCCCTCTATCTTCCTCTCTTCTCCTCTCCTTCTGCGTCGACTGACTCCTGCTGGCGTCCTCAGCCCTTTTATAGTAGCTTATAGATTTTTCCTTCTTGGTGATGCTATTTCAATACATATACAGTGGGGCAAAAAAGTATTTAGTCAGTCAGCAATAGTGCAAGTTCCACCACTTAAAAAGATGAGAGGCGTCTGTAATTTACATCATAGGTAGACCTCAACTATGGGAGACAAACTGAGAAAAAAAAATCCAGAAAATCACCTTGTCTGTTTTTTTTTCATTTTATTTGCATATTATGGTGGAAAATAAGTATTTGGTCAGAAACAAAATTTAATCTCAATACTTTGTGATATATCCTTTGTTGGCAATGACAGAGGTCAAATGTTTTCTGTAAGTCTTCACAAGGTTGCCACACACTGTTGTTGGTATGTTGGCCCATTCCTCCATGCAGATCTCCTCTAGAGCAGTGATGTTTTTGGCTTTTCGCTTGGCAACACGGACTTTCAACTCCCTCCAAAGGTTTTCTATAGGGTTGAGATCTGGAGACTGGCTAGGCCACTCCAGGACCTTGAAATGCTTCTTACGAAGCCACTCCTTCGTTGCCCTGGTGGTGTGCTTTGGATCATTGTCATGTTGAAAGACCCAGCCACGTTTCATCATCAATGCCCTTGCTTATGGAAGGAGGTTTGCACTCAAAATCTCACGATACATGGCCCCATTCATTCTTTCATGTACCCGGATCAGTCGTCCTGGCCCCTTTGCAGAGAAACAGCCACAAAGCATGATGTTTCCACCACCATGCTTTACAGTAGGTATGGTGTTTGATGGATGCAAGTCAGTATTCTTTTTCCTCCAAACACGACAAGTTGTGTTTCTACCAAACAGTTCCAGTTTGGTTTCATCAGACCATAGGACATTCTCCCAAAACTCCTCTGGATCATCCAAATGCTCTCTAGCAAACTTCAGACGGGCCCGGACATGTACAGGCTTAAGCAGTGGGACACGTCTGGCACTGCAGGATCTGAGTCCATGGTGGCGTAGTGTGTTACTTATGGTAGGCCTTGTTACATTGGTCCCAGCTCTCTGCAGTTCATTCACTAGGTCCCCCCGCGTGGTTCTGGGATTTTTGCTCACCGTTCTTGTGATCATTCTGACCCCACGGGGTGGGATTTTGCGTGAAGCACCAGATCGAGGGAGATTATCAGTGGTCTTGTATGTCTTCCATTTTCTAATTATTGCTCCCACAGTTGATTTCTTCACTCCAAGCTGGTTGGCTATTGCAGATTCAGTCTTCCCAGCCTGGTGCAGGGCTACAATTTTGTTTCTGGTGTCCTTTGACAGCTCTTTGGTCTTCACCATAGTGGAGTTTGGAGTCAGACTGTTTGAGGGTGTGCACAGGTGTCTTTTTATACTGATAACAAGTTTAAACAGGTGCCATTACTACAGGTAATGAGTGGAGGAAAGAGGAGACTCTTAAAGAAGAAGTTACAGGTCTGTGAGAGCCAGAAATCTTGATTGCTTGTTTCTGATCAAATACTTATTTTCCACCATAATATGCAAATAAAATGAAAAAAAAACAGACAATGTGATTTTCTGGATTTTTTTTCCTCAGTTTGTCTCCCATAGTTGAGGTCTACCTATGATGTAAATTACAGACGCCTCTCATCTTTTTAAGTGGTGGAACTTGCACTATTGCTGACTGACTAAATACTTTTTTGCCCCACTGTAGTTCCCTCAATATAAATGTCTGTTGTGCCTGAGGCTGTTACATTTATCCTTATAGATTTTTAATGTCTAGAATGAGTATTTCAATGTTTCAACCCATTATTTTTTCAATTTGATACTACACAGTGTCCTCACTTATCTGAAGCTGAGGAATAACTTATTGCAGATAGACATCAACAGAATGTATTATAGGACAGTGAGATTTCAAAACTTGTTCTCAGAAAAAATGTTCTTAAAATAACTATAATTCCTTCCCTTAGCCATCAATCAAGGTATTGAGTATGATGGCAACACATTATATCAAAGTCATATCCTGTGTAAAAATTGCCTTTCCATGAACTTATTTATGTAGTATAAAAATTAGATTTTTCCAAATAAAATGCTCCATATATAACTGCACAAATATATGTGATTTAAAAATGATCATAAAAAGTATTTAGCATGAAAGAAGAGCCATACTATAGCAGTACCATAAGTAAAAAGTTTGAAAAGGACATATTTAGATGGTCAATCATCCTATTATTATGTAGTGCTAATCGAGAGTAAGGCAAACACCACCATGATAAGTCATGAACCAACCTTGCCAATAAGAAAAGCAACAACCCGATATAAGAATAAATTGCTGAACCAACTTCTTATAACAAAGGGTTTGTTACCAAATAACCAGTTTAAATAAAATTGTCAGTGAAGATTAAAGACACGCTAATGCCTCTACCATGACTAGTTAGTGAAGAACAATGTTATGTTAGAAAGTTGTGTGCATTTTCATTTATACACTTATTTAAGAATACCTATCACTTGCTCAAAAATATTTAATTCAAAACATGTAAAAATGCCTGAGCCCTGATTATGTTGCTTTTTTAAAATTTATCACTGTATCAGGTCATTGCAGAGATATTCACTTTTGTTTCTTCTGGAGTGCAGTATGTGAAATTTCTGCTTTGCATTTCAAGCGGCCATTTTTTTGGAGTCTTCTATGGAGGTGTCGGCTGACACCCCTCCCTCCAAGATGCTTCCCGTCACAGCTCAGCAGCTGATCTTATTGTTTAGCTGTCTCAGATTCAGAGGTGGGCTGGGGAGTGGGGATCACAAGCTATCCCGCTGTTTATCTTTGTAAGGTAAATCATGGTATTAAATCTTATGTAGTCTATGCCTCTGTGCTGTATATATACACTCATATAAGGAGAGAGAGGTGGTCTGGTGACTATGGTCAATCCAGTTGTTCATCTCAGTAAGACAAATCATGGTTTCATTCCTTATATATTTTATGCCTCTGTGCTGTGCATATACAGTATATATCCATATAATCAGTGATGGTATAGCATTGATATTATGACATTTAGATATCGATAGTGTATATTTTTATCTATTATGTGATCCTACCAGCTCTTTGTATAGATGCTGGCCTAGTTTTCGCATTCTATCCCCTTTTGCCTTGTTTATGATCATATTGTTAATAAAGATTTGGATATTTGATATATTTATTGGACTGTATGACTGCAGTTTTTTCTTGGTGTTTTTCTACTTATTTAAGAATACCTATCACTTGCTCAAAAATATTTAATTCAAAACATGTAAAAATGCCTGAGCCCTGATTATGTTGCTTTTTTTAAATTTTTCTGTGTCAGATCATTGCAAAGATATTCACATTTGGTTCTTCTGGAGTGCAGTATGTGAAATTTCTGCTTTGCATTCCAAGTGGGCATTTTTCTGGAGTCTTCTCTGGAGGTGTTGGCTGACACCCCTCCCTCCAAGATGCTTGCAGTCACAGCTCAGCAGCTGATCTTATTGACTAGCTTTCTCAGATGCAGACAAGCTGTGATTGGCAATGCCTGTGAGAGATGAAAAATCAGATCCCTGAGAAGACTGAGATGAAACACTCAGTTGGACTACAAAGCAGAGATTTCACATAGTGTGCTGCATAAAAAACAAATGTAAATATCTGTGTAATGGAATGATCACAAAGCAGAAAAGAGCAGCAGAATCAGTAGAGCCTAGTGATTTTTAAAGTATTTAACACTTTTTTTAAGTAACAGGTCCTCTCTAAAGACATTGTCCGGGCTGAAATGAAAAGTCTGCATTCACATACAGATTCTGTCATGACTCATCTGTATTACCAGTATTAAGTCACAAGACTTTTTGTATTTGCTTGCTTGTGATTATGTGCCGACTCCTACGCTTCTCTCAGATCTCTTCTATTGAGAGAATCTGGGTGAGACAAGTCGTCACGTGATCACAAGTGTGCAAATCGCATACGTCTAGTCACGTAACCACCCACACATGCGTGAAATAAAAGGTAATCAGAACAATGTTATTAATCGGCATTCTGCTGAATTTTCACTTCAGCCCGGACAATCGGTTTGCTTAAAATCTCATTTGAATTTAAAAATAAGTTGAGTACAACATGGTTTGGTAAGGACAGCCCATTAGTTACCTAGTTCATTTACAGTGCCTTGAAGAAGCATTCATACCCATTTTCCATATTTTTTCATGTTACTTCCTCAAACATAAGTGTATTTTATTGTGATTTTATGTGATCTACCAACACAAGGTAGCAAGTATTTGTGAAGTGTAAAGGAAATGATACATGGTTTTTTTAATTATTTAAAAAATATAAATTTGAAAATTATGATCTGCATTTGTATTCAGCCCCTTGTAGTCTGATACTTCTAAATAAAATCCTGAGTGACCAATTGCCTCCAAAAGTCACACAGTTAGTAAATTGAGTGCACCTGTGTGCAATTTATTATCAGTATAACTACAGCTGTTCTGTGAAGGCCCCAAAGGTTTATTTGAAAATATTTGGGATCAAACAGCTTCCTGAAAACCAAGGAGCACACCAGACAGGTCAGGGATAATGTTGTTAAGAAGAATTAGTAGAATTAGGTCATTTAAAAAATAGCCCAAGCTCTGAACATCTCACAGACAACCGTTCAATCCATCATCCAAAAATGGAAGGAGTATGGCACAACTGCAAACCTACCAAGACATGACTGTCCACCAGAGGCATAGCTAGAGTTTTGGTTTGGGGTGGTGGGGGGCAAAACTTCTGAGTGAGCTCCTAACCAGGTAACCCTGATTACAACTTGGCTGGGGCCTAATAGTGGATGTAGGAGAACTTCAGCAGATGACTGGGCTAATGAAAATAATATCAAAGAGCAATTACTGGCATATGGTGACCATATAGTGGTAGATACCAGTGATGCAGAACATATAGGAGATTACAGTACAGTTACAGATATTGACTTACAGCTGACGTTCTTTCTCATGGGGTCATTCACTTTTCCCGTATTTTTCATCTAGCCCAGACTGACATGACAACTTCTCCAGCCAGGACTCAGCTGCAGAGATTACAACAAAGACACATTTCCTGCACTGTCCCCATTTATCCCCAACCTGCACAAGCTCCTTATCCTGCTAAGGCTACTTTCACACATCAGGTTTTCGGCGTCAGGCGCGATCCGGCGTTGTGCCGGAACGCCGGATCCGGCAAATGTTTTGTAAAACCGGATGTGACGGATCCAGTTTTCTGCCGGATCCGTCTTGTTCTTGACAGACAAAACCGGATCCGTCTCATCCGGTTCATCCGTTTTTCGACGGATTACGCCGGATCCGGTTTTTAAAAACACCCCTTGTGGCGTTCCGAACGGGATTGGCTACTGGAAAACTATATATAGCATGTTCCTACAGCCCTTCTTTGACAGGTTGTAGAGGAGAAAGTGCAGGTTGGAGAGAAGAGCAAGTTACTGGCGAAGATGGATGTTGTCATTGGAAATATTTTGAAGAATTTGGCGGATTTTACAGCGGAGGCGAATCGTTTGAGGGTGATTGTTCTGGAGAAGGAGAGAGCGAGACAGCAGCGCATCAGGCATCGTAGATGACGTTTGTGGATCCACCCCATCACAGCCAAGAGAATGACACGTGGGGTCTATTCTACACTCTGCATGGACCTTCGACGAAACCCAGATAAATTTTTTGGATATGTTCGGATGAAAATGGAGAATTTTGATTACTTGGTGGAGCGCATAGCACACCTCATAAGAAAAGCGGACACCTATTGCCGCTTCCCTGTTTCACCCGCAGAGCGTCTGATGGTGACTTTAAGGTAAGCCACATTTATTGGATGTGCTCGCATCAGAGCACACTTTCACTGCAATCTTGTTGGTGGTAGTTTGTATCTCCAAGTGTTATAGCTGAGTTTTGGTATGTAATGCTGTGATTTAAAACTAATTGATTGTTTTTTAATTCCCCACAGATTTCTTGCAACTGGAGAATCCCTTTCGTCACTGCATTTCCAGTACAGACTCGGGATTTCCACCATATCTGGAATAGTGAAGTACACATGCCGTGCACTGTGGGACTCCTTAGCTGAAGAGTTTTTACCAGAGCCCACAACAGAGAGGTGGATTGAAATTTCACAAAAGTTTCAACAGATATGTCAGTTTCCCAACTGCTTGGGCGCTGTGGACGGGAAACATATCCGCACTGTAAAGCCAGCCAGCCAGGTTGGAGACCACCAGAGACCCCATCTGCCTGTATGTCCTTATTCATACTTTTTTGTCCGATTTTAAGAATTTATAATAAATGATGAATTTTTAACTGAAGTCCAGCGCTGGAGATTCTATCTTTTATTTTGCTTCAGTCAACGCCTCTGATCAAGGTGACTCCGTGCGCAGGAGGATTATGGATCACAACTGAGACTGGTGAGCTGACCTCCCCTTATTTTCCCTATCCTTCTACACCACAACAGAGAGGTGGATTGAAATTTCAGAAAAGTTTCAACAGATATGTCAGTTTCCCAACTGCTTGGGCGCTGTGGACGGGAAACATATCCGCATTGTAAAGCCAGCCGGATCGGGATCGGAATATTTCAATTACAAGAAATATTTTTCAATTGTCCTCATGGCCATCGCTGACGCGGAATACAAATTTATTGCTGTTGATATTGGGGCCTATGGCCGCTCCAATGACTCTCAAGTTTTCAAACTGTCTGCCATGGGGCGTAAACTGTATGGAAACACCTTCCAGTTCCCACCCCCTAGACCGCTGCCGCAAACATCTGGTCCACCTATGCCATTTGTCTGTGTAGGGGATGAAGCCTTCCAGCTGTCAGAACACCTTTTGAAACCGTACTCTAGCAGAGGATTGACAAGAACAAAACGCATTTTTAATTACCGCCTCACAAGAGCAAGAAGAATGGTTGAATGTACCTTTGGTATTCTGACAGCCAAATGGCGGGTCCTATTGACTGCGATCAACCTCAAGACAGAAACTGTGGACGAGGTGATCAAAGCTTGCGTGGTACTCCACAATTTTGTTATCTGCAAGGAACCCATTTCCATTGAGGACACCTCTGAAGAAACCACCTTGCAAGATTACCATGACATTACCACTAGAAGTTCTGTGACGGTTTCAGTAATGAGGGACAATTTTGCACTATACTTTATGTCACCTCAAGGCAGAGTACACTGGCAGGATGACAGAGTGTGAAAGATTTGTACCCAACCAAACTTGTGTACCTTCTGTACCAACAGTATATACCTTTGCCAACCAAAGTTGGCTATCTTGTCATGGTCTCTATTTTTAGCTTTAGGCCACAGGTGTGTACCTGGTTGTGTTTTATGCAAAGTATTTCACCTTGTAACAAAAGTTGTGTACATTGTTAGGAAATCACCAACAATAAACACAACTTTTTAGGTGAAATACTTTGCTTCAAACACAACCAGGAACACAACTGTGGCAAAAAGCTAAAATTTACCCACAGTTATATACCTGGTTTTGAATACCTTTTTACCTTTTAAATACCCTGTATTTAACCTTTTTTTTAAACATATTTCACCGCAGAAATAAATGACAGACAACCAGTGTAAACAATAATTTAACTTTTATTTAAAATATTTTTTTTTGTAAACTGTTTTTAAAGTTAAAAAAACTTTTTTAATAAAGGTTTGAAACCAACTGGGCATTTTTATTACAAAACACATCATAAATCTGTGTAGTGTGGGGTGGAAATACTGCTGGAGGGGCTGCGGGACACTTCGACACTGGGAGTGTGGAGAGAGGATTGGGATCGTGGTGGGGAAGGAACAGTTAGAGGTGATGGTGTGGAAAAAGCTACAGAATGGGTGGACATGTGGGAGGCAGAAGAGGTGGAGGGCGGTGGAGTGGAGGGTTGGGCAGGGACTGTAGGAGCAGATGATGTTGATGGCAAGTTGTATGGGGAAGGAGTTTGGTACGGGGAAGGAGTTTGGTACCGGGCAGGTTGCTGGAAGTGGGGAGGTTGCTGGTACTGGGGAGGTTGCTGGTACTGGGGAGGTGGATGGTATGTAATAGGAGGGGGAGGATGGAAAGTGGCTGGAGGGGGTGCAGATGTAATAGGAGGGGGAGGATGGAAAGTGGCTGGAGGGGGTGCAGGTGGAGGAACTACTGTGGTGGGAGGAGGAGGTTGGGAGGTAACTTGCTGGAGAGCACCGTGGCATGAATGCATTACATGCATCTGCTGGGTAGGACATAGCGTTTCCATGCGCTCCACAACAGACCTGAAAAAGGTGTGGTTTGGCGAAGATCTTGCTTCTGAATGCATGGTTTGCAGAAGTGTCTTCACCTCCAGAATGCTGGAGTTGATCTGCTGAAAGCCTGCGGAGATTTGCTCTGACAAGACTTTTAGACAGTTCTGGAAAGATGCATTCAGATGCAAGAACTCTGGCGCATAAGTCTTTTCCTGACCCCTCTGCCGCTGCCGCCCAGTACCCGCAGGTGTACTAGAGGTGGCAGGGGCAGAAGGGTGGGGTAAAGGGAAATCGATCTCCTCACCATCAGCTTCATGTAATGTAGGCGGCCACGATGCTCCTGTGCTGGTGGATGGGACAGATGGGTCGAATGTGTGGGAAGGCTGGGAAGGTGCAGATGTACCGGGGCGGTCGAAGTGTCCCTCGGTGCCGGTCTCCTCAGGGATCGCCTCAGAAGGGTCCAATCGTGCAGGCTCCCGAGTGCTGCTCACCGTGCTGTGGAATAAAGAGAAAAAAAAACAATTAAAATAGTGACATGGTATGGCCGGCCCTGGCTGAAAAAAAAAAGTTACATCTAACATTTTTTTTCACATGTGGTGTGTAATATTTACCTTCTAGTGACCATTGTTTCCCGGAGGAACGACAGGGCTTGTGCGTACTTGTACTTGCTCCTGCGTCCTCCAGATCCACTCGGGGCCCGCATCTCTTTATTGAACTCCTTCTTGAAACGATCCCTCACAGACCACCACCGCTTCACAATTCTGTTCCCTGAAACGAGAAAGGAGTGGTTAGTATACAACATCAGTGTTTCCCAAACTCCAGTCCTCATGGTCCCCAGGGGTCATGTTTTCAGGATTTCCATAGTAAATAGAAATCCTGAACACATGATCCGTGGGGACCACGAGGACTGTTGTTCGGGAAACACTGGTTTACATCAAGCAACCGGTACTGTATATACTTACGCTCTTTAATCTGGGCCCGAGCATCGAGGTCCTCCCAGCAGTCCACAAGGAGCGAACAGATTTCCTCCCAGAGTCGCCGGGTAACAATCAGGTCAGCGTGGCGGCGGTCAGCCATATTCCAGAGCGGCTCCCTTTCTCTGACGAGATCGATGAGGTGGTCCACATCGATTCCTCCATCCTCACCGTCAGAGTCAGGAGCACGCTATGAAGGCTGTTAAAGAAAAAGACAAAAATAACATAATTAGCCTCCACAAAAGAAATGAAATAAAAAGTGCAAAAAACAAAGCAAAAATATTTATACTTACACGCTGGTGACCGCCGCGTTGCTGTCGCCGACGACCCTGGGAGGCACTGCGAGGACCTCTTGGCCGAGCACCAGATTGGGAAGACTAGAGAAGAAAACAAAAAATGTTATGTCTTTGGATGTAGGCATTTGTTTGCTGTGTGTGGTCTGCAGAACATTGTTTTCTATATGTTGTGTGTAGTGTGATGTTGTGTTTCTGCGTTTGATGCCAAAAACTTACCAATTGTGAGCCCACTCCAGGTGTCTGTCCACCCCTTCCTTCTTCTTCTGGGAGCTCCTCTTCATCTTGTGATTCCTGTTTTGAAATAAAAGGCAATGAATAGACATATATTACAGAGATGATGGATTTTGGAAATAAAAACTTACCATCAAACGCTGACGATGCGAGGGAGGGCTCCCAGAAGAAGATGTGCTGTCCTGTTGATGGCCAGACTCCATGACTGTGGGTATTGCTGCTGCTGTTGCTGCTGCCAGTGATGCCATTTCTGCTGCTGCTGCTGCATCTCTTGGGCAGCTGTTGAATAAAGAGAAACAAAGGGCCAATGAATATCTTGATATTCCATGGCCCTAGTTTGAAGGAATGGGGGATTTGATAATTACCGTCTCTCATCTGCTGCTGGACTCCCCTCCTCAGCATGTTCCATTTGCTGCTCCATTTGGCGTGGTGGTGGTGCTGATGGTGCTACAGTGGTCTCCTGCCTTCTCCTGCGCCTGGTTGCTGTCTTGGGTGGCATGTTGGGTGTGGCTGAGGGTCCCACTGTCTTGCTTTTATATATGTGTCTTGTGGGCAGAGCTACTGAGCATGCTCAGACCAAAAATGCCGGATCCGGCTTTTGCCGGATCCGGTGCATTGCGGCGCTCATAGGCTTTCATTGTGTGAAAAAGCCGGACGTGCCGGATCCGGCGTGTCCGGCTTTTTCACCGGAGACAAAAAACGTTACAGTAGCCGTTTTTTCAAGACGCCGGATTGAGACACAGTGCCGGATCCGGCGAAAACCGGATGAAACGCATGGCCATCCGGCGCAAATGCAAGTCAATGGGGGGGAAACCGGATCCGGCATTGCATTTCGCCGGATCCGGTTTTTGTCAAAAGCGCCGGATCGCGCCTGACGGCGAAAACCTGATGTGTGAAAGAGGCCTAATACTCAAATACTGAGCCGCTGCTGCTGTATGTGTCCCTATTACTGTACCTATTGTGTGCCCACTAGATGGTAAAAGAAATGTCTGGAATATGTTAATGCCCTGTGCAAGTGCCATAGAAAACAGTGCCCATATTTTGGCCTCTACAAAGTAATAATGCCCTCTGTGTACCCCTTTAACAGTCACAATAACCAGAGTGCCCCTATAACAATAAGTGCCCACTTAACATTTCATTATGTTCCGAGTCTCACTCCTGTCCAGCTCCTGTCTATACAGTATGATGCTTCAATATTCATATTGCCCCACACAGAGTATACTGACTTCTTAGTAGCCCCCAAAATGTTTGATGGCTCCAACACTGTATGATGGCTCTCACACTGTACAAAGACCCCATATTAGTTCCCACACTATATGATGGCCAGGCTCGGTCTGGCCTGGTGGGGTACTGGGTAAATGCCGGTTGGCCCCGAGGGTCGCGGGGGCACTTTAAAATTGCTGCCCCTTAAATGATGATGGTGATGGCCCTTTAAGAGCTGCAGCCTCACGCCGTGCGCGTGCACATACTGTACCTTAACACGCGGCGCGGTCGGGCGGCAACCCCCTGGCTGGCTGGCGGCTCCTGGCTGTGATGACTCACCCGCTCACCCTGTCCACAGCGCCGCTGCGTGACCTTCAGGGGCCTGTTCTTGATGGGCAGTGACAACCGCCCCTCGCGACTTAGTTCCCGTTCTGTAGCTGGCTGCTGCTGCCTGGCTAATAGCAGCACCAGCACACAGACAAGAGGAGGAGGCCGCTGTACTCTGCAGTGCACTGTGCTCACCCTGCTGCTCCCGCTCCCTCTGCGCCTCAGTGTGTGTGTAAACACAGCCCTCAGGTCCGGTGAGTAGTAGATGGGATGGGAAGTTCGGGCTCTTTTTTAAATAGATTCCACGGTCCTCGTTCTAACCTGGTCTTTGCCTGTAAAGTGAGAGCCTCATTCATTATACACCCATAGGATCTAGTGACGCAGTGTAGACTGTTATTCAGCATTGCTTTTTCCTCAGATTGTCAGCTCTTGTGATCAGGCCCTGGCTCCTTGCTCCGGTCTCTCCTGTACAGTGAGGCCTCATTATACCCCTGGGCCTAGTATAAGGATCTAGTGACGCAGTGTAAACTTTTATTCAGCATTGCTGTGTCCTCAGATTGTCAGCTCTTGTGATCAGGCCCCTGCTCCTCGCTCCGGTCACTCCTGTACAGTGAGGCCTTATTATACCCCTGTATAAGGATCTAGTGACACAGTGTAGACTGTTATTCAGCATTGGTGTGTCCTCAGATTGTCAGCTCTTGTGATCAGGCCCCGGCTCCTTGCTCCAGTCTCTCCTGTACAGTGAGGCCTCATTATACACCTGTATAAGGATCTAGTGATGCAGTGTAGACTGTTATTCAGCATTGCTGTTTCCTCAGATTGTCAGCTCTTGTGATCAGGCCTTGCTCCTCGCTCCCGTCTCTCCTGTACAGTGAGGCCTCATTATACACCTGGGCCCTGTATCGTGATCTAGTGACGCAGTGTAGACTGTTATCAGCATTGCCGTTTCCTCAGATTGTCAGTCATGGCCAAAAGTATTGACACCCCTGCAATTCTGTCAGATAATACTCAGTTTCTTCCTGAAAATGATTGCAAACACAAATTCTTTGGTATTATTATCTTCATTTAATTTGTCTTAAATGAAAAAACACAAAAAGAATTGTCCTAAAGCCAAATTGGATATAATTCCACACCAAACATAACAAAGAGGGTGGACAAAAGTATTGGCACTGTTCGAAAAATCATGTGATGCTTCTCTAATTTGTGTAATTAACAGCACCTATAACTTACCTGTGGCACCTAACAGGTGTTGGCAATAACTAAATCACACTTGCAGCCAGTTGACATGGATTAAAGTTGACTCAACCTCTGTCCTGTGTCCTTGTGTGTACCACATTGAGCATGGAGAAAAGAAAGAAGACCAAAGAACTGTCTGAGGACTTGAGAAACCAAATTGTGAGGAAGCATGAGCAATATCAAGGCTACAAGTCCATCTCCAAAGACCTGAATGTTCCTGTGTCTACCGTGTGCAGTGTCATCAAGAAGTTTAAAGCCCATGGCACTGTGGCTAACCTCTCTAGATGTGGCCAGAAAAGAAAAATTGACAAGAGATTTCAATGCAAGATTGTGCGGATGTTGGATAAAGAACCTCCACTAACATCCAAACAAGTTCAAGCTGCCCTGCAGTCCGAGGGTACAACGGTGTCAACCCGTACTATCCGTCGGCATCTGAATGAAAAGGGACTGTATGGTAGGAGACCCAGGAAGACTCCACTTCTTACCCCGAGACATAAAAAAGCCAGGCTGGAGTTTGCCAAAACTTACCTGAAAAAGCCTAAAACATTTTGGAAGAATGTTCTCTGGTCAGATGAGACAAAAGTAGAGCTTTTAGGGCAAAAGCATCAACATAGAGTTTACAGGAGAAAAAAGAGGCATTCAAAGAAAAGTACACGGTCCCTACAGTCAAACATGGCGGAGGTTCCCTGATGTTTTGGGGATGCTTTGCTGCCTCTGGCACTGGACTGCTTGACCGTGTGCATGGCATTATGAAGTCAGAAGACTACCAACAAATTTTGCAGCATAATTTAGGGCCTAGTGTGAGAAAGCTGGGTCTACCTCAGAGGTCATGGGTCTTCCAGCAGGACAATAACCCAAAACACACTTCAAAAAGCACTAGAAAATGGTTTGAGAGAAAGCACTGGAGACATCTAAGGTGGCCAGCAATGAGTCCAGACCTGAATCCCATAGAACACCTGTGGAGAGATCTAAAAATGGCAGTTTGGAGAAGGCACCCTTCAAATATCAGGGACCTGGAGTAGTTTGCCAAAGAAGAATGGTCTAAAATTCCAGCAGAGCATTGTAAGAAACTCATTGATGGTTACCGGAAGCAGTTGGTCGCAGTTATTTTGGCTAAAGGTTGTGCAACCAAGTATTAGGCTGAGGGTGCCAATACTTTTGTCCGGCCCATTTTTGGAGTTTTGTGTGAAATGATCAATGTTTTGCTTTTTTCTTCATTCTCTTTTGTGTTTTTTTCATTTAAGACAAATTAAATGAAGATAATAATACCAAAGAATTTGTGTTTGCAATCATTTTCAGGAAGAAACTGAATATTATCTGACAGAATTGCAGGGGTGTCAATACTTTTGGCCATGACTGTATAGGAGACTGAGAATGTTCTCTTTTGCACTCTGTACAGCTTGCTAAAAGGCACATGTTTTAGTAAGAGAGGCCAAAAATGAACACATAATAAAACCATTTATGGTAGCCATAGGGCCCCTAGAGTCAATTCCCCTGGTGAGCCCTAGGCACTCCAGTCTGACCATGGTGATAGCCCCCTCACCATGATCCCCGAACTGTATGATGACCCCCTAAGTAGCATCCTTACAGTATAATGCACCCCATAATCCTCCATAAAGTATACTGCACTCCTCATAGGCTTCTACATAGTATAATACACTCCCCATAGGCCTCCATATAATTTAATGCATCCCATAGTCCTCCATATAGTATAGTTCATTCCCTGATAGGCCTCCATATGGTATAATGCACTCCCCATAGGCCTCCATATAGTATAATGCATCCCACGGTCTTCCATATAGTATAATGCAGTTCCCACAGGCCTTTTTATAGTATAATGCACACCCCATAGGCCTCAATATAATGTAATGCACTCCCCATAGGCCTCATATAGTATAATGCACTCCTCATAGGCCTCCATACAGTATAATGAACTCCCCATAGGTCTCTATATAGTATAATGCACTGCCCATGGGTATTCATATAGTAAAATGCGCTCCCCATAGGCCTCCATATTGTATAATGTACTCCCCATTGGCCTATATATAGTATAATGCACTCCCATAGGCCTCTATATAGTATGAGTGAGGCAGCGATGCACATCACATACTTATAAACACAAGACCTTCCACTCTCACTATCTGCACAAGAGAATCCTGATAGCTTGCAGTGGATGGGCTGGTAGGATTAAATAAAACTGCTGTCATATAGAGTGATTGCAGACTTTCTTCACAAACCCGCACAACTCCTTTATTGTTCCTAACATAAATACAGATGTACTAAACCTTAACTTGTCAGACAGCACAATATTTTATTAACAAAGCCAGTCATGTATCACGTTATCTGACAAGTTATAGATTGCTACATGTGTTCAGGATCAGAAACAATAACAGTGCATGAATGCATCACCAGAACTCCCATCAGTTCAGAAATACATCACCAGAACAACCACCACTACATTAATCACCTGAACCAACATAAGAACAGACAAATATCACTGGCATCACCATCATTACATAAATATATCATCAAAACTACCAACAATACATGAATACAGCATCAAGTTTAGTACATCGATCGATTGTAATGTCATATGAGGTCCATATAAATTTGTATTGCATAAACCTATAACACCCAGAATTTTCTTAACAATGGTAAGGAGATACAAGGAGTTATTGTTACCAGTCATCATCAGACTGCAGACCATACAGGAACCACAGTACAGATGAGATTTAGCATGTTTCACAAATAAACATATACATCAAGGTACCTTATAGGTGAAATATTATCTGATTGCTCTTCTTATTCTGATAGGAATTGGAGCCATTCTCTTTCTTTCCTTCTCTATCTTGTCCATATTCTATGATGACTTTTATAACCACAGCTTGTCTCTGCAGACTTCCATCTTCTCCGGTCTTCTGCAGTACATCCTGACACGGTGCCCTTAAAAATAACAATGTCACTAAAATGTCTCTGAATTAAAATATCTGTTCTACGCGGTGCCCCTGAATAATTGCCCCTCACTGTGCTCTCTACTCAAAATATGTAGCCACACCCTGTCCTGCTTCAGCATTTCACCAGCACCGTCCATTCTGGCAGAGATGCTTTAATTTGAAAATGAGAAAGTTTACAAAAATGTTATGACTTTTCAAGCCTTTTATGGCAATTTTTTGGTGTAAATGCCTTGATAATCTGTGGCTTATAGATTGATCTTTGCAAACTGTTTGTTTTGGAAACGTGGCATTTTCAACATTTGTTGTAGGGCTCTATGATGCTTATATATGCAACACCCCCTATTTCAGAATTAAACAATATTAGTTTATAGGGCATAATAAGGGGTAATTTTACTGTGTGATTTACTTTGAATACCTGGGGTATAATATGGGAACTTTACCACAGTTTTGGGAGGGGAATGTGCCACTGTTTTTGGAAGCATTTATTGGTACTATTATTTTTGAAGTACATTATTTCGTGCTACTATGTAACAAAGCAGGTGCAGAATTAGAGGCAAATCCAGTTGTAAGGCTAGTTTCACACTAGCGTTTTTTTGCGCATACCAAATGCATGCAAAAAACGCATCATGCGTTTTGCATGCGTTTGCTGTTTTTTGCGCATATGATTTAACCAGTTTGTCACCATCTTAACTCAAAAAACGCATGCGATTTTAAACACATGCGTGCACATGTCCTAGCACACGCGTGCGTTCCCATAGACTTTAATGCTGTTTTTTTTGCACATTCCGTGCGTTCACGTGTGCATGCGTTTTTTTGAGACAGGTCGGACGGACCAAAAATGCAACAGGTTGCTTCCGGCGCGCCTAGGCGCTCACTACAAAAAAAACGCACATGAACGTGTGCATGCGCTAGACCATGTGCAGCCATGTTAAAGATAGAGGAGAAATGCGCATGCGCACGATAGCACACGAGGCGCAGCACTAAAAACCGAAAGTGTGAAACCAGCCTTTAATGCAAAAATGTATGGAGGTGATGGAAAAGTGGAATACTTATGAGTATGTGTCCTATGTGTATATGTTTTACTGGAGCATATGCACATCCCTCTTGCGCAACTGGGTGTTTATCCAATGTGTGAGTGGGATGTTTGCAGCATTTTTTTAAAGAGCCAACCCCATTACCGGCATATACACTCACTGGCCACTTTATTAGGTACACCATGCTAGTAACGGGTTGGACCCCCTTTTGCCTTCAGAACTGCCTCAATTCTTCGTGGCAGAGATTCAACAAGGTGCTGGAAGCATTCCTCAGAGATTTTGGACCATATTGACATGATGGCATCACACAGTTGGCGCAGATTTGTCGGCTGCACATCCCTGATGCGAATCTCCCGTTCCACCACATCCCAAAGATGCTCTATTGGATTGAGATCTGGTGACTGAGGAGGCCATTTGAGTACAGTGAACTCATTGTCATGTTCAAGAAACCAATCTGAGATGATTCGAGCTTTATGACATGGCGCATTATCCTGCTGAAAGTAGCCATCAGATGTTGGGTACATTGTGGTCATAAAGGGATGGACATGGTCAGCAACAATACTCAGGTAGGCTGTGGCGTTGCAACGATGCTCAATTGGTACCAAGGGGCCCAAAGAGTGCCAAGAAAAAATTCCCCACACCATGACACCACCACCACCAGCCTGAACCGTTGATACAAGGCAGGATGGATCCATGCTTTCATGTTGTTTACGCCAAATTCTGACCCTACCATCCGAATGTCGCAGCAGAAATCGAGACTCATCAGACCAGGCAACGTTTTTCCAATCTTCTACTGTCCAATTTCGATGAGCTTGTGCAAATTGTAGCCTCAGTTTCCAGTTCTTAGCTGAGAGGAGTGGTACCCGGTGTGGTCTTCTGCTGCTGTAGCCCATCTGCCTCAAAGTTCGACGCACTGTGCGTTCAGAGATGCTCTTCTGCCTACCTTGGTTGTAACGGGTGGCAATTTGAGTCACTGTTGCCTTTCTATCAGCTCGAACCAGTCTGCCCATTCTCCTCTGACCTCTGGCATCAACAAGGCATTTCCGGCCACAGAACTGCCGCTCACTGGATTTTTTTTCTTTTTCGGACCATTCTCTGTAAACCCTAGAGATGGTTGTGCGTGAAAATCCCAGTACATCAGCAGTTTCTGAAATACTCAGACCAGCCCTTCTGGCACCAACAATCATGCCACGTTCAAAGGCACTCAAATCACCTTTCTTCCCCATACTGATGCTCGGTTTGAACTGCAGGAGATTGTCTTGACCATGTCTACATGCCTAAATGCACTGAGTTGCCGCCATGTGATTGGCTGATTAGAAATTAAGTCTTAACACACAGTTGGACAGGTGTACCTAATAAAGTGGCCAGTGAGTGTATATATCCAGCTTGTAATTGGTGCATGTGCCACGTGCTCTATATGTGACTGGTAATGTGTCCTGTGTGTTTATGGAGTGTGTCATTGTCATTTCTATTGAGTGTTGGGATCTGAATTGGCCGCAGTGACTGCTTAGGATTTGGAGGAATGACTGTGTGTTTCAGTTTTTTCTTCTTACTAGAACAACACACAGTTGTAAACAAAATACAATTAGATAGAGAACTCTATATGAGTCCATGGGTGTATATAAATTGACGTTATAGATTATGATAATGGGGATTGTTATGAATGAGTCACCGTAGGAGGCAAAAGCAGAAATACAAGCTAAGTCCAGAAAATCAGAGAAGTTGGCAACTATCAGATTGCAGATCCCTGAACCTATCAACACAACTAGCAGTAGCCGTGGGGGGTTCCTACGATGCCCTAGACCCCTCGATCACAGCCGGAGAAATACATAGGCCTAAAGAAAGAAAGGGGAAATCTAAACTGCCCCAGAGCAGACCCCAAAGCAATAGGCAGCCCCCAACATATAATGACGGTGAAGCAAGATGAAAATACTAACACAGACAGAAAGCAGACTGAGCAAAGACGGGGCCCCAAAACTACCTAGATAGGAAAGGACAGGAAGGCTGCTGTCTGCAATCTGCCAAAACCCTATCAAAGACATAAGCCAACCAGCTGATATGAAAAAGGCCCTGAAGCAGCTAGGCTTCAAAAACTGAATCAGCACTCAGGTATTTTCAGAAGACAGAGCTAAATGAATTCAGCACACCCCAGCAGGGAATGGCAGAAATCCAGAAAAACAAAGCAAAAACAAAGTCAAAGAACAAAAGCAAAAGGCCGAGCAGCAAACTTAGCTTTGGAGGAGCAGGAATTCAGACTGGTCTCCAAGGATCCCACAGAGAAATCACCCACAGGGCAGAAGGGCGTCGGCAGCCTTATATCCAGTCCGTAACTCCACTCAGCCAGTCCTCATCATCAGCCTCAGGTGTTTGACAATCAGGCTCACTATCTTTCTTTACCAGAAGAGGGAGTTCCTCGGGCCTCAGTAATGAAGGGGAAAATGAACTCACAACAGGGGATTGGGTTATGTTTACATTGATCTGTGGAGAGTTCTTCCTGAATCTGGAGAGACAACTATGGGTCACTACTGTCTAGGCAGTGGTTCCCAAACTCCAGTCCTCACGGACCCCAACAGGCCATGTTTTCAGGATTTCCTTAGTATTTCTCAGGTGATGGAAGTATCATCAAGGCATCAGGAATTCTCTCACATGTATAACACTATGGAAATCCTGAAAACATGACCTGTTTGGGTCCGTGAGGACTGGAGTGTGGGAACCACTGGTCTAGGGTTTATGGACACTTTAATGGCGCAAGAAAGGATGCTGCTACTTGAGCTGCAAAGTTCAAAATGTTATGGCTCTGAGTATGCACCTACACGAAATTGACTTTTTTCAATAAAACACATTTTACGCAAAAGTACTAAAAAAAGTATCATCTTTTAGACGATTTCAAATCAAATAATTTTTTTATGCACTGTAAAAAGAAATATATTTTTTGTAATTCCTAACAAGATAGAGGTAATAGAATGTAATCATCAAATTTTATATACCCCAAAATGATGCTGTTAAAAAATACAGTTTGTCCAACAAAAAGCAAAGCCCTCAAACCGCTTTATATTTTCTAAAAAAAATTGTGGCTTGAGGAAAGCTACAGTAAAAAAAAAACAAGCAACTCTTTGCTCCATAGGCTGGGACTACACAGTGGCTTTGGCTGTCACACCTTTTGTACGTCCAAAGTTCGCTAGGTGTTGGTGCTACGTTGTATCACAAGAAGTTACTACTGCCACGACAAGCAAGAAGTAAGAAGTCCAATTGCGTGGGGTTATACTGCATAAATTGCTCAATATTTCACTGAATTATTCAGATTTGACTATCTTTTGCAAGATTATACCTTTTATCCTAGTTTCATGAAAAATAATCGCAGTTCTTTTATATAACACTTTTCACACAGCTTCTTATTCCATTCTTAGGCTGCTTTCACACATCCGGCTTTTTGAATCTGGCACGATGCGGCGAAATTTGGAACAACCGGATCCGGTACCAGATCCGTTTTTTTCCCGTAGAGTAGTATTGTCGCCGCACCGTGCCGGATGGGTATGCGGCGCATCTGGTTTTTGCCGGACACGGCAAAAAGTAGCCGTCCGGCGTCTGCAAAAAACGTAAGCTGCAACGTTTTTTGACAGCGCTGGACCGGTTTTTCTCAGAGCGCATGCACAGAGACTATGAGTCTCGCGCTGCTCTTTTAAATGTGGGCGCCACCGTATCCGGCCACAAAGCCGGATGTGTGAAAGAAGCCTTAGGATGGCATACTGAGAGAAAGAGGGTGTTATATTTAGATATATTCCATCTCTGTGTCAAATACTTTTTGGATTATATTTGCGCTATCAATAAAAATGCTTTTATATGCAACAAACCTTGACTTCCATTGTGCTGGTTAAGGAAACTAGTGGCAGCACATGTATGTGACTTTCTCCATTGAATTATACCTATAACACAGGCAACAAAGTTAAGTTATCTCTCTCCGGCATATGCCATAGATATCTGAGCTAATAATCTTTTTGAAAAAAATTGCTTAAAAAACTTAAAATATTTTTATCTAATATTAACTATTTTCTACCACATGCCATTATAAAATGTTGGAAGAAGTGATTAATTCCTGCAAACTGATATACTGCATAGAGAAAGCATGGGCATTTAAGTGTTTTTTTGGCAGCTGGGGGTCTAGCAGAGATCCCTAGTGCTGCAATCAGTAAGAACTTTCAGTTTTCTATTTTTCATTTCACTACAGCAGTAAGAGAATGGATGTCATATGAATGGTATCCATATGAGATCTGTTTTTTTTTTAACGCACCTACTGAATTTAACCTCTTTGAGACAAAGCCTGTTTTCACCTTGATGACCAGGACAATTTTTACAATTCTGACCACTGTCAATTTATGAGGTCCTAACTCTGGAATGCTTCAACAGATTCCAGTGATTCTGAGTTTGTTTTCTTGTGACACATTGTACTTTATGATAGTGGTAAAATTTCTTTGATATAACTTGTGTTTATTTGTGAAAAAAAATAAAATTTGATGAAAATTTTGAAAATTTCACAATTTTCCAACTTTTTATTTTTATGCCCTTAAATCAGAGTCATATCGTGCAAAATAGTTAATAAATAATATTTCGCACATGTCTACTTTACATCAGCATAATTTTTGAAACATAATTTTTTTTTGCTAGGAAGTTATAAAAGTCAAAAAGTTGACAAGTGATTTCTCATTTTTACAATAAAATTTGCAATACCATCTCACTTGAAGTGATTTTGAGGGGTCTATATGACAGAAAATACCCTAAAATGACACCTTTCTAAAAACTGCACCCCTCAAGGTACTCAAAACCACATTCAAGAAGTTTATTAACCCTTCAGGTGCTTCACAGGAATTTTTGGAATGTATAAGGAAAAATATTAACATTTATGCTTCTTTCACAAAAATTTTATTTAGACCTAATTTTATTTACTTTCGCAAGGGTAACAGGAGAAAATAGACCAGACATTTTGCTGCACAATTTCTCCTGAGTTTGCCAATACCCCATATGCGGGGGAAATCTACTGTGTGGGCACACGGCAGGGCTTGGAAGGGATGGAGCACCATTTGACTTTTTGAATGTAAATTATGCTGGAATAATTAGCGGTTGCCATATTGCGTTTCCATGTGTCTAAACAGTGTAAACCCTGACAAGTGACACCATTTTGGAAAATAGTCCCCTTATGGAACTTATCTAGATGTGTATTGAGCACCTTGAACTCACAGGTGCTTCACAGAAGTTTATAACGTAGAGTTGTTGAGATAAAAAAAAAATCACATTTTTCCCAAATAAATTGTTTTTAGCTTATAACAAGAGAAATTGCTCAATACAATTTGCTGTGCAATTTCTCCTGATTACACCGATACCCCATATGTGGAGGAATTACTACTGTTTGGACTCACGGCAGGGCTTGGAAGGGAAGGACCAATTGACTTTTTTAATGCAAAATTTTATGGAATAATTAGCGGACGCCATGTCGCGTTTGAAGAGCCCCTGATGTGCCTAAACAGTGAAAACCCCCCACAAGTGACACCATTTAGGAAACTAGACACCTTTGGGAACTTATCTAAATGTGTATTGAGCACCTTAAATCTCTAGGTGCGTCACAGAAATTTATAACTATAAGCCGCGAAAATAAGAAAAAAAATCACATTTTTCCCACAAAAGCTTTTTTTAGCTACAAATTTTGCATTTTCACAAGAAAATGGACCCCAAAGTTTGTTGTGCAATTTTTCATGAGTTCGCTGATACCCTATATGTGGTCGAAAACTACTTTTGAGGCACAGTGCAAAGCTCAGAAAGGAAGTAGCACCATATTACACTGCAGATTTTGCTGCACTTGTTTGAGGGAGCCATGTTACATTGACAGAGCCCCTGAGGTGCCAGAACAGCAGAACCCCCATAAGTGACCCCATTTTACCAATTAAACCTCTCAAAGAATTCATCTAGGGGTGAGGTGATTATATTGACACCACAGGTGTGTCACAAACTTTTATACTATTGGGCAGTGAAGAAAACATAAATTACATTTTTACCACCAAGATTGTGTTGTAGCCCCAAGTTTTACATTTTGACAATGGGAAATGGGTAAAAATGGCACCAGAATTTGTCCCACAATTTCTGCTGAATGTAGAAATACCCCATATGTTGTTGTACAGAACTACTTTGCCATACAAAGTGACTCGGGAGGGACAGAGCACTATTTTCCTCCTGGAATACAGATTTTCCTAGACTAGTTTGAGGACTCCATATAAAGAGCCCATAAGTGCTAGAAAAGTAGAATCCTCCCTCAATTGACCCCATTTTGGAAATTATAACCCTATGGGAATTTATCTACAGATGTAGTGCCGATTTTGACTCCATGGGCATTTTCCAGAAACAGGCAGCAGTGGATGTTGCTGAGTGAAAATTGCAAACTGCCGTTGTAGTGACCAGTGTGTTGCAGTGACCAGTACATTATGCCCGCCCTGTGTTTCTGGAGACACGCACCTGGAAATTAGGCGGGCTGTCACCACTACAGAAATGCCAAACATGTAGGCGCTAAATGTTGTTTAGGAACACTGGGGCTCAGAAGGGAGGGGGGCATTTGGATTTGGGAGCTGAATTTCTTTTGGCAGGTGAGGAGCCATTTAGCTTTTCCAGAGCCTTTGTGCTACCAGTAACGTGGAAGCCCCTATATTTCCATTAACAGATGACAGATCTGAGTGGAGACTTGCTTTTTTTGTGGATTGAGTGGAAGTTTTTATTGGGAACATTTTACATAACGTTTGGGATCACAATTATCTGGCGCTCTACGCTGAGTTACTCTGGACTCTGGCCTCTGTTCAGTGGTTTTTTTATTTTCAGAAGTGCACAAAACTGTGGCCGATGGCACTTTTATGCAATCCTTAAAAGACGGACACCGCCAGATCACAGGTGGTATGGCATCCACAATGCCTCCATCTGCCTCATTATAGGGAACTTTTCACCAGGTGTTCTGTCTGAATCATGTATTTCAGAGATTTATGTGGAAACCCCGGTGTAAGCACTCAGCGCAGAGCGCAGGATAAATATACGCCGAGCCTTACTGCGATAATTGGCAGGCAGAATTAAAAATTCAGCAGCATGTCAAGAATTGGTTTTGTTTATTTTTTGTGCTGTTCCTCGTGCGGTATAAGTGATTAGGTGACTTTATTCTTTGGGTCGGTGCGATTACAGCAATACCAGATCTATATTGGGTTTTTATGTTTAGCTGCTGTCATAGACTAAAAGATGCTTTTTATTGCGAAAACTAGTTTTTGCATCACCATATTTTGACAGCTATAATTTTTTCATATTTCAGCCGACAGAGTCATGTGAGGGCTTGTTTTTGGTGGGACGAGCTGTCGTTTTTATTGGTACCATTTTCGGGCACATGACATTTTTTGATCACTTTCTATTCTGATTTTTAGGAGACAGAATGAACAAAAAGCATCAATTTAAGAATTGCTTTTTTTTAAATACCGTTTTACCGTGGTAAAATTGGTAAGGCAGTTTTATTTCTTTTGGGTCAGTAGGTTTACAGTGATACCTCATTTATATCTTTTTTTATGTTTTGGCGCTTTTACATAATAAAAACTATTTTACTGAAAAAATAATTATTTTTGCTTCCCTTTATTCTGAGAGCTGTAACTTTTTCATTTTTCTGCTGATGGAGCTTTATGGCAGCTTGCTTTTTGCGGGACAAGATAATGTTTTCAGCGGTACAATTTATATTTACATCCATCTTTTTGATTGCATTTTATTACACTTATTGTTCAGCGGTATGATGAAAAAGTATTGTTTTGTGCCTCGTTTTTTATTTATTTTGTATCGTGTTCACTGAAAGGGTTAACTAGTGGGACAGTTTTATAGAGCGGGTCATTACGGACGTGGCGATACCAAATATGTGTACTTTTACTGTTTTGTTTAATTTACATAAATAAATGTATTTATTTGTAAAATATTTATTTTATTTTTTATTTGGGGATTTTTAAAAAAAATATTTTTACACATTATAATATTTTTTTAAAAACTTTTTTACATTGTCCCAGTATGGGACGTTACTATACAATGCCCGATCGCTAATCTGATGCTCTGCACAGTGCAGTGTCAGATTAGGATCTGACAGGTAGGGAAGCAGCCCTGCAGGAGCCGGAGGACCCTACGGCCATCTTGGTGCCGGGGGTCTCCATGGAGACCATTAGAACAATGCGATTGTCACTACTGACAACGGCATCAGAGGGGTTAAATGCCCTCGAATCGCTCCTGTCAAACCAATCTAATCAGTTTTTATGAAGAGGTAAGCTATAGACTGGACCAGTCATTGGACGTGGTATATCTTGATTTTTCCAAAGCAGTTGATACCGTGCCACACAAGAGGTTGGTACACAAAATGAGAATGCTGGGTCTGAGGGAAAATGTGTGTAAATGGGTAAGTAACTGGCTTAGTGATAGAAAGCAGAGGGTGGTTATAAATGGTATATTCTCTAACTGGGTTGCTGTGACCAAAGGGGTACCGCAGGGGTCGGAGTTGGGACCTAGTCTCTTCAACATATTTATTAATGATCTGGTAGAAGGTTTACACAGTAAAATATTGATATTTGCAGATGGGGAAGAGTCTTGAGGAGATCATTTGCATATTCCCAGTGCCTTCTGGGATAAGTGAAGAGTCTCCGCGAGCTCAACGGTCACTGGGTTTTGGCCGTTGCAGCTGAAAAGAGGAAATCGGAAAACCAGGGGAAGAGTCTTGAGGAGATCATTTGCATATTCCCAGTGCCTTCTGGGATAAGTGAAGAGTCTCCGCGAGCTCAACGATCACTGGGTTTTGGCCGTTGCAGCTGAAAAGAGGAAATTGGAAAACCAGGGGAAGAGTCTTGAGGAGATCATTTGCATATTCCCAGTGCCTTCTGGGATAAGTGAAGAGTCTCCGCGAGCTCAACGATCACTGGGTTTTGGCCGTTGCAGCTGAAAAGAGGAAATCGGAAAACCAGGGGAAGAGTCTTGAGGAGATCATTTGCATATTCCCAGTGCCTTCTGGGATAAGTGAAGAGTCTCCGCGAGCTCAACGATCACTGGGTTTTGGCCGTTGCAGCTGAAAAGAGGAAATCGGAAAACCAGGGGAAGAGTCTTGAGGAGATCATTTGCATATTCCCAGTGCCTTCCGGGATAAGTGAAGAGTCTCCGCGAGCTCTACGATCACTGGGTTTTGAAAGAAATCTCAAGATGGAAGAGGCCAGGAGCCATTTGGTGAGCTGCATTTCTTGCTACATGTTCACAGACTTACCAGTGGAAAAGCCAAATTTCACATGCCACAAATGCAAGCTTGTGTCCCTGTTGGAGGAAAAGTTGCAAAATCTCGAAGAGAGGTTGGCTACGTTGAAGATCATTAAGGAAAGTGAAGAGTTCTTGGACAGAGCAGAATTATCTCTTCATGTTACAGAAAGAGAAGAAATTCGAAGTGCACCTGAAGAAACAGAGGAATGGAGACATGTGACCCAGAGAAGCAGGAGGATCAGGAGGCAGTCAGCACCCATACTGCTCAGAAACCAGTACCAGGCTCTCACGCAGGAAAACGATGAAGAAATACATCAGGATAAGACTTTGCCAACAAACAGCAACCTTGTACGCCTTCAAAGTCCTCCTGGATGGAGAAAGAAAAATGTTGTGAAGAAGAAACGGAGAGTGGTGGTCATGGGGGATTCCCTGTTGAGAGGAACAGAGGCCGCTATCTGCAGACCGGATATAACTTCAAGAGAAATGTGCTGTCTTCCAGGTGCAAAAATTAAAGATGTGTCTGACAGGATATCAGGACTCTTCAGACCTACAGATGACTACCCATTCCTGCTACTACATGTGGGGACAAATGACACCGCAAGAAACGACCTGGAAACCATCTGCAGAGACTTTGAAGACTTAGGCAAGAAAGTGAAAGAACTGGGAGCGCAGGTGGTCTTCTCTTCCATCCTCCCAGTGGATGGCCATGGAACAAGGAGGTGGAATAAGATTCTGCAGGTGAACAACTGGCTACGTCGATGGTGCCGTCAGCAACGATTTGGATTTCTGGATCACGGAGTGAACTACTTATACGATGGACTACTTGCTAGAGATGGGGTGCACCTTACGAAGACTGGAAAGCATGTATTTGGAAGTCGCCTTGCTACACTTGTAAGGAGAGCTTTAAACTAGAACAACATGGGAAGGGAAGCAAAAGACCAGAAAAAGCCATACACCTGACAAATGCTATTGAGAACTCTGCTAATAGAAGTGGAAAGGAAGAACAAAGACGAAAGAATCTAATTAATAAAAATATTGGAGAAAGAGAAACCAATCACAAACTAAAATGTTTCTATACTAATGCACAAAGCATGGGCAACAAACAAGGAGAATTGGAACTACTAACACAGGAAAAGAAATATGATGTCATTGGAATCACTGAAACTTGGTGGGACGATACACATGATTGGAATACAAGACTAGAAGGATACAACTTATTTGCAAGAAACAGACTTGATAAACGAGGAGGAGGTGTTGCATTGTATGTTAGAAACGCGTATATCTGCACAGAGATTGAAGCTTCAGACACTGGGAGTTCTGTGGAAACTGTTTGGGTAAGAATACAAGGACAGAACAGTGGAAAGGACACCATTGTAGGCATTTACTACAGGCCGCCTGTGCAAGCTGAAGATATGGATGAACTCTTTATGCATCAAATGGCCAAGTTCTCCAAAAAATATGACATAGTTGTCATGGGAGATTTCAACTATCCAGACATTTGTTGGGAATCTCTCTCAGGCAAAACTAACAGGTCAAGGAAATTCTTATCCTCTCTTGCTGACAACTTTATCTTCCAAAAGGTAGGGGAGAAAACAAGGGGAACTGCTACCTTGGATCTAATCCTTATAAACAGGGAGGAAATGGTTGAGGAGGTAAAAGTGGCTGGAACCCTAGGAGGTAGCGACCATGCTATTTTAGAATTTTGGATAACTAGAGGCGGAAGACCTGTGAAGACTCAGACGTCAAGGTTAGATTTCAGAAAGGCAGATTTTAAGGGATTCAGAAAGATAATTGGAGGGATCCAATGGCTGGATATCCTTAAAGACAAAAATGTCCAGGAAGGATGGGAAATCTTGAAAAATGAAATTCTCAAAGCACAGTTGTTAACAATTCCGAAAAGAGGGAAGAATAGGAAGCATTTAAGGAAACCAGGATGGGTGAACACAGAACTTAAGCACATGCTGAAAAGGAAGAAAAAAATGTTTATAAAATGGAAAGAGGGAGGCATATCTAAAGAAGAATATAATGCTGTCTGCAGAATCTGCAGGGCACAAATCAGATTAGCTAAAGCTGAAAATGAATTGAGGCTTGCAAGAGATGTCAAAAGCAATAATAAAGGATTTTGGGGATATGTCAAAAGTAAAAGAAAAGTCAAAGATGCTATAGGATTTTTACAGGATGAAAATGATGAAATGGTAAGACAGGATGTTGAGAAGGCTGAACTTTTAAATTCCTATTTTGCATCTGTTTTCTCTCAGAAAGGAAATGTAACACCAACTGTTATTCACTGTCCTATTAAGGGAATAGAAGAATCCAGGATATCTATAAACAGAAAGATAGTGAGGAAACACTTAGCTAACCTAAATGAATTCAAGTCTCCAGGTCCAGATGAATTACACCCCAGAGTACTGAAGGAGATAGCAGAAGAAATTTCTGAACCACTCTCCATAATCTTTGAAAATTCTTGGAGAACAGGAGAAGTGCCAGAAGACTGGAGAAGAGCAAATGTTGTTCCTATCTTCAAAAAGGGGAAGAAGGTGGACCCAGGCAACTATAGGCCGGTGAGTCTGACTTCTATACCAGGAAAGATCTTTGAACAAATTATTAAACAACATGTAAGTCAATACCTGGATAAGAATGAAGTGATCAAACAGAGTCAGCATGGGTTTGTAACTAATAAGTCATGTCAGACTAACTTAATTTCCTTCTATGACGGTATCACTGATTGGGTGGATCAAGGAAATGCTGTAGATATAGTATATCTTGACTTCAGCAAAGCATTTGACAAAGTCTCTCATACAATCCTTATTGAAAAAATGACTAAGTATGGAATGGACAAGGCAACTGTTAGGTGGATTCATAGCTGGCTTAGTGATCGGACCCAAAGAGTGGTCGTAAATGGCTGCACATCCAGTTGGAAGAATGTCTCAAGTGGGGTACCACAGGGCTCTGTCCTGGGCCCTGTATTGTTCAACATCTTTATCAACGATTTAGATGAAGGAATTGAGGGTAAACTGATTAAATTTGCTGATGACACAAAGCTAGGAGGGATAGCTAATACTAGAGAAGAGAGAGAGAGGATTCAAAAAGATTTAAATAAACTGGAGAAGTGGGCAGTAACTAACAGAATGGTTTTTAACAGGGAGAAATGCAAAGTACTACATCTGGGCAATAAAAATGAAAAAAGCATATATAGAATGGGAGGAATAGGGCTAAGTGACAGCACATGTGAAAAAGACTTGGGTATACTAATAGATCACAGACTGAATATGAGTCAACAGTGTGATGCAGCAGCAAAAAAGGCAAATGCAGTTCTAGGATGTATTAACAGAAGCATACAGTCTAGATCACGTGAAGTCATTATTTCCCTCTACTCCTCTTTGGTCAGACCTCATCTGGAATATTGTGTCCAGTTTTGGGCACCACATTTTAAAAAAGACATCAACAAACTGGAGCAAGTTCAGAAAAGAGCGACCAGAATGGTGACCGGTCTGCAAACCCTGTCTTATGAGGAAAGGTTGCAGGATTTGGGAATGTTTAGTTTGCAAAAGAGAAGACTGAGAGGAGACTTAATTGCTGTCTACAAATATCTAAAGGGCTGTCACATTGTAGAAGGATCAACTTTATTCTCATTTGCACAAGGAAAGACTAGAAGCAATGGGATGAAACTGAATGGGAGGAGACACAGATTAGATATTAGAAAAAACTTTTTGACAGTTAGAGTGATCAATGAGTGGAATAGGCTGCCACGAGAAGTGGTGAGTTCTCCTTCAATGGAAGTCTTCAAACAGAGGCTGGACAGACATCTGACTGGGATGATTTAGCAAATCCTGCTTTGAGCAGGGGGTTGGACCAGATGGCCCAGGAGGTCCCTTCCAACTCTACGATTCTATGATTCTATGATTCTATGATTAATTAATAAAAATATTGGAGAAAGAGAAACCAATCACAAACTAAAATGTTTCTATACTAATGCACAAAGCATGGGCAACAAACAAGGAGAATTGGAACTACTAACACAGGAACAGAAATATGATGTAATTGGAATCACTGAAACTTGGTGGGACAATACACATGATTGGAATACAAGACTAGAAGGATACAACTTATTTGCAAGAAACAGACTTGATAAACGAGGAGGGGGTGTCGCATTGTATGTTCGAAACGCGTATATCTGCACAGAGATTGAAGCTTCAGAGACTGGGAGTTCTGTGGAAACTGTTTGGGTAAGAATACAAGGACAGAACAATGGAAAGGACACCATTGTAGGCATTTACTACAGGCCGCCTGTGCAAGCCGAAGATATAGATGAACTCTTTATGCATCAGATGGCCAAGTTCTCCAAAAAATATGACATAGTTGTCATGGGAGATTTCAACTATCCAGACATTTGTTGGGAATCTCTCTCAGGCAAAACTAACAGGTCAAGGAAATTCTTATCCTCTCTTGCTGACAACTTTATCTTCCAAAAGGTAAGGGAGAAAACAAGGGGAACTGCTACCTTGGATCTAATCCTTATAAACAGAGAGGAAATGGTTGAGGAGGTAAAAGTGGCTGGGACCCTAGGAGGTAGCGACCATGCTATTTTAGAATTTTGGATTACTAGAGGTGGAAGACCTGTGAAGACTCAGACGTCAAGGTTAGATTTCAGAAAGGCAGATTTTAAGGGATTCAGAAAGAGAATTGGAGGGATCCAATGGCTGGATATCCTTAAAGACAAAAATGTCCAGGAAGGATGGGAAATCTTGAAAAATGAAATTCTCAAAGCACAGTTGTTAACAATTCCGAAAAGAGGGAAGAATAGGAAGCATTTAAGGAAACCAGGATGGATGAACACAGAACTTAAGCACATGCTAAAAAGGAAGAAAAAAATGTTTATAAAATGGAAAGAGGGAGGCATATCTAAAGAAGAATATAATGCTGTCTGCAGAACCTGCAGGGCACAAATCAGATTAACTAAAGCTGAAAATGAACTGAGGCTTGCAAGAGATGTCAAAAGCAATAATAAAGGATTTTGGGGATATGTCAAAAGTAAAAGAAAAGTCAAAGATGCTATAGGATTTTTACAGGATGAAAATGATGAAATGGTAAGACAGGATGTTGAGAAGGCTGAACTTTTAAATTCCTATTTTGCATCTGTTTTCTCTCAGAAAGGAAATGCAACATCAACTGTTCTTCACTGTCCTATTAAGGGAATAGAAGAATCCAGGATATCTATAAACAGAAAGATAGTGAGGAAACACTTAGCTAACCTAAATGAATTCAAGTCTCCAGGTCCAGATGAATTACACCCCAGAGTACTGAAGGAGATAGCAGAAGAAATTTTTGAACCCCTCTCCATAATCTTTGAAGATTCTTGGAGAACAGGAGAAGTGCCAGAAGACTGGAGAAGAGCAAATGTTGTTCCTATCTTCAAAAAGGGGAAGAAGGTGGACCCAGGCAACTATAGGCCGGTGAGTCTGACTTCTATACCAGGAAAGATCTTTGAACAAATTATTAAACAACATGTATGTCAATACCTGGATAAGAATGAAGTGATTAAACAGTCAGCATGGGTTTCTAACTAATAAGTCATGTCAGACTAACTTAATTTCCTTCTATGACGGTATCACTGATTGGGTGGATCAAGGAAATGCTGTAGATATAGTATATCTTGACTTCAGCAAAGCATTTGACAAAGTCTCTCATACAATCCTTATTGAAAAAATGACTAAGTATGGAATGGACAAGGCAACTGTTAGGTGGATTCATAACTGGCTTAGTGATCGGACCCAAAGAGTGGTCGTAAATGGCTGCACATCCAGTTGGAAGAATGTCTCAAGTGGGGTACCACAGGGCTCTGTCCTGGGCCCTGTATTGTTCAACATCTTTATCAACGATTTAGATGAAGGAATTGAGGGTAAACTGATTAAATTTGCTGATGACACAAAGCTAGGAGGGATAGCTAATACTAGAGAAGAGAGAGAGAGGATTCAAAAAGATTTAAATAAACTGGAGAAGTGGGCAGCAACTAACAGAATGGTTTTTAACAGGGAGAAATGCAAAGTACTACATCTGGGCAATAAAAATGAAAAAAGCATATATAGAATGGGAGGAATAGGGCTAAGTGACAGCACATGTGAAAAAGACTTGGGTATACTAATAGATCACAGACTGAATATGAGTCAACAGTGTGATGCAGCAGCAAAAAAGGCAAATGCAATTCTAGGATGTATTAACAGAAGCATACAGTCTAGATCACGTGAAGTCATTATTTCCCTCTACTCCTCTTTGGTCAGACCTCATCTGGAATATTGTGTCCAGTTTTGGGCACCACATTTTAAAAAAGACATCAACAAACTGGAGCAAGTTCAGAAAAGAGCGACCAGAATGGTGACCGGTCTGCAAACCCTGTCTTATGAGGAAAGGTTGCAGGATTTGGGAATGTTTAGTTTGCAAAAGAGAAGACTGAGAGGAGACTTAATAGCTGTCTACAAATATCTAAAGGGCTGTCACATTGTAGAAGGATCAACTTTATTCTCATTTGCACAAGGAAAGACTAGAAGCAATGGGATGAAACTGAATGGGAAGAGACACAGATTAGATATTAGAAAAAACTTTTTGACAGTTAGAGTGATCAATGAGTGGAACAGGCTGCCACGAGAAGTGGTGAGTTCTCCTTCAATGGAAGTCTTCAAACAGAGGCTGGACAGACATCTGACTGGGATGATTTAGCGGGTCCTGCTTTGAGCGGGGGGTTGGACCAGATGGCCCAGGAGGTCCCTTCCAACTCTACGATTCTATGATTCTATGATTCTATGATTCTAATGTAAAGCAGTCAATACAAGAGAGGATAGTATTCTGCTACAGATGGATCTGGAGAAGTTGGAAACTTGGGCCGAAAGGTGGCTGATGTGGTTTAACAATGATAAACAGCGTCGGACTGGAACACCTTGGGCCCACCAGAGAAAATCATTCTTGGGGCCCACTATGTAGCTGCATAGAGTTAAATACCAGACCACCAATTGTGCGGTAAAACACGCTAATATCCGGGTATAATGTAAGGCAGTACAGGTCTTAGTTATGTAGCAGGAGTTGGGGTAGCCCCCTCATAGAATATAAAGCAGCCCCCTCATAGAATATAATGTAGACCCCTCATAGAATATAATGCAGCCATCTCATAGAATATAATACTGCCCCCCTCATAGGGTATAATACTGCCCCCCTCATAGGGTATAATACTGCCATCTCATAGGGTATAATGCACCCCCTCATAGGGTATAATACTGCCCCCCTCATAGGGTATAATACTGCCCCCCTCATAGGGAATAATGCACCCCCTCATAGGGTATAATGATAGGGTATAATGCACCCCCTCATAGGGTATAATGCACCCCCTCATAGGGAATAATGCTGCCCTCCTCATAGGGTATAATGCTGCCTCCTCATAGGGTATAATGCTGCCTCCTCATAGGGTATAATGCTGCCTCCTCATAGGGTATAATGCTGCCCCCTCATAGGGTATAATGCTGCCCCCCTCATAGGGAATAATGCTGCCCCCTCATAGGGTATAATGCTATATAGATATATAGATATAGAGTTAGATAGATATAGATAGAAAGATAGATGTAGAAATAGATAGATATAGAGATAGATAGTAGATAATGGATAGAAAGTAGATAATGGATAGATATAGATAGAAAGATTCATAGAGATAGATAGAGATAGATATAAAGATAGATATAGAAATAGATAGATAGATAGGTAGATAGATATAGAGATAGATAGAAAATAGATAATGGATAGATAGATAGATATAGAGATAGATAGCTATAGATAGAAAGATATAGAGATAGATATATAGATAGAGATAGATAATAGATAGAGATAGATAATAGATAGAGATAGATAATAGAGATATACAGATATAATAATAATAAATAATAATAATATAGACATATATAGATAGATATAGAGATAAATATATATAGATAGATGGCTATAAATAAAAATAGATATAGAGATATATATAGAGATAGATATAGAGATAATAGATATAGAGATAGATAGATAGATATAGAGATAGATATAGAGACAGATAGATATAGAAAGATAGATATAGAGATAGATAGAGATAATAGCTAGATATAGAGATATGTATAGAGATAGATAGATATAGAGTTAGAAAGATAGATAGATATAGAGAGATATAGAGATAGATAGAGATAGATGGATAGATAGATATAGATAATAGAGATAATAGATAGATATAATAGATAGATATAGAGATAGATATAGAGATAGATGGATAGATCAATAGATAGATAAAGAGAGAGAGATAGAGATAGATAGATAATGAGATATAGAGATATAGTGTTAGATAGAAAGATAGATATAGAGATAGATATAGAGATAGATATGGTGGATATAGAGATAACAGATAGATATAGAGATAGATAGATATAGAGATAGATAGATAGATATAGAGATAATATATAGATAGATATAGAGATAATATATAGATAGCTATAGAGAGAGATAGAGATAGATATACAGAGAAACAGATATAGATATAGAGATAGATATAGAGATAGATAGGTAGATAGATATAGAGATAATAGATAGATATAGAGATAGATAGATATAGATATAAAGATAGATAGAGATAGAGAGAGTGGTAGATAGAGAGAGATAGATATAGAGAGAGAGATACAGAGATCGATAAATAGATAGAGAGATAGATATAGATAATAGATAGAGATAGATAGATAAAGATAGATAATAAATATAGAGATAACAGATAGATATAGAGATAGAGTAAGATAGAAAGATATAGAGATAGGTAGATATAGATAATAGAGATAGCTAGATAGACATAATAGATAGATATAGATATAGATAGATATAGAGATGGATAGAAAGATAGATATAGAGATAGATGTAGAGATAGAAAGATAGATATAGAGATAGAGCGATAGATAGAGATAGATAATAGATAGAGATAAATAGATAGATAGATAGAGATAGATATAGAGATAGAAAGATAGATAGATATACAGAGAGATAGATATAGAGATAGAGATAAATAGATAGATATAGAGAGAAATAGATATAGAGATAGATAGATATAGATATAGAGAGAGATAGATACAGAGAAAAGATATAGAGATAAATAGATAGAGAAAGATAGATAGATATATAGATATAGAGATAGAAAGATAGATATAGAGATAGAGCGATAGATAGATATACAGAGATATAGAGATAGATAGAGATATATAGATAGATAGCTATAGAGAGAGATAGATAGATATAGAGAGAAATAGATATAGATATAGAGATAGATATAGAGATAGATAGAGATAGATATAGATATAAAGATAGATATAGAGATAGAGCGATAGATAGCGAGAGATATAGATATAGAGATAGATAGATACAGAGAAAAGATATAGAGATAGATAACGGATAGATAAATAGATAGGTATAGAGATAGATAGATATAGATATTAGATAGAGAGATATATATATATATAGATAAAGATAGATAATAAATATAGAGATAATAGATATAGAGATAGATAGATAGAGTAAGATAGATAGATATAGAGATAGATAGACATAATAGATAGATATAGAGATATATAGAAAGATATAGAGATAGATAGATATAGAGATAGATGTAGAGATAGAAAGATAGATATAAAGATAGAGGGATAGAGATAGATATAGATATAGATAATAGATAGAGATAGATATAGAGAGATAGATATAGATAATAGATAGAGATAGAAAGATAGATAGATATAAGAGAGATAGAGAGAGAGAGAGATAGATAGATAGATAAATAGAGAGAGAGAGACAGATAGAGAGAGCGAGAGATATAAAAAACAAAACAAAACAATACTCACCTCTCCTCCTCGCTCCCACGCTGATTCCGGCAGCCTGCTTGAGACTCAGGAGCTGCCCCCTCTGCCAGACACCCAGCGGGTGCGCGATGTAGTGACGTCATCGCGCACTGGCTGTGAGCCAGGAGCAGAGAGGACTGAGGGCGGCGCCGGCCCTGATTTACAGCTGTAGTCTGCAGAGCAGCTTACTGGGCTGGGGGCGGGGCCTCTGGGGGTGTGGAGTCCTGAAATGATATACACTGCTTCGCAGTGAATATTCATTTCTCTTTAGCAGCGGGGACAGGGGCTCCTGCCTCCTGACACCCGCTGCTGCTCCGCTGGCAGGGGCCCCCATAGCAGCTGCATGGTGTGCGACACACCACTGGCTGGGGGCCCCTGGAGCAGCGGGGGCCCTAGGCAACTGCTGGCCCTGTATTCCAGCAGGTGCCAGGGCCCACCAGATGCCAGGGCCCACCGGAGAATCCACCGGTTCTCCGGTGGGCCAGTCCGATGCTGATGATAAATGTAAGGTTATACACATGGGAAGAAGGACTCAATATCACCATTACACATTGTGAGGTAGCGCTGTCATTCAAGGTTGGGGGACACTCGCTTGGCAGCAAATAAATGACATCCGATACGGGTTTTCCATAAAACCATATCAGTCCGTGAGGTTTATTATTCAGCATAAACCAAAGGAAGCACCACAAAGTTCATATCAGCATAGCGTCCATTATATAGGCTATTCAGCCTCATCATTATCTCACCCATCAGGGTTCCTTATGCGGCTTCACCATCGCATACGTTAGTTCCCTCCAGGGAGCTCTCAGGCACACATCGCCAATGCTCACACAGCCGCTCCACAGGCTGTTAGCCAGGAGATCCTTTTCCTCATGGGACCTTCCAAACTGGACCAATCAGGTCCCAGCATTCTCACCTTGTGACCTACCCTGGCCACCTTATATGGTCCGTAGCCACGCCCACTCGGTCACATGGCTATGACCTCATCACAGGTCCTTCACACACTTACAAAGCCTTTTACTATAGGCGTTTTCAGACACACCCCTGGGTGGGTTTGTAGGTAACCAGAACCCACCCATCTCTCTAGTTACCTGAAGACTTCTCCTTTATACTTAGAAACAACACCTCAGCAATGATATTGCTGATCACACATACACAAGTCTCCATCTCAAAGCCACCCACTTTGAGATACATACCTATCCTTCAGGATTCTGCCACTCATCCGTTCTCTTGGGACATCCACATAGCGCCCCCTAGTGGACACAGTGGTCATTACACCACATACCCCGCCCCTCTGTTCAAACTTGTGGGGTTGAACACACAATCTTACACCAGGATCTCGAGACCGGGCACTCATTACACCTTGCCCCATAGGTCGAGAGAACCGTCTCCCTCTGTCTTCCGGCCTCATTTCTACATTAGGCCTCTCCCACCCCCAGAGGTCAAAATATCGGTCATTGTCTTTGACCCTCCAGTTGCAGTCTGTCTGTGTCATCACACACTGTTTTGTCACCACCCTCCTAGAGTGCGCTTCGTCACTTGACCGTTCTCCCACTGACCGGCTCTCCCGGTTGGTACGGTCATCAGTCTTAATCGGTCCTACTGTCTGGCCTGAGTCTGACCCATTCAGCGTCTCACAGGAACTGCGGTCTCTCAGCCTCACACGGCCCGTCGAACTGCCACTTGCTGACATTCTTCGGCCACCTGCCATGTCACTACTTGGAGGAACCCTTCGGGTCCATACATCTTGGGTTGGAGGCGGCCGCCACCTGGTATTCCGTACTTCTTTATTAATTCACACAGTCTGCATAGACTTCAGTCTGCATTGTGATTGCTATAAGTGTGTGCTAGAAGTGTGAAGATTAATTTAAGAATTAAAACCAGAATTGAACCAGAAGGGAACTGAAGGTAACTGGACACAGTCACTGTAAACAATGTTTCTGTTTGTTTTCACTTTCACCCCAATAATCCTTCACTTTCTGCTAATTCCCCTAATCCCTACTCCTAGTAAGGAACTGTTCATCTCTTCTTCAATCCTCCCCATCCACCTCACCTCCGCCTCAAAACTGTTCCTTAACATACAATCCTCTGTCTCCAAACACAGACAGCCCCCTCATGCCCTCTCCTGCTCCCACCTGCTAACACTTTCTCTGCTCCTTCTCACTGCTGGTGATATCGCTCCAAATCCCGGTCCTCCTCACCACATTCCCACAGTCATTTCTACCTTCCATCCACGCTCTATCACAACCTTCCGTAACCTCTCCAACCTTATACCCATTCACCCAGCCCCCGCTTCCCCAGTCCCACTAACAGGAGCTCTGTGGAACGCTCGCTCTGTCTGCAACAAGCTTTCCTACATCCATGATCTTTTTGTTACTACCAAACTCTCCTTCCTCGCCATCACCGAAACCTGGCTCACCCCTTCTGACACAGCCTCTCCTGCTGCACTTTCGTATGGCGGCTTCCACCTTTCTCACACCCCCCGCCCCAGCAGCAAACATGGTGGAGGAGTTGGTTTTCTCCTGTCAGATACCTGCTCCTTCACCCCAATCCCACTGCCACCCTCTGTTACCCTCCCTTCCTTTGAGGTGCACTCTGTGCGCATCTACTCCCCCTCCAACCTCCAACTGGCTGTCATCTACCGCCCCCCAGGGCCAGCCACCACCTTCTTTGACCACTTCACCACCTGGTTACTTCATTTCCTTTCCGCGGACATCCCTACTATCATCATGGGCGACTTCAACATCCCCATTGACACTTCCCTCTCAGCTGCCACTAAACTTCTATCTCTCACTTCCTCCTTCGGCCTCACTCAATGGTCTTCTGCAGCCACTCACAAAGATGGCCACACACTAGACCTCATCTTCACCCGCCTCTGCGCCCTATCTAGCCTCTCTAACTCACCTCTTCCTCTCTCTGACCACAACCTGCTCACATTCTCTTCCCTCTTCACTCCATGTCTACAATCCCCACCCCACAAACTTTCACACCCTCGCAGGAATCTTAAACACCTTGACCTACACTCATTCTCCGAATCCCTCCTCCCTCTTACAGATATAAGTTCCTTACACAATGCGGATGACGCTGCCGCTCTATATAACACCACAATAGCTGTAGCTTTGGAATCCGCTGCCCCACTTACACATACCAAAACTCGCAAAATCAACAGACAGCCCTGGCACACCAGCCTGACCAAAGAGCTGAGGCGAGCTTCCAGGGCTGCTGAGCGCAGATGGAAAAGATCCCACTCCAACGAGCATTTCATCGCATTCAAACAGTCCCTCACTACTTTCAAGACCACACTCGCCACAGCTAAACAAACCTACTTCTCATCTCTCATATCCTCCCTGTCTCACAACCCTAAACAGTTATTCAACACCTTCAATTCTCTCCTCCGCCCCCCAGCACCTCCTCCCTCCCCACTCATCTCAGCTGAAGACTTTGCCTCATTTTTCAAGCAGAAAATTGATAACATCAGGGACAGTTTTGGTCAACAACCCCCAGAGCCCTTCCTCCCGACTTCCCAGCCCTCCACCTTCAAAACCAACTTCTCCACCATTACAGAAGATCGACTCTCCACTCTACTCTCAAGATCACATCTCACCACCTGTGCACTCGACCCGATCCCATCCCACTTCATCCCAAACCTCACCACAGTCTTCATCCCAACCCTAACCCATCTCTTCAACCTATCACTAACAACTGGTGTTTTCCCCTCAAGCTTTAAACATGCCTCCATCACACCTATCCTCAAAAAGCCCTCTCTTGACCCATCCTCTGTATCTAGCTATCGCCCTATATCACTTCTCCCATACGCCTCCAAGCTACTGGAACAACACGTCTACCTTGAACTGTCCTCCCATCTCTCTTCTTGCTCCCTCTTCGACCGCTTACAATCTGGCTTCCGGTCACACCACTCCACTGAAACTGCCCTTACTAAGGTCACCAATGACCTCTTAACTGCCAAGAGCAAGCGACACTACTCTGTCCTCCTCCTCCTGGACCTGTCGGCTGCCTTTGACACAGTGGACCATTCCCTATTATTACAGACCCTCTCATCCCTCGGCATCACAGACTTGGCCCTCTCCTGGATCTCATCATACCTAACAGACCGGACATTCAGCGTCTCCCACTCACACACCACCTCCTCACCTCGCCCCCTATCTGTCGGAGTCCCACAAGGTTCAGTCCTAGGGCCCCTGCTGTTCTCTATTTACACCTTTGGCCTGGGACAGCTCATAGAATCTCATGGCTTTCAGTATCATCTTTATGCTGATGACACACAGATCTACATCTCTGGACCAGATATCACCTCCCTACTAACCAGAATCCCTCAATGTCTGTCCACTATTTCATCCTTCTTCTCCACTAGATATCTGAAACTCAACATGGATAAAACAGAATTCATCATCTTTCCCCCATCTCACGTGACCCCCCCTACGAACCTATCAATTACAGTAAATGACTGCCCACTCTCCCCAGTCCCACAAGCTCGCTGCCTCGGAGTAATCCTTGATGCTGATCTCTCCTTCAAACCACATATCCAAACCCTTTCCACTTCCTGCCGACTTCAACTCAAAAATATTTCACGCATCCGTTCATTCCTCACCCAAGAATCTGCAAAAACCCTAGTCCATGCCCTCATCATCTCTCGCCTTGACTACTGCAACCTCATGCTCTGCGGCCTCCCCTCAAACACTCTCGCACCCCTCCAATCTATTCTAAACTCTGCTGCCCGACTAATCCACCTGTCCCCCCGCTATTCCCCAGCTTCTCCCCTCTGTCAATCCCTTCACTGGCTCCCAATTGCCCAGAGACTCCATTACAAAACCCTAACCATGACATACAAAGCCATCCACAACTTGTCTCCTCCATACATCTGTGACCTCGTCTCCCGGTACTTTCCTGCACGCAACCTCCGATCCTCACAAGATCTCCTTCTCTACTCCCCTCTTATCTCCTCTTCCCACAATCGCATACAAGATTTCTCTCGCGCATCACCCCTACTCTGGAACTCTCTACCACAACATATCAGACTCTCACCTACCATCGAAACCTTCAAAAAGAGCCTGAAGACCCACCTCTTCCGACAAGCCTATAACCTGCAGTAACCACCGATCGACCAAACCGCTGCACGACCAGCTCTACCCTCGCCTACTGTATTATCACCCATCCCTTGAAGATTGTGAGCCCTCGCGGGCAGGGTCCTCTCTCCTCCTGTACCAGTTATGACTTGTATTGTTTAAGATTATTGTACTTGTTTTTATGTATACCCCCCTCACATGTAAAGCGCCATGGAATAAATGGCGCTATAACAATAAATAATAATAATAATAATAATAATAATAATAATTCGCTGATGGTCCAGCCTCAACTGCTCAATTTCTTGCAGGTACCCCACTCGATACTCTACGAGCATCCGAAAGTCTCTCAGGCTCTCCACGGAGCCAACCACCATGATGGGAATTCTACCCACTTCACTGGATACCTGATCTTCATCATCAGGAGGGATCCTCACCCTCACCACACCGGAGATATTCACAAGGTCTTGCATTACCTTCCTGGATCTTCCAATGATTCTCCCAATCAGAGCTTTGGGTACCGGAACAACGTCTTTCCGCAAACCCAGCCGATCCATAGCCTCCCTGGCTAACTCCAGGTGTCGAGCAGCTTTCACATTACTCTGCCTGATCAACTGTTTGACGTGGAGACACTGGAAATGCATCTCTTTTAGGACAGCTACCCGGTTTGCTGTATCTTCTCTGGCGGATATTATCACTAACTGCCGAGTCTCAGGTGCCCAGTGCACCTCACACGCCTTGACCGCCTCTTTGAAAGCCTCATGTACACCTTCCTCCGCACAGGCGTCTTGCATGTCTTCTGGAACATCAATCACAGTCTTGAAGGACGTTGTCTTGCTCTCTTCCAGGCCAGGAGGCTCTAGCCTTACCACAGACACTTCCCTCACTACAGTTGACCCGACCGGGTGACTGTCTTCTTCTTCAGTTCTTAACTCATCAACTTCACAAGATTGGATCACTTCATGACCCTTGGTCACTATGGCTACTGGCAGTTATGTCTTATTATCACTCACGCTCACCCGCAGTAAGTCTTCTTCCAACTTCTCTCGCAGAATACTTTTTACTACTCCTCTGAGTTCCTCCATCTCTTCCTTGAGGTTCTTGTTCACACTTTGCCAGGTGGACAGGTGACCTCTGAGCTCCAAGACTTCTTTCTCGAGCTTCTCGACCCTGTGCTCAGCCGCTTGTCTCAGGACTCTTTCTTGTTTGACATGTTCATCCACCTCTTCTCTGAGGGCCTTATTTAGTCCATGCCATGTTACCATGTGCCCTTTGAGCTCAGAGACTTCTTTCTCTAGCCCTTCTATTCTGTGCTCCCTTTCTTTCTCAGAGCCACAGTCACCCCCCGAGATTGAGTCATCCCTACAGTTACTAACTAACCGTGTGACTGCTTCAGCCGTCTTATCCACCAGGTCAGCGTCAGTTTTGTCACGAGATGTCAGGTCCATCCGTTGGGCTGACATACCCCTTTTTCCAGTCACCTCCACCTCTGACCTCTCCACGTCAGGAGCAGTCACCATCTTTGTATGGGTTAGCCCAACAGTAGGAACGTCGCCACCCTCGTGGCATATATCATCAAACCTGACAAAGTCCCGGCCCCACTCCAAGGCATACACTACGTCTGATGGTATACTGCCCCCTTGGCACTCACTGTCTCCAAGCCCCTCAAACATTATTCTGTCTACCGCATAGTTCACTGTGACCCCATGTGCACAGCGAACCTGGACCATTTTCTCGGTCAGACAGAAAGTGAGTGGAGTTCCAACCAGAGTCACCTGACTCTTTGAGTCCAACCGTCCCGATAACCCTTCCCGGTGTAGCATCATGGTACACACTTGCGGCCAGTCATCACTCGGAAAGAATATCCCACATTCTGGAAATGACATACATGAACACTGCAGTTTCCCTGACATACCCACTGAGCCAACCAGGGCTGCCACTTCTTCAAACTCGGCCCCTTTCTGGACCACCACCCCAATTTGGGTTACCTCCTCCTTCTGAGACCCCACCCCTTTTTGGCTTACCACCCCAATTTGGGACTCCACCCCTTTTGGGACTCCACTTCTTTTTTGTTTACCACCCCAATTTGGGACTCCACCCCCTTTTGGGCTACCACCCCGATTTGGGTCACCGCCCCATTTTGGGACCCCACCCCCTTTCGGGATCTCCCCATGTCTGTTATACCGGTCTTCTCAGACCACGGTTCACACCACACAGTTTATGTCTCTCACGATTCCACACACGTCTTTGTTGGCACCACCACAGCTCCTGCTGTCACTGATCACCGGCACCACCGGCTGCTGTTCACACACAGCGGCTGGTGTCACTGCAGCTCCTGCTGCGCCATCTTCATGGACCCGCCGATCCACCGGAAGCCGCTTGTCACCTTCGTGACCCCACTGAGCCACATCAAGCCGCTTGTCACCTTCTTGACTCCCACTGAGCCACCGCAGGCTGAGTCGAGAAAAAAGAAGAAAAAAAACACTCCACAAAAGAAAACTGACGTGTCCTGACTGTGTGCTCTTCAGGACGCTCCTGTCTCCACCTGAGACCGTCCAACACACAGGGCGCACCGGGTGTGATTCAGGGAGCGACCCTCCTCCCAGGGTCTCCCCACACACCGGCCTCATCAGGTCCAGGGGCTCGGCGGGTGCTCTTCAGGACATCTGTCTCCGCCTGAGACTGCCCATCACTCGCGCCTCACCAGGTCCAAGGTCACACCACGTGCTCCTTGGATCCGATTCTTCTCCCAGGGCTGACCCTCCAGGAGCTTTCCTCACTGAAACCTCCAGGTACACTGTCTTCCTCACTGACGCAGGTCAGTACCACATGAACACCTGTCCGATACCTGTGTCGGCCACACGGGTCACCGTTTTACTCATTGACCCAGGTCAGTACCGCACGAACACCAGTCCGTTTCTCCTGTGTTGCCCACACAGGTCCTCGGGTACCTCTTCTCCGCAGAGGCACCCTAGCAATCACCAGTCTCTTTCTCCTGGGGAAGCGGCCGCACTGGGCTCACCGATCTGGACAGTGCCTTACTCATTAGGCCGCCCCATGGTTTCCAGACCCACAGCCGGACAGTGGCTTCCCCACTTGCAGGCCGTCACAGGCTCTGCTCACATGTGGCCGGTCAGCAGCACATCACATGGCTTCCACAACTGTCAGCCCTCCTGGCTCAGCGTTGCTCTTTGACACCGAATTTTGCAGTCCTTATCCGATGCTCCCAGCAACAAGGCTACACCACTGCCCATACCCTTCTCCACCAATTGTGAGGTAGCGCTGTCATTCAAGGTTGGGGGACACTCGCTTGGCAGCAAATAAATCACATCCGGTATGGGTTTTCCATAAAACCATATCAGTCCGTGAGGTTTATTATTCAGCATAAACCAAAGGAAGCACCACAAAGTTCATATCAGCATAGCATCCATTATATAGGCTATTCAGCCTCATCATTATCTCACCCGTTAGGGTTCCTTATGTAGCTTCACCATCGCATATGTTAGTTCCCTCCAGGGAGCTCTCAGGCACACATCGCCAATGCTCACACAGCCGCTCCACAGGCTGTTAGCCAGGAGATCCTTCTCCTCACGGGACCTTCCAAACTGGACCAATCAGGTCCCAGCATTCACCCCTTGTGACCTACCCTGGCCACCTTATATGGTCTGTAGCCACGCCCACTGGGTCACATGGCTATGACCTCATCACAGGTCCTTCACACACTTACAAAGCCTTTTACTATAGGCGTTTTCAGACACAACCCTGGGTGGGTTTGTAGGTAACCAGAACCCGCCCATCTCTCTAGTTACCTGAAGACTCCTCCCATATACTTAGAAACAACACCTCAGCAATGATATTGCTGATCACACATACACAAGTCTCCATCTCAAAGCCACCCACTTTGAGATACATAACTATCCTCCAGGATTCTGCCACTCATCCTTTCTCTTGGGACATCCACACAGTGCCCCCTAGTGGACACAGTGGTCATTACATCACAACACTGAACGAGAAACCACTGGGTAAATCTGACATAGAGAAGGACTTGGAGATTCTAGTTAATGATAAACTTACCTGGAGCAGCCAGTGGCAGGCAGCGGCTGCCAAGGCAAACAGGATCATGGGGTGCATTAAAAGAGGTTTGGATACACATGATGAGAGCATTATACTGCCTCTGTACAAATCCCTGGTTAGACTGCACATGGAGTACTGTGTACAGTTTTGGACACCGGTGCTCAGGAAGGATATAATGGAACTAGAGCGAGTACAAAGGAGGGCAACAAAAGTAATAAAGGGGATGGGGGAACTACAATACCCAGAGAGATTAGCAAAATTAGGATTATTTAGTCTAGCAAAATTAGGATTATTTAGTCTAGAAAAAAGGCGACTGAGGGGTGATCTAATAACCATGTTTAAGTATATAAGGGGACAATACAAATATCTCTCTGAGGACCTGTTTATACCAAGGAATGTGATGGTCACAAGGGGGCATTCTCTGCGTCTGGAGGAGAGAAGGTTTTTCCACCAATATAGAAGAGGATTCTTTACTGTTAGAGCAGTGAGAATCTGGAGTTCTTTCCTGAAGGAGGTGGTGATGGAGAACTCAGTCGAGGGGTTCAAGAGAAACATGGATGCCTTCCTAGAGCGAAACAATATTGTATCTTACAGTTATTAGGTTCTTTAGAAGGACGTAAATCTTGGGATGTATTCTGAAGGAATATAGGCTGAACTGGATGGACTAATGTCTTTTTTGGCCTTGCTAACTATGTTACTATGTTGCTAGCACCGATCATGGGCATTGCTGCTGTGCGTCAGCTGTCACATACAGCTGACACCTGCACATGATCACCGCGGCGCTCAGCGTGAGGCTGCACGATCGCGGCGCTATACTAGTACTGCTCTCAGCACTAGTACCTGTAGAGAGGTACTAGTACGGCGCATGTCGCTAAGGAGTTATAGTGAACCTGTCACCAGAAATAATGCTGTTAACTTGTAGATATGGGATTAATCTGCAGGGTAACAGCATTATGATGCTGTCCGGTTCCTGCTTGCTGCCAAATGCAGCGAGGAGAAAATTAACTTTATTCTCTCCACCAACTTTCGGTTTCTGTCATAGAGGCAGGGGCGGTGCTGGTTCAATCACCACTATGGGTATACAGAGCGGCCGCTGTAACCTCCCCCCCAGCCCTGACTGATGGCCAATTGCAATGTAGAGCCAGTGTCATTCTGAGATGGGGGCGCAGTTACAGCGGCCGCTCTGTATACTCAGTGTGTGACTGAAGCAGCGGCACCCCTGCCCCTATGACTGAAACCAAATGCTGTTGGGGAAAATAAATATAATTTTTTCCTTGCTGCATTTGGCTGTGTGTAGGTGCTGGACAACATTATAATGGTGTTCACCTGCAGATTCACCCAATATTTGTAGGTTAACAGTGTTATTTCTGGTGACAGGTTCAATTTAATGTGTGAATCTGATACCACAGGTTTTTTTGCAAGGACAATTGGTCTGTGTATAAAATGACTTGTATTGGTCTATGTGATGTCTGTATCTGTATGTTATCCATTTAGCATACAGACATATACACAACCCCCATCTGTGGATGTCGAGTCCTCAAATAATCCTCATGGAGTCGGTTTCTAACCATTTGTGCAGACACATGCACATTTGTGGCCTGCTGGTGGTTATTTTGCAGGGCTCTGGCAGTGATCCTCCTGTTCCCCCTTGCACAAAGGCAGAGGTAGCGGTCCTGCTGCTGGGTTGTTGCCCTCCTACGACCCCCTTCACGTCTCCTGGTGTACTGGCGTGTCTCCTTGTAGCATCTCCAGCCTCTGGACACTACACTGACAGACGCAGCAAAACCTTCTTGCCACAGCTCGCATTGATGTGCCATCCTGGATGACCTGCACTACCTGAGCCACTTGTGTTGGTTGTAGAGTCCATCTCATGCTACCATGAGTGTGAAAGCACAACCAACATTCAAAAGTGACCAAAGCATCAGCCAGAAATTATTGGTTCTGAGATGTGGTCTGTGGTCCCCACCTGCAGAACCACTCCTTTATTTAATTGCCAGTTTGATTTCACAGAAGTTTGATTTACTTGGAGATATATTCTGTTGTTTAAGTGTTCCCTTTATTTTTTTGAGCAGTGTAATATCTGAGTTTCACTTTTCGTATTGGAGAACTGAAATAAACTTTTTGATGATATTCTAATTTTGTGAGAAGCAACTGTATCTATCTGTTTATTTATTAGTGGTGATTTAAAGCTTATGATCTCCCTCAGAATTTTCAATATTTCTGTGTAAATTTGAACTAAAACTACATCATATTTTCACATAAATCCTAAAAGCAGATAAAGAAAATCAAATCAAACAAACGAGTCAAAAATATTAGCTGTTCCTATTTTTGAAATGATAAAATTGACCCAATATCAAAAGCCTGTGAATGAAAACCTATGTGAACCAACTGCACCTAAATATTTCAGGTAACCTAGATGCTGGAATATATAGATAAAACATTTAAATTTGGTTGTCAAAATGGCCACAGTTTTATTTAAAGCACAGGATTAACACAATCATAAAATAAGTTAGGTGAACTCCTAGGCCACAAGGTTTCAATACTGTGATATCCTCACTTGTCTACATACAGCACCAGGCCAGAAAGCCATATAGAAGTGGCATGTAGCAGATCCATTAAATGCTAGGGGCACCAATCACCCTCCCTGCCATGCTTAACCAATGTACCTGCCCCAGATAGACATTTACATTATGACATCCTTTAGGCTGGCCACTGTAGCTGAAGCTGTTCACTACTTCACATAGAAGTGTGACTTGTTAGTCACTTAGAGAAGGCCGATGCATAGCTGCACTTACATAAAAATTTACAGATGGATTTCTATAAAACGGATGCAGACTTAAGGGGGTTTTACACTAAGCGATATCGCTAGCAATATCGCTAAAACGTCACTGGTTTTGTGACGTTATAGCGATATTGCTAGCGATATCGCTATGTGTGATACTTACCAGCGACCGGCTCCCCCGCTGTCCATCGCTGATCGCGCGAGAATGTCCGGCTCCATTTCTCGTCGGGCGCTTCCTGCTGAGACTTCCTGCTGTGACGTCCAGCGACGCGTGGAGGCGGGCGGGAGGACGCAGGATCGCTGTGTGTGAATGGTAAGTATCGTGCGCTGCGTCGCTGCTGAATCGCTGTGAGGTCTTTCTGTATGAAAGCTCACTAGCGATCATTTAGCGATGCACCAGCGATCCTGACCGGGTGGGATCGCTGGTCGGATCGCTGGTGCATCGCTAAATGTAAAAGGGCCTTTACGGTATAGACGTAATCAACATTACAGGGATTTTACATAGATTACGTTAATTTGGGGTCTAAAAACCTGTTGACAGATTTCGCCTTAACAACATCAGAGGCCACTGAAAATTTCACGCTAAGAATTACCGCATCATGGTATGTAACAAGTTAAATGCAAAGATAACATTTGCTACAGTTCATATGCTGATAACATGGACTTCTTACTAATCAGAACAAACATCTTACTGTTTAGCAAAGCTTGTGGTATACTGTATGTCAGTGTCATTTGCTGGTATTAGGCTTCAGTTCTCTGTGTGCTGTGATTTACAGTAATAATACCGGGCTACAAAGTAATTACAGCAATGAACACAATAGATACCATTGCAAACAGTGTGACAGGGGAATCCTTGCCCTGCTGAGATTACAATTGTTTACCAGTCTATGCTCACACAAATACCCAGCTTAGATCCACAGCTGTTTTCATCTACAGCTCCTGGCAAAAATTATGAAATTTCTAAACTTAGAGGATGTTCGTGTGTCTTTTTTTTACATCATGGCAAATACTAAAATCACATGTGTTTTATGACATGAAACATTCTTTGCTTCATAGCTGAAAGTTCAGATTTTTGACAGAGGAAGATTCAGGCTTTAAAACTAGGAATTGCAGCAATTGTTAGCTCATTTCATCACAGACATTGCAATTGCCTTAAATGCATGAATGTAAACCATAAAATCAGCACAAAAAAGGCAGGCAATTGCAGCTTACCTGCCTGTTATGCATGGCGCCATTCTTCCCCACGAAAACTAGTGGTCACAGACCACTCCTGCCGGGGATGCAGAAGCTTCCGCTGATATCTACAGTCCAGGGGCTTCTTTTCCGTTCCCCTCTGTCGACGGGGCGGGACTTTCGGGGTCATTCTGATTGACATCCGAAATCCCCGCTGCCTAAATGGTGGAGCCAGCTGTCAGTCAGAATGACGTTGGACTTTCCGCCCTGTCGTGTCAGCAGAGACTACTGAATCCCCGGCAGGAGCAGTATGTGACCGCTCTGTGCAGGTGAAGAACGGCACAGGGCACAACAGGCAGGTAAGCTACAATTACCTGCCTGTTAGTGCTTAGGTACATTTATTGTTTTTTTAAGAAAGTTCTGGAAACTCTTTAATGATTAGGCTCATCTTAAAGTGCCGTGCGCTTCTACCAGAGATTTATTTTAGCCAGGGATTAGAGTACATTTTTGGCAAAATTCATGCCACCAAAGTTGCGTAAATTTTCATAAATTAGAAGGATGGGCCTAGCAATGGCTCATCAAGACTTGCCCATTTCTGTGCAGGTGATTGTATCTGGCAGAAAAACGCACCTTTATTTCCAACATTTGGAGATGGTTTTGCCAGAAAACTGTTAAAAGTATCTCCATGAATCAGGGCTTATGTCTCCAACAACAACCCCCACCAAACTAATAAAATTAAACAGAAAAGTCAAGAATCCTTCATATATGACCATTTTGGTAAATCTTGCTATAGAAATTATTGCTGCAAAAATTATTGTTACTTTTTTTTTTTAAATAAATTTATCTTTATTAAGTTTTTTGAAAAGGAAATGCAAAAACAAATGAGAACAACAGGTACTAGTTGCGCCACAAGTAGTAGCTCAAACATGACCACATAACCATAACAATAAACCGTATTCCTAAAACATTTGAAAATGAAATGAAATGAAAGAAGTAAACGCAATCCAAGGTAGAGTCGCTGGTAGTACATTGTTTCACCCTGTTTAAAGATAAGTTGGTGTGGTGATTCAGGCTTAAACATTAAGTCATTACATATTCATGTGAATTAACAAAGAGGGATAATAAAAAAAACTGAGAAGAAGTTAAAGCCCAAAACGCAAATACACACAAAGACAAAGGGAAGTGGGGGAAGGAATGTATGGGTAAGAGGGTAAGGGTAACATCAGCGAGGCTCCTGAACTATAGACTTTCCCTATAAGATCAGGGTAATTGGTGGAAGATTTAAATACCAGCCTGTAGAACCATGTTTTATAAAATGTATTATTGGAGTTATTGATCAAGGAGGTGAGCTCCTCCATTAACATAATCTCTTTTCTTTTGGAGAACCAATGTTAGATTGTCGGGATAGTGTTACGTTTCGATAGCAAGGGAATACAAGCTCTGGCAGATGTGATGAAGTGTCTTGGTATCAAATTTTTATATGTTTTTAAAGGGATGTTGCTGTGATTGAGAAGGATGAGAGCTGGGTTAAGGTCTGTCCAAAGTATGTCACTCTAAAATTGGCTTTGTTTAACCAGGACTGATAAAATGTCATCCTCTCTTCACAGGGAAAAAGTAGATTACCCAATATAGGGTACATAGAGGAATAAGGGGGCAAAATTGATGAACAAATAGAGGGTACTGTGACTTTTTAAAGTGTTTTACATCAGAATTCTGGCAAAAACACTTAAATGAATCAGAAAACGAACCAGTTACAAAGTATGCTGTAAAGATACAATTTATGATTAGAAGTAGGTAAATAAAGGGACAAATTGATATGTTTTAAATATTTGGATCAATAATTATATAACAAATCTCTTTTGGAATTCATCCCAATAGGAAATCTTGTACCATGTCTAAGAATACAAAAAGCTTCCTCATTGTATATGTGGTTGCTGTAATCACTCCCTTTGATTGGTGTTCGTATGTACACCATTTCAATTCCAAAAAAGCATATAAGTGATCAATATTTCATTGTTTCGTTTTTTTTACAATAAAATATTTACTAACTCATGAGGCACTTGTTTGTCCATTTACTATTTCTGCCGTTCTGCAAATTCAAGTTTTGAGAATTCATGTCCATTATTAATGTATCTAATAGAGATGGGCGAACCCGAACAGTAAAGCTTGGCATCCATGCTATTGTTCGGGAAAAGACACAGAACATGGACTTCACTAGGAAGTCCGTGTTACTGTTCGGGTTCTGCTGCCCGAACACCGGGTGTTTGTCACGCTGTCATCTGCATGACAGCGCAGAAAACACTGCTTCTGATTGGCGGTGAAATCATCCCTGCCAGTCAGAGAGCTGTGGTTCCCACGCTGTCAAAAGACATTGCGATCAAAGGTATAAAGTTCACCTCCGGTCACTGGGGTCAGCTGATGGGACTGCAGAATAGAGGGGTCCTCATGCTGTTTTTTTTTTAATTTATTTAAATAAATAATTTAAAAACATGGTATGGGGTCCCCCCATTTTTGGCAACCAGTTGGGAACTGGTATTCTGAGGCTGGTAAGGGGCCATGGATATTGGTCACCCAGCCTAAAAATAGCAGCCCGCACCTACCCAGAAAAGGTGAATCTATTAGATGTGCCAATTCTGGTGCTTTGCGGAGCTCTTTCCACTTGCCCTGTAGCGGTGGCAAGTGGGGTTCATATTTGAGGGGTTACTGTCAACTTTATATTTTCTGGTGATATCAAGCCAATGGATTACTAATGGGGGGTGTCTATAAGACATCTATCCACTGCTAATGCTATAATTATATGGCAAATAAACACACAGCCAGAATAAAGTCTTTTATTAGAAATAAAACAAAGCACACTATTACTTTTTTATTTAAAAATACGATACACAGTTATACTCACCTAATGCCTAGTTCCACTGAATCTCTCATTTCCTGTAAGAAAGCAAAAATAAAAAACAACAACATTCCTCAGCTCTCTGTGGTTCTGTCCCACACTGTAATCCATGTCTGGGGGATAAACAGTTTTCAACCTGAATGGTTCCAAGATGCGACCGTCCAGGCTGAGAACCACTGGTGACTTGAACTGCTGCGAGGGCAGCCTCAGTAACCAGTGGTGACATACCTTAGTGAGTTCCCTAGTAGCATCATGAGACTTTCATTTATTTAAGTAACTAAAAAAACCAGCATGAGGACCACTCGATTCTTGATAACCTGCCTTGCTAATGCTGACAGCTGAAGGTTGCAGCACCCAGCTGTGAGTTTTGCCTGGCTGGTTATCAAAAGTACGGGGGAACCCACACTTTTTTTTTTTTAAATTATTTATTTACAGTGCAGGAGCCAGCTGATGATTACTCCCATGAGCTGCTCATGTTCTCACTGTTATTAACGGCAGCAGACGTTGGCTGATGGGAGCGGTAATCCCATCAGCTGACACCAGTGACTGAATGTGAACTTTATACTTCTGATCACAGCTGAGCGCTCACACTGTCGGAACCACGGCTCTCTGACCGGCTGGGATGATTTCACCGCCGATCAGAAGAGGTGTTTGCTGCTCTGTCATGCACATGACAGTGTCACGCGGCGGCTGCCGCGCGCTCCTCTCTCTGCCTCCTCCCGGCCGCAGCTTACCCTTCCTCCGGCATCCTGCTTCCCTCTGCGCCGCCGTCCTCGGTCCTCCCCGGCTCCTCTTCTCTGTCCGGCGGTCCCCTTCGTCCGGTCTTCCGGACCGCGCCGGGTGCGCGCTCCCGCCCCTCCTGCTCGGCGGGCGCGCGCACATACTGTGCCTGGGCACGCGCGCTCCTCCTCCTCCTCCTGAGGACGCGCGCCTGCTCCTCCTTAGGTCACGACCCGGAAGTCCTCCTACTAGCCCCTATATCTGGCCGCCTCTTCCTGCCAGCGGTGCCTGAGTATCACTGCTTTTCCCTAGTGATTTTGGCCGCCCTCTATGCTCGCTATCGCGTCCTGTCCATCCGTGGCTCGTTCACCTCTCCTTTTTCCTCTTTCCTAGGTCCTGTGTCTCCCAGCTGTGCCCGCCTGTCCTGTGTCTCCCAGCCGTGCCCGCCTGTCCTGTGTCTCCCAGCCGTGCCCGCCTGTCCTGTGTCTCCCAGCCGTGCCCGCCTGTCCTGTGTCTCCCAGCCGTGCCGCCTGTCCTGTGTCTCCAAGCCGGTACCGTCAGTCCTGTACCCCCAACCCGGCTCTAGTAGTCTGTCTGTCGTTACTCTCCAGGGTACCAGCTGCCGTGGTAATAGTTACCCGCGGGCTTGCCCCAAACGCTCCCTGTATAGGGGGTGGTCCACCTGGTCAGCTCGCCCCCGGGAGGTTCGTTGCCACGGTCTAGCGGGTCCACCCCAGGTGTACCTTACAGAATACTCAGGCCATGGATTCCGCTGGTACCCCGACCCCGACCCAAAAGGAACTTTTGTTCCTTCGTGAGAATCAGGCGAGGATCATGTCGTTCCTCAAGTCGATGGAGTCCAGACTTTCATCTCTGCAAACCTCCGATCCGGGGATTGCCTCCCAGATCTCCGGCTTACAGCAGGAGCTTGCTCAGCAGCGCGACACCCAGGCCCATATTTTAAACTACATAGCTTCTGTAGATAACCGCCTTCTAGCTCTACAGACGGCGGCCGCTGTCCCTGTGCCTGCGGCAGCTTCCCAGTCCTCGCCCCGCTTGGCTAAACCCCCACGCTATAGTGGGGATCCCAAGCTCTGTCGGGGGTTCATTAACCAGTGTCAGTTGCACTTCGAGCTGGCACCCCTGCAGTATCCCTCCTACCGGGCCAAGGTGGCCTTTATGATTTCCCACTTAGAGGGTGAGGCATTGGCTTGGGTGAATCCTTTGTGGGAGCGAGATGACCCGATAGTCTCCCAGCTCGCAACCTTCTTGGAGACATTCCGCAAGGTCTTTGATGAGCCCGGGCGTCTGGTCTCCGCTACCGAGTCCTTATTCTGCCTTCGCCAGGGTGCTCTCTCTGTGGGACAGTACGCCATCCAGTTCCGTACGTTGTCTTCTGAACTAGGATGGAACAATGAGGCTTTAGTAGGGGCTTTTTGGCGTGGCTTGTCGCCCCGAATCAAGGATGAGTTGGCAGGCAGGGATACACCTACTTCTTTGGAAGATCTCATCTCGCTGGCAACGCGAATTGACTTGCGTTTCCGCGAGCGTTCCCGCGAGGCCGTCAGGGAGAGAAGACCCACTCGGTTCTCTCCCCCGATGCGCAGTCCTCCCCGCGCCCGGCCTTCCACCTCGGCGTCAGCCCCTGAACCCATGCAGGTTGACCGACTCAGGCCCGCAGAGCTACGCCGCCAGGAGAGACTCACTCATGGTGTCTGTCTCTATTGTGGCAGTGCCTCCCACCTTCTACGTTCCTGCCCTGTGAGGCCGGGAAACTCCTCCGCCTAGGACAGGTAAGAGAGGCCTCCCTAGGTGCCTGCGACACCTCTCTACCTTTGACCCTTCCTGTTTTGTTTATCCAGGGATCCAAACGTTTCTCGGAGCTAGCCTATATTGACTCAGGGGCTGCTGGTAATTTCATCCAACTCGAGGCGGTGAAGAGATTGGGGATACCTGTTAGGTCCTTGGAGGTTCCCCGGCAGTTAGCCTCAGTCGACGGGATTCCCTTGCGCGAGACCGTAACGTTGGTCACTGAAGAGCTGGAATTACAGATCGGGGTCCTGCACCGTGAGAGAATAACCTTCTTCGTGCTGCCATCTCTATCCCACACCTTGCTCCTGGGCCTTCCGTGGTTGAGGATGCATGAACCTGTCCTAGATTGGCGGACCAGAGACATCCTTCGCTGGGGCTGCGTTTGCCAGACTAGATGTCTTCGTCCAGTACAACCCCTCAAATGCTCGTCTCCTGTCTCGGGTCCTGCGGATTTGCCCTCGGTCTATTGGGCTTTTTCAGATGTCTTTGATAAGAAAGAGGCAGAGGCTCTTCCACCGCATCGGCAATATGATTGCCCCATCGAGCTTGTTCCCGGCTCGACTCCGCCCCGGGGGCGAATCTATCCCTTGAGTCCACTCGAGTCCCAGGCCATGTCTGAATATGTACAAGAGAATTTGGCCAAAGGCTTCATCCGAAAGTCTTCTTCTCCCGCTGGGGCTGGCTTCTTTTTTGTTAAGAAAAAGGACGGGTCTCTCCGCCCCTGTATTGACTATCGAGGTCTTAACCAGATTACCATCAAGAACAGATATCCTCTGCCTCTCATCCCCGAGCTGTTCGACCGGCTGCGAGGTGCGCAAATCTTCTCTAAATTGGATCTCCGAGGAGCCTATAATCTCGTCCGTATTCGCTCCGGAGATGAATGGAAGACCGCCTTCAACACCAGGGATGGACACTACGAGTACCTCGTCATGCCCTTCGGGTTGTGCAACGCTCCCGCAGTTTTTCAAGAATTCGTGAACGACATCTTCCGAGACCTTCTGTACTCCAGTGTGGTTGTATACCTTGACGATATCCTGATCTTCTCTCCCGATCTGTCCACCCACAGAAGAGATGTCCGCCGAGTGTTGTTCCGATTGAGGGAGAATCGTCTGTACGCCAAATTGGAGAAGTGCGTCTTTGAACAGTCCTCCCTTCCATTTTTGGGATATATCATCTCCGACTTCGGCCTGCGTATGGATCCGGCGAAGGTGTCTGCCGTGCTCAACTGGCCACGTCCCCAAGGGGTGAAAGCCGTTCAGCGATTTCTCGGCTTCGCAAATTATTATCGGCAGTTCATCCCTCATTTTTCCTCATTGGCCGGCTCTATCTCATCTTTGATTCGTAAAGGAGCCAACCCGCACGTCTGGACCCCTGAAGCAGAGGAGGCCTTCCTATCTCTAAAACGAGCTTTTACCACGGCTTCCGTACTCCATCGTCCTGAGGCCAACAAACCGTTCGTCCTCGAAGTGGATGCATCAGCAACTGGAGCCGGAGCGGTTTTGTCTCAAAAATCTTCTTCCGGTAAACTCGTCACGTGCGGCTTCTTTTCCAAGTCCTTTTCCACCCCAGAGCGGAATTATTCCATAGGGGACCGAGAACTGCTGGCCATCAAGTTAGCTCTAGAAGAGTGGAGATACTTATTGGAGGGTGCCGCACATCCCTTCACAATCTTCACAGATCATAAGAATCTAGCTTATCTTCGGTCTGCGCAGAGACTCAACCCACGCCAGGCCAGGTGGTCTCTGTTCTTCGCTCAATTCGATTTTGATCTACATTTTCGCCCAGGCAACAAGAACCTCAAAGCTGACGCCTTGTCCAGATCCTTCCTTCCCTCAGATGTCGAAGAAGAACCCACGCATATCTTGGATCCATCCCGGCTCATCACGGTGGCACCACTTTCTCTTCTCTCACCTCCACCTGGCAAGACTTTTGTGCCGGAGAAGGACCGAGGACGAATCCTTTACTGGGGACATGCTTCCAAGCTGGCTGGCCATCTCGGGATTAAGAAGACACTTCACCTGGTAGCCCGCTACTACTGGTGGCCGACTCTTCCCCAGGATGTCCGGGATTTCGTCGCCTCCTGTCTCTCCTGTGCCAAGATCAAGGTGCCTAGGCAGTTACCTTCTGGGCTTCTACACCCGCTTCCTATACCCTCGTCCCCCTGGCAACACATTGCCATGGACTTTATTACGGACCTACCCCACTCTGCCAACTGTACAGTCGTCCTAGTGGTGGTTGATAGGTTTTCTAAGATGGCACACTTCGTTCCCCTTTCCGGCTTACCATCAGCTCCAGCCTTGGCGAAGATCTTTGTTCAGCACATCTTCCGTCTTCATGGACTGCCCCAACATATTGTTTCTGACAGAGGAGTCCAATTTACCTCTCGCTTCTGGAGAGCCCTATGCAGATCAATGGATGTCACTCTCGACTTCTCCTCATCTTACCACCCCCAGTCCAACGGTCAGGCTGAACGGACAAATCAGTGCTTGGTGAACTACCTCCGGCATTTTTCCAATGTCCACCAGAACGACTGGGCTGAACTTCTCCCGTGGGCTGAGTTCGCCTATAATAACCATGCCAGCGAGTCTTCAGGCAAGTCCCCTTTCTTTATCGTCTATGGGCAACATCCTGGTGTACCTCTACCGGTTCCTCCTGTCTCGGGTGTACCGGCGGCTGACCTTCTGACCGGGGAATTCTCCAGGATCTGGCAGGAGACCAAGGCCGCTCTCGAGTTGGTACGTAACAGAGTTAAGAGACACGCCGACAAAAGACGCCTGGATGCTCCGCCATATCACCCTGGTGATAAAGTTTGGCTGGCCTCCAAGTTTATTCGCCTCAAGGTCCCTTCCCATAAACTGGGTCCCCGTTATATTGGACCTTTTGAGATCTTGTCCCGTATTAACGATGTCTCCTATAAACTACGGCTTCCTGCCTCTCTCCGTATCCCTAATGCCTTTCATGTGTCCTTGCTAAAACCAGTCGTCTTCAATCGTTTCCTTTCTAAAGCCCCTCACTCACCTCCGCCTGTCTCCGCAGACGATGTATTTGAGGTTAAAGATATTTTGGCCATGAGAAAGCAAAAGGGGAGAACCTTTTTCTTGGTTGATTGGAAGGGCTTTGGTCCCGAGGAGAGGTCCTGGGAGCCCCAAGAGAACATCCAGGCCCCTCGAATCTTGGCCAAATTCTTTTCCGGACTGCGGAGGGGGGCACGTAAGGAGGGGGGTACTGTCACGCGGCGGCTGCCGCGCGCTCCTCTCTCTGCCTCCTCCCGGCCGCAGCTTACCCTTCCTCCGGCATCCTGCTTCCCTCTGCGCCGCCGTCCTCGGTCCTCCCCGGCTCCTCTTCTCTGTCCGGCGGTCCCCTTCGTCCGGTCTTCCGGACCGCGCCGGGTGCGCGCTCCCGCCCCTCCTGCTCGGCGGGCGCGCGCACATACTGTGCCTGGGCACGCGCGCTCCTCCTCCTCCTCCTGAGGACGCGCGCCTGCTCCTCCTTAGGTCACGACCCGGAAGTCCTCCTACTAGCCCCTATATCTGGCCGCCTCTTCCTGCCAGCGGTGCCTGAGTATCACTGCTTTTCCCTAGTGATTTTGGCCGCCCTCTATGCTCGCTATCGCGTCCTGTCCATCCGTGGCTCGTTCACCTCTCCTTTTTCCTCTTTCCTAGGTCCTGTGTCTCCCAGCCGTGCCCGCCTGTCCTGTGTCTCCCAGCCGTGCCCGCCTGTCCTGTGTCTCCCAGCCGTGCCCGCCTGTCCTGTGTCTCCCAGCCGTGCCCGCCTGTCCTGTGTCTCCCAGCCGTGCCGCCTGTCCTGTGTCTCCAAGCCGGTACCGTCAGTCCTGTACCCCCAACCCGGCTCTAGTAGTCTGTCTGTCGTTACTCTCCAGGGTACCAGCTGCCGTGGTAATAGTTACCCGCGGGCTTGCCCCAAACGCTCCCTGTATAGGGGGTGGTCCACCTGGTCAGCTCGCCCCCGGGAGGTTCGTTGCCACGGTCTAGCGGGTCCACCCCAGGTGTACCTTACAGACAGTTTGGCAAACACTGGATGTTCGTGCCCCCCATTCAAGTGAATGGGCTCCAGGTTCAGGTCCGGGTACTGTTCTGGTACTTGAACCAGAACGTTTTGTAACTGTTTGGCTGAACCTGCCGGATCCGATCATCCTGGTGTCCACCCATCTCTAATGTCTAAGTTTCAAAGTTAATATAACTGTAGATCATGTAGATAGTAATACAATCTGCTGAGTGAAAAGTATTGTTTTAAGTGTGTATTAACATGTGTTACAGCGGCACGTGAAAAAGCCTTCAGGGAACACCAAATTTTTTTTTTGTTTGGTATCTGAAAATAAACTTGGACATAGTATGGGTACCTATGATCTTTCTCATTTGGTAACACTTTTACCCTCTTGTTCAAAGATGTGTAGTTTATCATTTATCCATGGCCAAGAGGTATCTTTGCAATTGGAAAGGAGGAATAAGCTGACAGATGAGCGGTGCACATGTAGCCGTAACACTGACTTGCTCTTTTTATTCTTGAATAGAGGTAGTTAGTTGACAATTGTGACAATGCCGATAGTCCACCTACAGTTGCAACAATCTGCTTTTAGCAGCACCCGTCGCTCTGTAACAGTCTATGTACCTACGTCTCAGCAGAAGAGCACACATTTTCTCACTGCTAGTCCACACCTTTCTCTATGTAACCTATCTTCAGGAGCTTTGTCCAACAGTAGCCTTTCTGGCACTTTGCACACAGGCATCAGTCTCCAAGCAGTCAGTGGCTTGGCACTCCAGGAGGCACCAATTGCAATATATTGCATTGGAAACTAAATCATGCATCTTTTGGTAAATATTGTGATATGTGATGTGAGCGTATAATATTTATTATTGCTAAGTAATGTAAAGGTAATGCTTAAGTGTACAGTATAGTATAGCATAGGGCAGGGGTTCCCAACCTTTAGCTCAGAAGCCACATGTGGCTCGTGTCCCAGGAATTGTGGCTCGTGGTTGTCTGCCAGCTTGATGCATTATCTCCAGGTCTAGCAAACAGGTATGAAGAGAACATCTTAAAATGGTGAATTTGGTGTGTAGCCCTGCACAGAAGAACAGATCTGGATGCACTTATATGGGTCATAGAAGTTTAGAGGTATTTTATGTACTGTACGCTGTAGACAAGATGATACTACCTAGTAATTATGAAACGTCCAGAAGGGGAGTGAAGGAGAGGAGTTGGCGCCCGAACCTGTAGCAGGACGTACGTGTGGTACAAACAATGGACTCGATTGAAAACCTGATAGAGATCAGACCCGAATGAAGACCTGAGAGAGACCAGACCTGAGGGAAGACCTAAGAGAGACCAGAGTCAGAAGAGCTGAGCCAAGGGAGCAGAGTCAGAGCCAAGAGGGAGACTACTAGGCTACACCGGAGGGACGTTCATGTGAGCCGTCAGTGTAGACGTACGGTACAGAGTGGGGACTGGGACCATGCTTCAGGGAACAAAGGCGGCCAATGTGATGAGTAGGCCGAGTAACTCACCAACCTGGGACTTGCAGCCTTGAAGGTAGTATTGTCAACCCCCGTCTGGGCCTTTGTGACATTTTGTGTTGCCTAGACAGTGACAACGGTAACGGGCCCAGTAGTGACATTGACACCCTCTGGGTTGGGGCCCTAGGACTAAGTCATCAGTGATGATAACAGTTATTTAATGGTAATAATAGAATGATAGTGTGTAAATAGCATAGTGTCAATATCCTGATCAACTGAATTACTGTATTGTAACATGACTTGTTTCATCTCCACTTTGCGCTGTTGCATCCGTGTACCTGTTAACATTAGCATCAAAGCTGGAAATCTCTATTCAATTCCAGGCGAGTCATGACTTGGCTGTTTCCATTCCTCACATAGAAGTGAATGGGGAGAGTCGTGCAATATAATTAGATCATTCTTCCATTCCCTATTTATATCATAACATGTGTATAACACACACAAACACATACTAAACACACACACTAAAACACACATATACACTAAACAAGGGCAGCTAGGGGGAGCACAGGACACAATCCCGTCTGTGCGTCCATCAGACTGCCCTCTCCCACTTTATATTAGATGACTAGAGATTCTTTGTGCAGTATAGGATATAGGTGTAGCTTGCTTTTAAGGACGTCTGGGCCTGGAATTGGTGCATGTGCTATAGGCATCTGGGTGACATGCGAGTCTTGCATTCTGCATAATATCTGTATCTGGGGGCATCTGTGGCCGGCTCCAAAGGTAACCTCAAAGCCTCTTTATTGGCAGTAATAAATGGTGTGACAGATCTATCAAAATGGCAATTGCAGTCATAAAACTTTCACAACGCTTAAACGCTTCCCGACCGCCAACGGTAGATAAACGTCAGCGCTTGCTGGGCTCTGTGCAGCGCCAACATTTATAAATGGCGGGTGATCTTGCAGCCTGCATCTGAGTCCAAAGCGATCTGCCTGTGTAACACTGAAAGGTCTCATACAGTGCAATCATGTGTATTGCATTTTATGAGACCAGTGATCAGACAAATAAAAATTGAACTCTCATACATGGACTAAGTAAAACAGTAAAAAATATGTTTTAAAAATATTTAAAAAATCACAAAATAAATAAATAAGAAAAATATATTTATGTAAAAACAAAAAAGTACACTTATTTGGTATCACCTCATTCAGAACGAGCCAACCTATGAAACGGTCACACTTTTTAATTCCCTCAATGTACACTGTAAAAAAAAAAGCGGAGCAAAAACCTTTGCTTTTTCATCATGCCACTAAGCACAAAAGTAAATTAAAATGCAATCAAAAGGTCAAAATAAAAATGGTAGCGATGAAAACGTCATCTTGTATCACAAAAAAACAAGCTCCAATAGCGGAAAAATAAAAAAGTTATATTTCTCAGAATAAAGCGATGTAAAAAACGACTATCTTTCTATAAAATAGTTTTTATTGGAAAAAGCAGAAAAACATAAAAAAAAAGTAAATGTGGTATCACTGTAATCATACTGACCTAAAGAATAAAGCTGCTTTATTAATTTTACTACACACGGAACAGCATTAAAAAAAACCCAAAAATTCCCGAATTCTTGGTGTTTGATCATTCTGTCTCACAAAAATCACAATAGAAAGCGATCAAAAAATGTCATGTGTCCGAAAATGATACCAATAAAAACATCAACTCGATCCGCAAAAAAACAAGCCCTCACATGTCTCTGTCGGCCAAAATATGGAAAAATTATAGCTCTCAAAATATAGTGATGCAAAAATTTGTTTTTGAAATAAAAAGCGTCTTTTAGTGTGTGACTGCAACCAAACATAAAAACCCAATATAAATCTAGTATTGCTGTAATCACATCGACCCAAAGAATAAAGTCGCCTAATCACTTATACTGCATGAGGAATGGCATAAAAAATACATAAAACCAATTCTTCACGTGCTGATGATTTTTTCATTCTGCCTCCCAAAGATCGCAGTAAGGCTCGGTGCACATTTATCCTGCGCACTGTGCTGAGCGCTTACACAGGGGTTTCTGTGTAAATCTCTGAAATACATGATTCAGACAGAACCCTTGGTGGAAAATTCCCCATAATGAGGCAGATGGAGGCATTGTGGATGCTTTAAGACCTGTGATCTGGTGGTGTCAGTCTTTTTAGTCATATATAAAAGCGCAGTCAACCAGTTTTGTACACCTTTGAAAAGAACACCACTGAACAGAGGCCAGACGGAGTCCAGCGTAACTCTGTTGCCTCATTATAGTGACTGGATCCCTTTGGGGTTTCATCTGAATCATGTCTTTTAGCATTTTAGATGGAAACCCCAAATTAAGTGCTCAGAATGGGCGGACATGTAGCCTGTGCGGCTGCATGGGACTCAGAGGCTCCGTGGGGCCCCTGCAGGGCGGCTAATAATGAGGGCAATCTGGCCTGTTTCTCCGGGCCCAAGGCTCCAGGGGGCCCCTGGCCAGATTGCCCTCATGTGCAGCAGCCAGCAGCGATGCCAACAGCTCAGCTGCCTACAGGAGAAAATAGCAGCGGAGCAGAGCTGCAGGGATCATCCTGCTTCCTGCCCGACATCCGCGCTTCCTGTCTCTGACACAGCAGCGCCGCTGGATGACACCACTGGATGATGTCATCATTCAGTGGCTGGCTCTGCCAGAGAGAGGAAGCAGCTGGAGGTGGTGATGCTGCAGCTGCAGGAGAGTGTACAGACAGGTGAGATGTGCTGTGTGTGTGTGTTGTTTTTTTGTATGTACGTGTGTTGTGTGTGAAGATGAGTGGTGGTGTGTGTGTGTGTGTGTGTGAATGCATAGTGCTGTGGGGGAAGGGGGTGGGGAGAAGGCAATTATGAGGGTGGAATGGACAATTATGGGGGTGGGGGAAGAAGGCAATGATGGAGGTGGTGGAATGGTGTATGATTGGGGTGGTGGAGGAGAAGACAATGATATAGGTGGTGGAGAAAGCAATAATGGGGTGATGGAGCAGGCAATGATGGGTGTGATGGGGAGAAGGCAATGATGGGGGTGATGGGGATAAGGCAATGATGGAGGTGATGGGGAGAAGGCAATGATGGGGTGATGGGGAGAAGACAATGATGGGAATGGTGGTGGAGGAGGAAATGATGAAATGGGCAATGATGGGGATGTGGGGGAGGAGGAAATGATGGAGGTCGTGGAATGGGAAATGATGGGGTGGGGAGAAGGCAATGATGGAGGTGGGGGAGAAGGGAATGATGGTGGTAGTGGAAAAGACAATGATGGGAGTGGTGGGGAAGGAGGCAATGATGGGGTGGTGGAGGAGAAGGAAAGGATGGAGGTGGTGGAAAGGGCAATGATGGGGTGGTGGGAAAAAGCAATGATGATGGGGTGTGGGGGAGAATGCAATGATGGTGGGGGTGGAAAGGGCAACAATAGGGCTGATGGGGTAGGAGGAAATGATGGAGGAGGTGGAATGGTCAATGATGAGAGTGGTGGGGGAAGAGACAATGATGGGGGTGGTAGGTGAGGAGGAAATGATACAGGTGGTGGAATGAGCAATGATGGGGTGGCAGGGGAGAAAGCAATGATAGTGGTGGGGGAGAAGGCAATGATGGAGGTGGTGAAGAGGGCAATGATGGGGTGGGGGAGAGGACAATAATGGGATGCGGGGGGAGGAGGATAATGAGGGGTGTGGGGGATTGGGATGGGAGGAAGAGGGACATATAATGGACTTAGGAACATGGGGAGGTGGAGGAAGACATTATTATTGCTTATTATGTCTAACACAGTCCCTTAGTATATAGTGTACGTACTTATTATGTATAACACAGTCCCTTAGTATATAGTGTACTCACTAATTCTGTATAACATCATCCTTACTTACATAATTTCCTCTTTTATTATGTATAACACCGTCCCTTATTACGTACCATCCTCTCTAGCTATATATGGTGTCGTCCCTTATTATATAGCTTCCCCTGCTGTTATGTACAGTGCTATCTCTTACATAGTGTATTCTTGTTAATTTTGTTATTCACAGCGCCCTCTTTTATTTCACAGTACCCTCTCTTTTTAGATATAAAATGACTATTGATGGAGCAGCTGGTGACCAGACTACCAGTCCATCAGCTTCCTCCATTAGAAAGGAAGCTTTCCCATGCTCCATCAGCCATCATTGCATTATACAGCTAACAAGACAGGACGGTATATAATAAAAAACGGGGCTTTATATAATCCAATATGTAAAGGATGGTGCTGTACATAACAAGAGAGCGCACTGTATAAGGGACAGCAATATACATAATTAAGGAGACTATGTAATATATATACATGCATGTGTGGCTATATATATATGAAGCTTTGTCGTCATAAAAGGAAGGGGGCCCAGACACATTTCTTGCACAGGGACATCAAGCTGTCAGTGTCTGCCCCTGGTGCTCAGAGTAGAGCGCCAGATAAATGTGATCCCAAACATTATGTAAAATGTTCCCAATAAAACTTCAACTCAGTCGACAAAAAAAGCATGTCCTCACTCAGGGCCTTCATCTGTTAATGGAAATAAAGCGGGCTTCCAATTTACTACTAGCACAAAGGCTTTGGAAAAGTGTTATGGCTACTCACCCCCCTAAAAGAAATTCTGTGCTCTCAAATTCAAATGCCCCCCCTCCCTTCTAAGACCCACAGTGTACCTAAACCACATATATCATCCACTTGTTTGGCATATCTGTAGTGATGAGAGCCCGCCTAATTTACGGGTGCATATCTCCAGAAGCATGGGCTGGGCATAATGTACTGGTGACTGCAGCGTACTGGTCACTACAGCATACTGGTCACTACAATGGCAGTTTGCAACTTTCACTGCTGCCTTTTTCTGGAAAACACTTATGGCATCAAAATCATCACTACACTTGTAGATAAATTCCCAAAGGGGTGTAATTTCCAAACTGGGGTCACTTGAGGGGGGGATTCTGCTATTCTTTAAATAGAGTCCAGAAACTATTCTATAATAATTTGTTCTCCAAGAATCAAATAGTGCTCTGTTCATCCAGAGTCTTGCTGTGTGGCTAAGCAGTACTGTGCAGTCACATATGGAGTATTGCCAGGTTCAGCAGAAATTGTGTAACACATTTTGGCACCATATTTACCAATTTCCCAGTGTGAAAATGTAAAATATGGGGCTAAAACAACTGTAATGTTTAATTTTCTCAGCCCAATTTTATACAAGTTTGTAAATCGTCTGGGAGTTAAAAACACTCACTACACCCCTAGATGAATTCCTTGAGAGGTATATTTTGCAAAATGGGATCACCTGTGGGGGTTTCTGCTGTTTTGGCATGTCAGGGACACATCAAATGTGACATGGTATCCACAACCTATTAAAGGCAAAATAGCGCTCATACTCTTTTCAGCCCTACCATGCACCCAAGCAGTCGTTTTTCAACAAATATGGGGTACCTACGTACTTTGAAAAAAATTGCACAACAAATTCTAGCATCCCTTTTCTCCTGTTACCATTGTGAAAATTAAAAAAATGGGGCTGAAACAACATTTTTTTGGTAAAATGTGTTTTTTGATTTTCACGGCTCAATATTATAAAATTATGTGAAACCCCTGAGGTTTCAAGGTGCTCATCACACATCTAGATAAAGTCCTTGAGGGGTCTAGTTACCAATATTGTGTCATTTGTAAGGGCCTTCCAAGTCCTGCCGTGCGCCCAAACAATAGTATTCCTTCACATATGAGGTATTGATGTACTCAGGAGAAATTGCACAACAAATTTAGTGGACCATTTATTCTTGCTACCCTCATGAAAATAAAAAATTGAGGCTAAAATAACATTTTTGTGGAAAAAATTTGTTTTTTAATTTTCACGGCTAAACATAAAATTCTGTGACGCCCCTGAGATTTGAGGGTGCTCACCACACATCTAGATAAAGTCCGTGAAGGTTCTAGTCTCCAAAATGGGGTCATTTGTGGGGTTTTCTACTGTTTAGACACCTCAGGGGCTCTCCAAACGTGACATGGCGTCGGCTATTGATTCAAGCCAATTTTGTTTTCCAAAAGTTAAATGGCGCTCCTTCCCTTCCAAAACCTGCCGTGCGCTCAAACAATAGTTTTCCTCTACATATGTGGCATCAGCATACTTAGGAGAAATCACACAGCAAATTTTAAGGTGCATTTTCTTTTGTTACCCTTGTGAAAATGGTAATATGGCGATAAAAAAACATTTTTGTGGGAAAAAGTGAAATGTTAATTTTTTCCTTCCACATTCCATTAATTCTTGTGAAGCACCTGAAGGGTTAATAAACTTCTTGAATGTGGTTTTGGGCACCTTGAGGAGTGCCATTTTTAGAATGATGTCACTTTTGTGTATTTTATGTCATATGGGCCCTTCAAAGTCACTTCAATTGTGATGTGGTCCCTAAAAAATTGGTTTTGTAAATGTTACGTAAAAATTAGAAATTTCTGATCAACTTTTAACCCCTATAACTTTGTAACAAAATAACATTATGTTTCAAAAATTATGCTGATGTAAAGTAGACATGTGGGAAATGTTATTTATTAAGGATTTTGTGTGACATAACTCTAGTTTAAGTGCATAAAGATTAAAAATTTGAAAATTGTGAAATTTTCAAAAGTTTCACCAAATTTCTGATATTTTCATATTGAAAATTTTTTACCACTAGCATAAAGTACAATATGTCTCAAAAAAAAATCTCAGAATCAGTGGGGTACGTTGAAGCATTACAGAGTTATAACCTCATATAGTGACAGTGATCAGAATTGTAAAAATTGATCCGGTCACAAAGGCAAAAACAGGCTGTGGCGCGAAAGGGTTAATAAATTAGCCTGGATTTGCCTAAAATTTTGAGGTACAAGGATACAATTTTTTTGCAGTTTCATAAGGAATCCTATATCAGACAAGAGAGAAAAGGAAAGATCAGCTCACCACTGCGAGAAATCCTCACTGTCAGCTAACGCCCAGCACGGTTCCAATTAGGAGCAAACATATTGAACTGCAGAAAAGAAGGATCCAGCGGAGTAGAAGGCAGTTAAAATTTTACTTTTTATTTCAATTCAAGAAAAAAATTTTTTTCTTACAATGTAGCACATGAAGCCGGGTGTATAACACGTCAATTAGATCTACGTGTTTCGACTGAGAGAGTCTTTGACTCTACTGGATCCTTCCTTTCTGCAGTTCTATATCAGACAAGATCTGCAAAAAAAAATAGTTGTGCCCACGAATAACCAAAAAGCAATACGGAGCTGACTTTTCTGGGTGCTGTTTTATGACTCCGTACAGCTCAGAGCCCTAAATGGGCAACTTCCATTACAAACTTTATTTTTCAGAAAGAACCAGTATTGAAAACATTCTTAAAAGTGTGAATGAAAAAATTGGTTGTGAGTTTATGACAGACTCAGTTATGAAGTAATGGACCAACTAGTTTACGGTGAGAACAATCATTATCATTATTGTTGTTGGTTTCTGTAAAAGAAATGATTTTTAATGGGAGGTACACTCTAGATACTGTTAAGCTTAATCAGTAATAGGTAAGGACTGCTTTATGAATGATGAAGGTTAATTACCCACAGAAGGAGCCCAGTGAAGGAAATGAGTGTGTTTTGTTCTGTTTTTCTGTGTTTCTATACCATTGTGTTCCCTTGACACCAATTAGTGTATCTGTGTACTGATTCACTATGTCTTGGTTCCTGTCTGAGGATTTGAAGAGTGGAAAAAGGCGCTATATCTTGGATGAAATGAACCATAACATTTTTTTCTGCAGCAACATTTTATTTATTTTTTTAATTAATGACATGCAAGAATAAAAAAAAAAACAGATGACATATTTTCTTTAATAAAATGTCATATATGAAGATGAGATTAATGAAGACAGAGAAATGTAAAATAATTGCCTCCATTCTTTATTGTTGAGCAAATGTTAGGTGTGCACTGAGTCATTTAGGTCACATTTCATTTATTAAATACACCTTAGCTGCCATTAAAATACTGTATGTTTTACTCTAGATACTTTGTACTGTAGTTTTGCCTTGGAAATATAGTGTATAGGGATGAGTGAGTAGTGAAATACTCGGACTCGCTGTACTCGTTACGAGTAGCTCCTAATACTCGGGTACTCGCAACGAGTAGCGAGTCCAATGTATGTCTATGGGAAATGCGAGTAATGGGCGGAGACTATGTGTGCCGGGGTCTGTGGGGCTGTGTGTGTGCGGGCTCTGCCAGGCTGATCGGGGTCTGTGTGGGCTCTGCCAGGCTGATCAGGGGTCTGTGCGGGCTGGGCAGAGCCCGCACAGACCCCCGCACACACATATGATGCTGCGCGGCCAGCCAATCACAGTAATGCCACAACAAAGAAGGTGGCAGATTTACTTTGATTGGTTGACACTTGCCGGGCGTGAGATCCGAATATTGCGAGGCGAGTAATGAAAATTACTGGCTAGGATTCGAGCACCGCAAGTACCGCATTACTCGCCGAGTACTGAATCCTAACAAGTATACTCGCTCATCCCTAGTAGTGTATTATATTGTACTGTATGGATATGCTATACTGGGACCGCGAGATGGCTCTTCTGCAGCCAAGATATGTAAGACTCAGCTGACAGGAAGTACGGACAGTGTGTGGTGTGGACCACATGAAGTATCAGGGAAACTTGATTAATGCAGCTTCCATGCTGCAGGCTCAGGTGTGGCCAGTCAGAGCTACATGAAGTATTGGGGAAAACTTGATTAATGCAGCTTCTAGGCTACAGGCTCAGGTGCAGGCTCAGGTGTTGCCAGTCAGAGCCACCTGACTGTCAGGCAAACTTGATACATACAGCTTCTAACCTGCAGGCTCAGGTGCCTGATCAGGTGTGGCCAGTCAGAGGCTGCTGCAGAAAGGTTCACATCAAAATAGTTGTTTGTGATGCAGTCAGAATGTGCAGTAGAGTGTGATGAGCAGCCTGAAACAGGAGGATTGTAACAAAAAGTGATATAGGTCATGTGAATCGGGCCATACCAGCGGTGAAGGACAAATTGTACAGATGCTGCTATAACTAGCTAAGTTGGGGAAACACATGCTGAATGCGAGTGAATGCATGGTAAGGTGAAAACTACTTTAAAACAACTATTGGCAGCTGCTGGAGGGAATGCAGGAGTCACAACAAAGACCCAAATTAACATTAGAGGAGTGGGTACCGCCATTAGCTGTAACTAAATTGCTGTGGTGCCAATTGTGGTTGCAGCTGTGATTCTGGCTGACTGTATGTTGGACAATCTATTCCCAATGCCACAATCTGACAGTGGCTAGAAGGTATAATTACAGTGTGCCATGCCAATCATAATTGTAACCAGAAAGCATTTGCATCCTTTTGTAGAACCAGCAGACTTGTATTGTAGTATTGTATATACTGTAACCAACAAGATGTGCTTGATTTCCATTGTGAGAAAGGTAAAGTGTACTTTTATGCATTCACAATACATTTACTATAGTATTTACAGATACAAGCAGTCGGACATTTCATAGAAATCTGTAGCAAACATTGTTGCACGTGCAAGGCCTCACGTCAAGGCACTCATTACTTATATTTAGGCCAATATCACTAGAGAGTAATACAGGAACATTTCAGCATCTGTAGTTTGGGAACAAAACTTGTTAAAACCATAGGTACATGAACTAAAAGTATAATATGGCTGAGTCACAATGTCAACATCTGCCCCAAATAGTTACACCTCTGAATTTGACTCTGATACAAGCCACATAGTTCATGAATTACAGTATGGTGCCTAGATTCTAGTGTTAGTAATCTTCTTTTAACCATAAGGATAAGCACAAGTGATGCACTAACTGTGCAATATTCTTTCCTTTGAGTCAGGTTGTATTAATGGAGAAACAGAATATGAATAAATACATAATTAAAGGGAACCTGTCATGTAACAAAATGCTAGCTTGCAGGGGATGGGGGAACTACAATACTCAGAGAGATTAGCAAAAGTAGGATTATTTAGTCTAGAAGAAAGACGACTGAGGGGCGATCTGCTAACCGTGTATAAGTATATAAGGGGACAATACAAATATCTCTCCGAGGATCTGTTTATACCAAGGAAGGTGACAGTCACAAGGGGGCATTCTCTGCGTCTGGAGGAGAAAAGGTTTTTCCACCAACATAGAAGAGGATTCTTTACAGATAGGGCAGTGAGAATCTGGAATTCCATGCCTGAGGAGGTGGTGATGGCGAACTCAGTCGAAGGGTTCAAGAGAGGCCTGGATGTCTTCCTGGAGCGTAACAATATTGTATCTTAGAGTTAGGCTAAGTGCACACGTACCGGAACTCTCGCGGAAATTACCGCGAGAATTCCAGAATTCCAGTCCGCGGGAAAATCGCATTTTAAATTCCCGCGATTTTCCCGCGGAAAAACTAGCATTTTGCAAGCGTATTTAGCTTACAAAATGCTAGCGTTCTCCAAGCGATCTGTAGCATCGCTTGGAGAACTGATTGACAGGTTGGTCACACTCGTCAAACAGTGTTTGACAACTGTGACCAACTTTTTACTACTGAGGCCGCCTATGCAGCATCAGTAGTAAAAGATAGAATGTAAAAAAAAATAAAAAATACTGTTATTCTTACCTTCCGACGTCCCGCGCAGGCGTTCCCAGTAATCCTTTGCGAAAATGCCCGCGATGACGTCCGTTCCCGCGGGATCGCGACGTCTCGCGGTAATTCGCGATGACGTCGCGCAAATGACCGCGAGACTTTGCGATCCCTCGAGATCGGACGCCATCGCGGGCATTTTCGCAAAGGATTACTGGGACCGGGAGCGTGGAGAGAAGCGGGAAGGCTGCATGGGACGCCGGAAGGTAAGAATAACAATATTTTTTATTTTATAATTCTATTTTTTACAGGGATATGGTACCCAAAGCCCGGAGGACAGTCTCCTCTCCTCCGGACCGTGGGTACCATCCGCAAATGTTCGGCTTACTTTCCGAATGGTGTGCACAGCCACATGCGGGAAGTAAGCGGAACAATGCATTCCTATGGGTGCGGGATCGCCGCTATTCCGCAAAATAATGAGCATGCTGCGTTTTTTACTGCAAAGCGATTCCGCCGCGGTAAAAACCGCAGCATTAGCACAGCATTGCGGAATCCCATAGGAATGCATGGGATGCTTATTTTTCGCGTTTTCGCGGCAAAATCGCGCGGTTAAAACTGCCGTGGAAACGCAAAAAAAACGCCACGTGTGAACTCAGCCTTATTGTTAGGTTCTTTAGAAGGACGTAGATCTGGGGATCCTGACAGAATTTTATAGGCTGAACTGGATGGACTAATGTCTTTTTTCGGCCTTACTAACTATGTTACTATGTTATATGGGGTTAATTTTCAGGTTAATAGCATTCTGAAGCCATCTGATAGACACAATGGAAGCTCAGCTACCAAAAGGAAATGAACTTTATTCCTCTTGGCAGCCTGCAGCATTCAGTTTTAGAGGCACGGCCGGCGTAGCTTCAGCCAGTACTCATAGTGCATAGTGAGTGACAGCATTAACTACACCCTGGCACTAACTGACAGTCGACTCCACAGTGTATCAGTACAGACAGTTAACTTTATTATCCCCGGCAAACTTAGTGTCATGTTCACCATGTCTGTCATGTCCGCCATGTCTGTTTTGCCTCATGACCCCTGGAGCGGTGTGCACGCGTATCTCATGTCTGCTGTCCTGCATGTTCCCTAGAGCAGTGTGCACACTCACCTCATGACTGTTGAGCTGCAGGATGCCTGCGTTTCTGCTCTAGAATCCCTGATCATGTGTCCTTCCTATGTTCCAGCATAGGCTAGTTCTGCATTTGTATCTGCATGTCTGAAACCCTGATCATGTGACCTTTCCTAGGATCGTGCACTGTCCGGTTCTGCAATAGTTTCTGCATGTCTGAAACCCAGATCATGTGACCTTTCCTAGGATCCTGCACTGTCCGGTTCTGCAATCGTCTCTGCATGTCTGAAACCCTGATCATGTGACCTTTCCTAGGATCCTGCACTGTCTGGTTCTGCAATCGTCTCTGCAGGTCTGAAGCCCTGATCATGTGACCGCGCTCTGTGATCCTAGAGGAACTAAACTGGAAGCTCTTCCCTGGTCCTGACCCGGAAGTGGAGGTGCTATGCCCTATATCAGACCGCCCCTATGCTCAGGGCCTTAGTATTGTTTTGCTTCTCTGCATGGCTGTTTGGTCTGTGGGGTTGCTCCCTCTATTCTGTGCCCTTGCACTCTGCTCTGTCGTGCATCTCTGTACATGCTCTGTGCTCGTACTCCATCTCTTGTCCCGTGCCATGTCTTATGTTTGTCCATTGTGCCATGTTCGTCCTTGTCCTGCTTGGAGTTGTAGTCCTTCTGTTATTCTCTGCCTTGCCTGTTTTGCCATGTCTTGCCTTCGCTATGCTCTGCTTTGTTCCTCCCTTTGGTCTCTGTCTTTGCTTGCTCTGCCTCTCTCTCTCCTATGGTGCTCTGTAGTGCTCTCTGGCACACGCACCATTCCTCCTCTCTTACTTTTGGTGCTCCTTTCCATGTCTAGTCCCAAGGCTCTGCCTTGGCCCGGCTCTGGGCTTTGCCTACGCTCCACTGCTAGACTCTTTCCTATTGTGCTCTCTTGCACGTTTCCAGGCTAGTCCCAAGGCTCTGCCTTGGTCCGGCTCTGGGCTCCGGCCTACGCTCCGCTGCTAGCTCTGTTCTTGTTCCGTGTTTCTGCCTATGCTTCCGTTCCAGGTTCCGTACTCTGCCTAAGCTCTGCCTGGTTTCTTGTCTTGTCTTCCCTTGCTGCTTCGTGTGCTCTTTGCATGCACCTGGCCTTCCTAGCCTCCTGTTTGTGCCTCAGCCGTGCCCACCCTAGCCGTGCCCGCCTGCTAGTGCCTCAGCCGTGCTCGTTGGTCAGCGACAGCTGTGTCACTTGCCATTCCTCAGCCGGGTTCGCTGGAGTCTTGCCCGTCTGTCAGTGCTGCAGCCCAATCAGCTAGCCAGTGCCCCAGCCGTGCTCTCTGTGCTTCCTTGCACGTCATTCTGTTTCCGCACTGTGCTTTCCGTGCTCTCTAAAGCACACGCAGGCCCTTGCCTGCCCATGGCAAACCTCCCCGTGCTTCTATAATAGTACGTGCAGGTTTTGCCATGTAGCCTGTCGTGCCCTCTTGCACGCACTGGTCCTAACCCTGTTCTCGTACTTTGTCCCTGGCGTGTCCTCGCACGCGCAGGCCACCGTCCAGTGAACCTGATCCTGGCGTGTCTCCTAGCACGCACCCTGCCCTGAACCTGGCGTGGCTCCTAGCACGCACCCTGCCTTGAACCCTGACCCTGGCGTGTCTCTTTGCACGCGCGGGACTCTGCTTTGTTACCTTGTGCCTTGGCGTGTCTCTATACACGCACTCTGTCTTGTGCCTTGGCGTGTCTCTACACACGCACTCTGTCTTGTACCTTGTGCTTTGGTGTGCCTCTTCACATGCACCCTGTCTCATTTTGTGAACCCTGGCGTGTCCCCTACACACGCACCTTGCCTTGCACCTAGCCTTAGACCTTGGCATGTTGCCTAACACGCACCATGCCTGGATATCTGTCGTGCCTCCTTGCCTGAACCCTGGTTTGCCTGCCGGATGCCCGGAACCTGACGATCATTGCCAGAGATTGAAAGCTGGATGACTGCGGCCTGATGTCCGGAGCTGTTGTCCGCAGCCTGATGCCTTGGTCATGTCGATCGTTGCCAGCGGTCCGGAGTCCGATGCCATTGTGCCTTTACCTGTACCTAGGTGTGCCACCTGGCACGTACTATGCTATGGACCTTGGCGTGCCACGCGCGCACCTTGCACGTTTTGCTTGTTTTCACGTTTGCATTGAATGTGATCCTGAAGATCTTAATGAAGATACCTTGCACTTACCTCTTGTCTTGTTTCCTGCTTGTCCCTGGTCGTCAGACACTCCCATAGTGTCCCACTGAGTCGGCCGTCTGGTCCCAGCAGTCGTGGTGGCTCACCCCCTTGGTCTTGCCCCTGACACTCCCTGTATAGGGGGTGGTACCTCAAGGTCAGCTCGCCCTCGGTGGGTGGGTGCCACGACTCAGAGGGTCCACTCAAAAAATGGGCTCAGCAGAAGCTGAGTCCATCACACTCAGGTTTTCGGTCAAAAATGTTCGGCCAGCAAGGCTTCGGTCACTGCTCAGTACATAGTGAGCGGCAACTGTTGCCAAGCCATAGCAGTGACTGACAGCCAGCTCTGTACTGATGCAGTGCTCAGCTGACTGTCAGTCAGTGCTGGGGTGTGGTTACAGCCGCTGCTCACTATGCACTGAGCAGTAACTGAAGCCGCACCTATATGACTGAAAGCCAGAGACTGCCCGGATGATTAAAGTTAATAAATAAATTTCTTTCCGGTAGTCACACTTTCAATGCGGTGGCTGTACAGCTTCAGAACACTATTAACTTGCAGATTAACCCCATATCTGCAGGTTAATTGCATTTTGTTTCTTTAAAGAACAAAATCTGATGGCGTTATTAAATTTGAAACATCTTGGTTTGAATATAGGCAGCCATGTTGAATCTAAGTCTTATTGAACCTCTCTATCAGATTAAAGTTGTCAAAGATTTGATAACATGGCATGGTTACATTTTGAAAGAGGAGAGATTGCAAGCTATGAATGTGCGTAAAGGCCTTTTATCAAGTTTGAAATGTATCCCCTATCCTTAGGATAGGGGTTAACATCATGATAATTGGGGATATACCAGCTGGTACCCCAACAAATCTCGAGAATGAGGCTTTGCAGATCTCTGTCTGAATGGGAGGAGGACAAGCATGTTCACTTCTGCTCCATTCATTGTCTAAACTGTAGATAGAGGAGTAAAGACCTTTGTGATCTCTGCCAGTCTTGTAGAGAATGACTGTAGCAGAAGTGCACATAATTTTCCTTTTTTTCACATTCTTGCATATCTTTGTAAAGCCTCGTTCTTGAGATTGTGTTGTTGACAGAAGGCATATCCCTAATGATCAGGAAGTTAAAGGCAACCTGTCACCAGGTTTTCCCTATATAAAGCATGGCCATGAACATTAAGGCCTCTTTATAGCATACTAGAATGCTTTATAAAGTCTGTAATTCCTTTTGCACATCCCAAAAAAGACCTTTTATTTTACTCACAGATGGCATGGTTCGGTCTGATGGGCATCTCTGGTCTTGATCTGGCGTCTCCTCTCTTCCTTCAGTTACTGTCCTCCTTCCCTGCTTTATGGGGATGACTCATCCTACCTCATCCACACAGTGTTGCCCAATTGTGCTCCTGTTCTCTCTTTCTTGCCGAGGGGGGGCAATGTGTAGATGACGTAGGACCTGCTATCCACACGAAGCCGGAAATGAGAACAGTGATTAATGGAAGAGAGGAGGCACCGGATCAAGAACAGAATTGCCAATTGAACCAGACCACGCCTTCTGTGAGTAAAGTTAAAGGTCTTTTTTTGGATTTGCAGAGGGGATTGGGGACTTTCTTTACAGCATTTGAGTATGCTGTGAAAGAGGCTTTAATACTGGTGGTTGTACTTTAATTTGGGAAAAACTGGCAACAGGTTCCCTTTAAAACCTAACTGTCACGTCGCCGTCAGACTCGGGGCCCACTGTTCCGCCCTCAGCCACTAGGAGGTGACGGACTGTCACGCCGCCCTCGGGCTCGGGGCCTGCTGTCCAGGCCTCGGCCACCAGGAGACGCCGGACTGACATGTCGTCGTCGATCTCGGGGCCTGCTGTTCCGCCCTCAAACACTAGGAGGCGCCGTGGCTCGCGCCCGAGTGAGGGCGGCAACAATGAAAGGGCTTCTGCGCAGGCGTCTACTGGACGCAGACTCCGCTCCTCTGTCAGTCATGAAGGGGCTGGTGCATCATCATCAGGTCTGGTCCTGGGGGCGGTCCTGATGACATCACCAGCCCGGGAGCCTGTGAGGGACGACCTGATCCCTCAAATACCTTGGGACTGGGCTTGCAAGCCGCCGGATATATTCTTGGTTCCCCTACGTGTTACTTGTGATTGCCAATCGTTAACTCCGACCTCAGCCTGAACTTCTGACTACTCTGTTGCCTGCCGTTTTTGTACCTTGCATTTCTCCTGATTACTGACGCTGACCTTGGCCTGGATTCCTGACCCCCTCTACTGCCTGACGATTTTGTACCTCCGCTACTCTCCCGGTTTTTGACCTCTGCCTGGACTCTCGACTCTGCCTCTGCCTGCCGTTTCTGTACCTCCACTGCTCGCCTGGTTTCCGACTCCATTTTTGGCTCCCTTCCTGCTTTTCTATTGCGACCGTTCTGCTCTGGCACTCTGCCCCTGTTCAGACAGCGCTTCCTGGGCTCTGCAGTAAATCCAGATCCCTGTATAGGGGTAAAGGGTGTCGGTGCTACTTGGGGCGCTGTCTGTCTGCAGCCCAGACTTGCAGACGGACGCGACACTAACCTAAGGATAGTGCGTAACTTCCATACTTTTCAAACAACTTAAAGGTGCCTGCATGTGGCCCAATAACTACACAGCTTGTAGAGGTGAAGTTTATGGTTTCAATGTGGCCAAAAATCATATTGTAAACCTGTGTTAATTTCTGGCAAAACTATTAAGGCACAAAATGTACTGGAGATAGGGCCCATTAGGCTGATGCAACACAGCGATATGTGTTTCTCACTGCAACAATGGAAATATTGATTTCCTATGGTGTTGCGTTGTGACCTGCGACATATTGTGATTGCGACACAAAGTCGCAGATGTTTCCAAATATGTTGGATTTTCTGTCGCAAGTCGCACATAATAATATTAATTGCAATAATCATTTTTATATCGCCAACATATTCCACAGCACTTTACATTCGAGTGGTTTTGTTTAGACGATAAAGACATTATAGAATAACACATAACTCAGATATCAATAGGAGTGAGGGTCCTGCTGCTCGCAAGCTACAATCTATGAGACACATGACACATTTGCCATGGACTTCACAATGCACGTCACACACAACATGCGACCTGATCTACAAATTGACTGTTTTATGTCACTGTGTAGCCCCAGCCATATCTGATTGTTATGACCACGTTTATCCCAGTAATTGCAACAATTATCTATTCTTAGCCACACATTTATATAACATTTATAGAAGTTATTGCTGTCTACTGCTTGATTCTTGAAAGAGCAGGGCCTATGGAACAGCGCAGTGAAATATCCGAAAAGTCAACAGAAATGACCTATTGTACCAATGTCCATTATATAAAATGAGTCCTTTAATGAGTGATGAGTGTTCTCAGGTACATAACAACTGCAAAGACACATCTCTCAAGGCGCGGAACATCCCTGAACACAAGAGCGGATGGCCATTTTGCTCATGACGATGATCTGCAAGTTGTGATGATCTGAAAACATGAAAGTTATTATTATTATTATAGAATATGAAAAATATAGTAAATTCCTAAATGCTGCATAGAGGCAGTTCAAATGTCTTTGCATTTTTAACATTTTTATTAAAATATCACGCAGCCCATAGACATTAATTGAAGCTGTGGTCTCATTTCCTTCATTTCTATTAGTTTAGGAAAAAACATTGCAGTCATTGGTTACTAGGAGCAATGATTGTTAGTTTTGATAAGGTATTGCCTATATGTATTGACCTTAACAAATAACCCTGTTAACTATGACTCTGAATAAAATATAACCTCCTCCTTTAATATGCATCAAAGAGAATACAAAATGTGTTCTCTTACCAATAAAAATGACATGGAAAGATGTAATTTTTGCCAATGCATAATTATATTTGGAAAAGCTAAAACATGTGGCTAATCCAAGCTTCCATACGTTTATATTGCCAGTCGCTGAGAATATATTACATTATATTACACCATCAGGCTTTATGACTTGTAATTGTTTCCTAATCTTCCCAATTATTGCTTACTTCTTGTTTATTCTCTTGTTCATGACCTCATTAGGCAATTACTCCAGCTGGGAAGATTTTCACATGCAGAGATAAAATGCCTGTATCCACTTGACTTAAACAATTCTGACAAAGGAAATTATCATGCTAAAAAGAAATGTATTTATATTAACATATAGTAAAACCTTTTCTTACTACTTTAAGGGCAAAACTGCAATCACAGCGCAGCATGCAAACTTGTCTTCCACCAGGCATATTTACATTATTGTTGTCATACAGTATCGTGGTTATGCCCCAATGTGACAGAAAACAATATTATAGAATTATATTGCTAAAGAATATTATGGAAATTTTGTGAATAAGTAGAGATTCAAATTTTCGTGTGGCAGATTAGGTTATGATGGAAAAAGACGTTAAGTGGGTATCATGGAAAATAGCAAATATAGAGGCAGTGCACGAGAAAGGATGTATACAATTTATATGTGAAAAAAAGAGAAAAGAGATACACCCACTATGATCCTGGTACTTCTAAAAAAGGAAATTTTATTAATACCATCAAAAAGTAAGAAGCAACAAAGAAAAATCTCATTAAAAACAGTAAAAACAGCAGAAAAAGCAGAAAGATATCCAAATAGCATAAGCATATGATAAAGCTAAATATTGGAACTCCCCTATTGTCCAATGATATATATATATCCTTATAATAGATCCAAGTCCAGACAGGAACATTCTTTTGTTATTCAGTTAAAGCATTTCAAAGTGATACAGACTTCTTCATGAGGACAAAAAAACCATAGCCTTACAACACAGTGCGATTACATTTATAGTGGTAGAAGTTCAAATGTTCTCGTCAAATATTCAGAATTGAGAGTCCTCAGTGGTTGATACTATTTAATGGCTAACTGAAAAGATGGTAACAAACTGCAAGCTTTCAAGACTACTCAGGTCTCTTCATCAGGCATTGACTAATACAAAATCTGAAGAATCACATATTTATGCACAAAAATGCAACAGATAAAACAAGTGACGTAAAGCAGAACTATCATTATGGAGAGGGATAAACATAAATATTGGACCAGTTCATAGTAAGGAGTGAAAGTTTTATTGTCCTCTGATTGGGGTCTCCTAATGTGCTGTGATGCCCCCACAAGGTCTTAGGAGCAAAGTCCTTAATTGATGTAAAAAGACATAAATCCATGCGACACATTCATTCCTGCATTGAGAATGTCAAGGGTCATCATGAGCATGTGCTCCCAGACTTTTCTGTCTCTCTGAGATGTGCAGTTACCTTTCAATACCAGTAATTTCTTATCTATGGTGCTGTGACCAGGCATACAAAAATGTTTTGCCACAGGTAGAACCATTCTTTTTTCTCTTATTGTGTGTGGCAATGAGAATTCATCCTTGTTCTCAGTTTTTGCCCAGTCTCCCCCACATACAGACCCCCAGTTGGACATTTAGTACAAATAATTAAGTACACCACATTAGATGTAATGCAGCTGAAAGTACCTGGGATCTTGTAGTCCTGATGTGAGTTGGGGATCTTTATCTTGTCTGTGGTCATTATAAATGGACAGGTTTTTCCATTTTTTCTGGTTGCAAGGAAAGGTTCCTGCAGCTGTTGGAGAGGACAGGGAGCTTCTGACAATGATGCTTCTTAGATTTGGGGGCTGCCTAAAACACAGTAGTGGGGGGGTCTGGAAAAATGGATTGTAATCGGGCATCTTTTTGTAGTAAAGGTTGTAATTTCCGTGCAGCTCCCCTTAACACTTCCAGATTTGGATTGTAGGTGACTACTAGAGGCACCCGATTATTTTCTTCTTTAGCTTTGTAATGTAGCAGGTGATTCCTTGAAATTCTGGTGGCTCTTGTAATTTGGTTTTGAATTGTTCTTGGATGGTAGCCCTGATTCAAAAAGGTCTTTTTGAGGCGACCAAGGTGTTCATCTCTATCCATGGGGTTGGAACACATACAATTGTATTAGGGACGGCTGAACACACTAAGTATAAAATAATAGAAAGTGCGTTCGCCGCCCAGGGTCCACCGTGCAGAGATGTTAAACTGCTGCTATATAATAGCAGACGCACAATATGGCGGTATATCGCACACGGGTTGAACGTCACCAGGTGTGCACTGGGCGTACTGTTGTGAGCTCATCTGTTCATTCATCTTTTGTGTCCGAGGATCTCCCTCTTCTGGTGAAGGAAGGTAGTGAGGCTGATTACCAAACACCTGATCAGGTGGATGGTGACTGGGTAACGGGAACTTCTGACTGGATATAAGGTAGCCGACGCCCTTCTGAGTTGCTGGTGATTTCTCTGCTGGATTCTTGGAGACCAGTCTGATTCCTGCTTCCAAAGATAAGTTCAATAGCAGAGCAAAAACTTATTAGTTTTGGTTTTGTTTACCTTGTTTTTTGGAGTTCAGCCATCCCCGGCCGGGGGTGTGCTGGATTCTTTTTCCTTGATCAGTGTTCTCTTTTGCTCTGCTTCCAGAATATTCTGAGTGCTGATATAGGGTTTGAAGTCTAGAGACTTCAGGGTCCTTTTTGCTTATCAGTTGTGTTGGTAATATTTTTTAGCAGGGTTTTCTCGGATTGCAGAAAGTAGCTTTTCTATCCTGTCCTTTTTAGTTAGCTTGGGCCCCATCGTTTGCTCAACCTATCTTTCTATCTGTGTTAGTGTTTTCATCTTGCTTCACCGTCATTATATGTTGGGAGCTGCCTATTGCTTTGGGGTCTGCTCTGGGGCAGTCAGTTTTTCCCTTTTCTCTCTTTAGGCTTATGTAGATCTCCGGCTGTGACAAGGTGTCTAGTATCACCGTAGGAAAACTCCACGGCTACTGCTAGTTGTGTGATAGGATTAGGGGTCTGCAATCCGCTAGTTTCCAACCTCTCTGTTTTTCTGGGCTGAGCTTGTGTTTTGTTTTTTCCTCCTCGGTGACTCAATCATAACAGAAATTTATATAGACTTGGCACACACCAAAAAGATTCTGATGCAGAAAGGTGGTTGTAATGAATTGCAGTACATACATACAGACGTTTCGGTCTAGGACCTTCATCAATGTATAATAAGTTGTACTGTGAGCTCTTAGTGACTGGGCTTTAAGGGAGACACCAATACTGCAAGGAGGCACCAATCAATCATAACAGAATCACCAGCCATACCACAGATTCTAGGGTACTCAAAAGCAGGAAGAAATTGTTTAATAAAAAAAAAAAGAAGGTGTCAGAATTTTTTTTTTTTGTGTATATTTTTCCTCTTTTTCTCTGAGGCCGTAGGAGGAATATATATTTTTTTTCTGATGGAGTTTAAGCAATTGTCTGATCGTGTGGAGCAGCTTGCTGCTGAGGTGCGGGGAATTTCCACCGATCTTGCTCGTTCACACGCTGCTGAACCAAAAATCCCCACTCCTGATGTGTTTTTTGGGGATCGGTCTAAATTTTTGAATTTTAAGAATAATTGTAACTTATTTCTTGCCTTGAAGCCTAACTCATCGGGGAGCTCTGCGCAGCAGGTTAAGATTGTCATCTCCTTGCTGCGCAGCGATCCCCAGGATTTGGCGTTTTCTTTAGTACCAGATGATCCTATTCTAACTAATGTGGGCGCATTTTTTCAGGCCTTGGGGTTGTTGTATGATGAACCTAATGCGATTGATCAAGCTGAAAAGACCCTGTTGGCATTGAGCCAGGGTCAAGATTCTGCAGAACTGTACTGTCAAAAATTCCGAAAGTGGGCAGTCCTCACCACTTGGAATGATGGTGCCTTGGCAGCTCTCTTTCGGAAGGGTTTGTCAGAAACCGTAAAAGATACTATGGTGGGATTTCCTGTTCCCTCTGGTCTTGATGATTCTATGTCATTAGCCATTCAGGTTGATCGGCGTTTACGTGAACGTAAAATTATACGGGAAATGCTGCCACCTGTTGAACAAATGTCTGAACCTATGCAATGTGATAGAGTTTTGTCTAGGGCGCAACGTCAGGAGTTCAGAAGGCGTAATAAGCTGTGTTTTTTCTGTGGAGATGCCTCTCATATTATTTCTGTCTGCCCTAAACGAGAGAAACGTTTTGCACACACATTTGCTGTAGGTGGTGTACAACCTAAGTTTCTTCTGTCAATTACTCTGATCTGCTCCCTGTCCACATTTTCTGCTAAAGCCTTTGTGGATTCAGGAGCAGCCTTGAACCTAATTGATTTAGATTTTGCTAAACGTTGTGGTTTCCCTATGACACCCCTACGGACGCCTATTCCTTTGAGGGGTATTGATGCTACTCCTTTGGCGAAGAATAAACCTCAGTTTTGGACCCAGGTGGTAGAATCATAGAATCATAGAATCATGGAATCGTAGAGTTGGAAGGGACCTCCTGGGCCATCTGGTCCAACCCCCTGCTCAAAGCAGGATTCACTAAATCATCCCAGTCAGATGTCTGTCCAGCCTCTGTTTGAAGACTTCCATTGAAGGAGAACTCACCACTTCTCGTGGCAGCCTGTTCCACTCATTGATCACTCTAACTGTCAAAAAGTTTTTTCTAATATCTAATCTGTGTCTCCTCCCATTCAGTTTCATCCCATTGCTTCTAGTCTTTCCTTGTGCAAATGAGAATAAAGTTGATCCTTCTACAATGTGACAGCCCTTTAGATATTTGTAGACAGCTATTAAGTCTCCTCTCAGTCTTCTCTTTTGCAAACTAAACATTCCCAAATCCTGCAACCTTTCCTCATAAGACAGGGTTTCCAGACCGGTCACCATTCTGGTCCCTCTTTTCTGAACTTGCTCCAGTTTGTTGATGTCTTTTTTAAAATGTGGTGCCCAAAACTGGACACAATATTCCAGATGAGGTCTGACCAAAGAGGAGTAGAGGGAAATAATGACTTCACGTGATCTAGACTGTATGCTTCTGTTAATACATCCTAGAATTGCATTTGCCTTTTTTGCTGCTGCATCACACTGTTGACTCATATTCAGTCTGTGATCTATTAGTATACCCAAGTCTTTTTCACATGTGCTGTCACTTAGCCCTATTCCTCCCATTCTAATGGGAGGTAATGCGGGTCGCCCCAGACCATCAAGAAAATTGCAGATTTTTGGTGTTGCATAATTTGCATGATACCATCGTGCTGGGGTTCCCCTGGTTGCAAATCCATAATCCAGTTTTGAATTGGAAATCTGTGTCTGTGGTGTTTTGGGGTTGTCGGTGTGCTCTTAGTGACACTCCTGTTTTCTCCACCTCTCCCCAGTCGCATGAGGTTCCTGACTATTTGGCTGATTTTTATGATGTGTTTAGTGAGAGTAAGTCTGCATCTTTGCCTCCTCATAGGAGATAAGACTGTGCAATTGAGCTAAGTCCGGGGTGTAAATTTCCCAAGGGTCGACTTTTTAATTTATCTGTACCCGAACATGAGGCTATGCGTTCTTATATTAAGGAGTCGTTAGAGAAGGGTCATATTAGACCATCCTCTTCACCTTTGGGTGCTGGGGTTTTTTTTTGTGGCCAAAAAGGATGGTTCATTAAGGCCCTGTATTGACTATCGCTCCCTTAACAAAATTACTGTTAAAAATCAGTATCCGTTACCCCTGATTTCTGACCTATTTTCTAGAGTTGAAGGTGCTTGCTGGTTTACCAAGCTTGACCTCAGGGGGGCGTATAATCTTATTCGCATTAAGCATGGGGATGAATGGAAGATGGCGTTTAATACTCCGGAGGGACATTTTGAGTACCTGGTGATGCCTTTTGGGCTCACTAATGCCCCTTCTGTCTTCCAGTGCTTCATGAATGATATTTACCGGGACTTTGTGGATAAGTTTCTGATCATCTATTTGGATGATATTTTGATCTTTTCCAGGGATTGGGACTCTCATGTGGAACATGTTCGGACTGTGTTCCGGATTTTGAGGGAAAACTCTCTGTATGTTAAGGGATCGAAATGTCTTTTTGGTGTACAGAGGATTTCATTTTTGGGATTTATTCTGTCTCCGTCAACTATTGAAATGGATCCGGCCAAGGTACAGGCCATTTATAATTGGGTGCAGCCCACTTCTTTGAAGGCTCTCCAGAAGTTTTTGGATTTTGCTAATTTTTATCGTAAGTTTATAGCCAATTTTTTTGTTATTGCCAAACCATTGACTGATTTGACTAAGAAGGGCACTGATTTGCTGAATTAGTCTCCAGAGGCTGTATCTTCTTTTCAGGAGAGGTTCACTTCTTCTCCGGTTTTGCGACAACCCGATGTCTCACTTCAATTTCAGGTGGAGGTGGATGCTTCAGAGACTGATGCAGGAGCTGTTTTGTCCCAAAAAGATCCTGTAACATCTAAACTGAACCCCTGTGCCTTCTTTTCCCGAAAGTTCTCTCCTTCGGAACGCAACTATGATGTGGGGAATCGAGAACTGTTGGCCATGAAGTGAGCATTTGAGGAGTGGAGACATTGGTTGGAGGGAGCTAGACATCAAGTTGTGGTCCTCACTGACCACAAGAATTTGATCTACCTTGAGTCGGCTAAACGCTTGAATCCGAGACAGGCCAGGTGGGCCTTGTTTTTCACACGTTTTGATTTTGTGGTCTCCTTTCTCCCGGGCACAAAGAACGTTAAGGCTGATGCCCTCTCTAGGAGTTTTTTGGCTGATTCTCCTATTATGACCAAGCCTGCTACCATCTTAGGTGAGGGGGTGGTTCTTTCTGCCATCTCGCCTGATTTGAGACGTGCTCTGGAGAAGTTTCAGGAGGATAAGCCTGAGCGTTGTCCCAGTGGTAGGTTGTGTGTTCCTGACCAGTGGAGGAGGAAAGTGATGTCTGAGGTTCATTGCTCCGCGTTGGCTGGTCATCCAGGTATTTTTGGTACTAGAGATTTGGTGAGTTGGTCTTTTTGGTGGCCTGCCTTGTCTCGTGATGTCAGAAATTTTGTGCAGTCCTGTGGGACTTGCTACCGATCTAAGCCTTGTTCTCGTTCTAGTGGGCTGTTGATGCCTTTGCCGGTGCCCAGGAGGCTATGGACCCATATTTCAATGGATTTTATTTCTGATCTGCCTGTCTCTCAGAGGATGACTGTTATCTGAGTGATTTGTGATAGATTCTCTAAGATGGTCCATCTTGTACCACTCCCTAAGTTGCCATCTTCCTCAGAGTTGGTGCCCTTGTTTTTGCAACTGTTGGTTCGCTTGCACAGGATTCCTGAGAACATTGTATCGGACAGAGGAGTTTAGTTTGTCTCTAGATTCTGGAGGACCTTTTGTTCCAAGTTGGGAATTCAGTTGTCCTTCTCCTCTGCATTTCACCCTCAGACCTATGGGCAGACGAAGAGAACAAACCAGACTTTGGAGGCTTATTTGAGATGTTTTATATCTGCTGATCAGGATGATTGGGTCTCATTTTTACCCTTGGCCGAATTTGCTTTAAATAATAGAGCTAGTTCTGCCACTTTGATGTCACCCTTTTTCTGTAACTTTGGGTTTCATCCTTGATCTTCTTCAGGGCAGGTGGAGTCTTCTGCCTGTCCAGGGGTTGACACTGTGGTGGAAAGAATGCAGCAGATTTGGGACCAAGTGGTGGATAGGTTGTCTCTTTCCCAGGAAAAGGCCCAGCGGTTTTCTAACCGGCATAGGACCATTGGTCCCCGGTTTAAGGCGGGTGATATGGTCTGGTTGTCATCAAAGAATATCTCTATGAAAGTGGCTTCTCCAAAGTTTAAACCTAGATTTATTGGACCTTACAAGATTTTGGAGATTATTAATCCGGTCTCTTTTCAGTTGGCTCTTCCTGTCACATTTAAGATTCATAATGTGTTTCATAAGTCCTTGTTGAAGAGGTTTGTTGAACCAGTGGTTCCTATGACGGCACCTCCTGACCCTGTGTTGCTTGAAGGTAACATGGAATATGAAGGTAGAGAAGATACTGGATTCCCGTCTGGCTAGATGGAGACTCCAGTATTTGGTTAAGTGGAAGGGTTATGGTCAGGATGATAATTCCTGGGGCTCTGCCTCGGATATTCATGCCGAAAGATTGGTACATGCTTTTCATCGAGCTCATCCTGATCGGCCTGGTGGCTTGGATGAGGGTTCGGTGACCCCTCCTCAAGGGGGAGGTACTGTTGTGAGCTAATCTGTTCATTCATCTTTTGTGTCCAAGGATCTCCCTCTTCTGGTGAAGGAGGGTAGTGAGGCTGATTACCAAACACCTGATCAGGTGGATGGTGACTGGGTAACGGGAACTTCTGACTGGATATAAGGCAGCCGATGCCCTTCTGAGTTGCTGGTGATTTCTCTGCTGGATTCTTGGAGACCAGTCTGATTCCTGCTTCCAAAGATAAGTTTTTGCTCTGCTATTGAACTTATTAGTTTTGGTCTTGTTTACCTTGTTTTTTGGAGTTCAGCCATCCCCGGCCGGGGGTGTGCTGGATTCTTTTTCCTTGATCAGTGTTCTCTTTTGCTCTGCTTCCAGAATATTCTGAGTGCTGATATAGGGTTTGAAGTCTAGTGACTTCAGGGTCCTTTTTGCTTATCAGTTGTGTTGGTAATATTTTTTAGCAGGGTTTTCTCAGATTGCAGACAGTAGCTTTTCTATCCTGTTCTTTTTAGTTAGCTTGGGCCCCATCGTTTGCTCAACCTATCTTTCTATCTGTGTTAGTGTTTTCATCTTGCTTCACCATCATTGACTGACTCAGTCGCTATATGACGATGCCCAGGAGGGGCGCACTGTCGGACGCTAGCTCTGTGGAGATGAGCACTGTGGCTTGTAGCATGCCACTGACTGGCACTGACTCTAATGCTAAGTCCCTATCCACACACGTAATATCAGAGGGAGGGGATCTTAATGAGTCATTCGCAGGTTCATGCATCCATCATCATTCACACAGTAGCAATTAGAGACTACACTAGCGCATGCTGAGCGGTTATACGGACCTTTCATAGCCGTGCGGGACCTTCCAGATCTCTGAGATGGACCAATCAGATCAGAAGTACCTGAGCACGTGACTCCCGATCTCCAATGGGAGATCGTCTCGTGAGCATGCCCAGTAGCGTGACGAGAGGACTTAGCCACTGGAGTGGCTTGCTGCAGGGCAGCCTGCGCTGCTATTGCCGACCCAGAGGTGGCAGCTACAACCAGTCCCACAGAGCTGGTCTGAGCAGAGCGCCTGCGACGCCGAGATTGCTGTGCAGGCTCCTGAGCGGTCGGAGAAGAATGGGAGACCGCAGGATGCAAGGCTCTGGATTCCTGCTGTGCAGCTGCAGGAACCATACGCCTAACACAATTGTATCTGATGGCTTGGCTGTAGATAATAGAGTTGTTTATGTGTTCTGGATGGAAACGGTCCCATTTAAGGTATGTTGGATGGTCGATTAGCTTCTGATACAGGGATGTCTCTATTTCATTGTTCTTTAGCTTAATGATGGTGTCCAAAAAGTTCATCTCAGTGCTGGAGTAGTTGAGTGTTAAGTTGATGGTGGGGTAAATTGATTAAACTGTTCGTGGAACGTCTTTAGCTGTGGCTCAGACTCCATCCAGATGATTAAAATATCATCAATGTAGTGGTAGTAGGCCAGAGGCCTGATGGCACATGAGGACAAAGAGTTGCTTTCAAGCTTGGCCATGAAAAGATTTGCATATTGTGGAGCCATTTTACTTCCCATAGCTGTGCCAGTCTCCTGTAGAGGGTGTTATTAAACCACTGGTAAAGGATACACCAAGCTACATTCAGGACACAACTGACCTATTGAATAAACTAGCAGCAATACGTCCTTTACCAGAAGGAACCATCTTGGCAACCATGGATGTGAAATCTTTGTACTCTAATATCCCACACCAGGATGGATTAAATGCCTGCAAATTCTTCATGGAAAACACAGGGACTGATGCTGATTCTGTGGTGAAACTTATAAAATTCATCCTCACCCACAATTACTTTGAATTTGACAACAAGATATATCTACAGGAGACTGGCACAGCTTCCTCAGCCACATGAGGAAGACAGATGACTCTGTTGAAACGCATTGTGGACTATGCATTAATAAAAAGATTTTAAATCCACCATCTCCCTGCACTGCACTCGTTTTGACCGGGTTATTATCCAGAATTGCAATTACCCTCCTCTCTAGAGGCACTCGGATGGAGTTGCATTGTTCCACTAACTACGCACGGCTGGCGCTCTTTTTTGACTGTGATACTACCATCTCCACTTATTAAACCTGACAGAGCACACCTGTGAAGTGAAAACCATTTCCTGTGACAACCTCTTGAAGCTCATCAAGAGAATGCCAAGATTGTGAAAAGCAGTAATCAAGGCAAAAGGTGGCTACTTTGAAGAACCTAGAATATAAGACATATTTTCAGTTGTTTCACACTTTTTTCTTAATTATATAATTCCACATGTGTTAATTCATAGTTTTGATGCCTTCAGAGTGAATCTACAATTTTCATAGTCATGAAAATAAAGAAAACGCTTTGAATGAGAAGGTGTGTCCAAACTTTTGGTCTGTACTGTATGTTCCACCCCCATGGATAGAGATGAACACCTTGGTCCCCTCAAAAAGACCTTTTTGAATCAGGGCTACTATCCAAGAACAATTCAAAACCAAATTAAAAGAGCCACCAGAATGTCAAGGAATCACCTGCTACTAGAGATGAGCGACATTGCCTTTTTTAGGGTCGAGTCAGGCTTCATGAAACCCGATTTTCTCAAAAGTCGAGTCGAACGAAATCGTCCGACTATAGGGAAAAGTCGGAGGTCCGACTGAAACACGAAACCAAATGCAAGTCAATGGGGAAAAAAAGCCGACAGGGAGTGGAGGACAGTAAACACACCTACAGTGCCCATTTCAATACCAACAACATCAATTCTTATTACTTAAGCTTGTCAACCTTAATTTACTTTATAATAATAGTTATGCATTGAAAACTGGGGGTTATTTGGATAAAGTTGTGGGGGGAGGGCTGGCTCCAGGTTTTCGTGTGCCCCGGGCCAAAGAGTGTCAGTGCGCCCCTTTAACACATACCACAATTCATGATGCTCCGATACGGCACAGAAATATAGGTATAGTACAATGAAAAATACTTCACTTCTTACATGACATGACAGATATCTATTATAAATTCTACAATAGCTCAAAAAACAGACAGTATATTACTCCATACAGTATTATGGGCCTCATTTCTAATGCTCCAGTGTATAATGGTCCCCGTAAATGCTGCTCCAGTGTCTGATGTCCCCCATTTGGAATGCTCCAGTTTATGATGGGCCTCATGGATGTTGCTCCAGTGTATGATGGGCCCAAATAATGCTCAATATATAATCTGCCCCATTGAGAATGCTCCAGTATATGATGGGCCCCATGGATGATGCTCCAATGTCTTATGGGTCCAAATAATGCTCCATATATAATGGGCCCCATTTCTAATGCTCCAGTGTATAATGGGCCCCATAGATGCTGCTGCAGTGTCTGATCTGCCCCATTTAGAATGCTCCAGTATATGATGGGCCCCATGGATGATGCTCCAATGTCTTATGGGTCCAAATAATGCTCCATATATAATAGGCCCCATTTCTAATGCTCCAGTGTATAATGGGCCCCATAGATGCTGCTGCAGTGTCTGATCTGCCCCATTTAGAATGCTCCAGTATATGAAGGGCCCCATGGATGATGCTCCAGTGTCTTATGGGCCCAAATAATTCTCCATATATAATAGGTGTGACGACTCTCTGGAGTGGACCCTCTGGGTCGTGACACCAAACCTCCCAGGGCGAGCTGACCTAGTGAAGACCACCCCCTATACAGGGAGTGTCAGGGGCAAGCCCCAGGGGGTGAGGCACCACGACTGCTGGCACCAGGCGGCCGGCTCACAGGAGACACGAGTGGGTGAGTGTGTCTGCAGGAACGTGTAAAGCGTGGACACGGCAACACGTGGTATACAGAGAATACGTTCGTCCAGGTGTGAGGGAAGCAGGATTTGTACAAGGCGCACGTCAGAGCACTGAGTCAGGCAGCAGGTGTGCCAGGAGGTGTAACAGAGTACAGGAGCAGGGTGTGTGCCAGAGGGCACAACAGAGCATAAGACAGAGCGCAGGATTGGTACATGTGCCAGGAGGCACAACAGAGTAAGAGACTGAGTACAGGATCAGGGCATGTGCCCGGAGGCACAACTGAGTATAAGACAGAGCACAGAATGAGAGTGTGTGCCAGGAGGCACAACTGAGTATAAGACAGAGCACGGAATCAGAGTGTATGCCAGGAGGCACAACTGAGTATAAGACAGAGCACGGAATCAGAGTGTGTGCCAGGAGGCACAACTGAGTATAAGACAGAGCACGGAATCAGAGTGTGTGCCAGGAGGCACAACTGAGTATAAGACAGAGCACGGAATCAGAGTGTGCCAGGAGGCACAACTGAGGATGAGACAGAGTACAGGGTAAGAGCGTGTGCCAGGAGGCACAACCGAGTATGAGACAGAGTACAGGGTCAGAGCATGTGCCAGGAGGCACAACTAAGTACGAGACAGAGCACAGGGTCAGAGCGTGTGCCAGGAGGCACAACCAAGTACAAAGCAGAGGACCTGAATACAGCGCACAGCCAGGCAGGGACACGGCAGACCAAGCCAGGAAGCACAACAATAATCAGGCACCTCCCCTAGGGGGAGGTCGTCTGATATAGCACATGACTACTACTGGTTCTGGGTCAGGACCTAGCCAGAAAGCACATGACCACTACAGGTTCCGGGTCAGGTCCACCATTACCATAGAGAGGACCGAGCCCTATACAGCACTGACAGGAGCGCGCAAGCGCAAACATGACATGTAGGAGGAGACCCGGGGACGAGAGCTGCGCGTGCGCACCCGACGGGACCCCCGGAGTGACCGCGGCTCCGGAAGAGATGACGTCGGGACCGAGGTCCCGTCCCCAGGTGAGCATGGCGTGACAGTACCCCCCCTTTACGCCCCCTCTTTCTAAAACTGGAGAGGAACTTAGACAAAATCTGGGGTGCGTGGATATTCTCCCTGGGTTCCCATGACCTCTCCTCGGGGCCAAAACCCTTCCAATCAACCAAGAACATGGTTCTCCCTCTTACCTTCTTCATGGCCAAAATGTCATTCACCTCAAACTCATCCCCCAAGCCAACAGGCTGGGGTGTGTGGCCTGGAGAAGGATGAAATCGGTTAAGAACCACAGGTTTTAGGAGAGATACATGGAAAGAATTGGGAATACGGAGTGAAGGAGGCAGCTTCAATTTGTAAGCAACATCATTAATCCGCCTGAGGACCTCAAAAGGACCAATGTAATGGGGACCCAGTTTGTAAGATGGTACCTTAAGGCGGACGTATTTGGTGGAGAGCCACACCTTGTCACCAGGGAGAAATGGAGGAACGTCCAGACGCCTCTTGTCAGCGTGTAATTTCATTCTGTCCCGTGCTTTCTCGAGAGCGGTTTTGGTCTCCTGCCATACCCTGGAGAACTCCACAGACAGAGAATCGGCAGCAGGTACCCCCGAGACAGGAAGTACCGGTAGAGGCACATTGGGATGCTGTCCAAAGACGATGAAGAAAGGAGACTTGGTAGACGATTCACTGGAGTGATTATTATAGGCAAACTCAGCCCAAGGAAGTAGACCGACCCAGTCATTCTGATGAGCATTAGAAAAATGCCGGAGGTAGGATGTAAGGATCTGGTTGGTACGTTCTACCTGCCCATTGGTTTGGGGGTGATAGGCGGAAGAGAAATCCAATGACACTTTCACGAGTCCGCATAGAGCTCTCCAGAATCGGGAGGTGAATTGGACCCCTCTGTCAGACACGATGTGCTGGGGGAAGCCGTGAATCCTGAAGATATGGGAAATGAAGATCTTCACCAAGTCAGGAGCAGAGGGTAGTCCGGGAAGAGGAATGAAGTGGGCCATCTTTGAAAATCGGTCTACAACCACCAAGACCACAGTACAACCGGAAGAACAAGGCAGATCAGTAATGAAATCCATGGCTATGTGCTGCCATGGAGCCGACGGAACGGGAAGCGGGAACAGGAGACCGGAGGGTGGTTGTCTGGGTATCTTGTTCTGGGCACAGGACGGGCAAGATGCCACAAAGTCTTTAACATCCTGGGAGAGTGAAGGCCACCAATAATGGCGAGAGATTAAGTCCAAAGTCTTTTTGACACCAACGTGGCCGGCAATCTTGGACGAATGTCCCCAATTTAGCACTCGTTTTCGGTTATTCTCAGCCACAAAGGTTCTTCCTGGAGGTAACGTGGTTAACTTGACAGGGGCCACAGTAATCACTTTGGATATATCAATGATATGAGAGGGTTCTTCCTCTGCATCAGACGACAGGAATGATCTTGACAACGCATCCGCTCTAACGTTCTTATCGCCAGGCCGAAAATGTAGCTCAAAGTCAAAGCGGGCGAAGAATAGGGACCACCTGGCTTGCCGAGGATTGAGCCTCTGTGCGGACTGGATGTACGCCAGGTTCTTATGGTCCGTGAAGATCTTGAATGGATGTATGGCACCTTCCAGTAAGTACCTCCACTCCTCCAAGGCCAACTTAATGGCCAATAGCTCTTTGTCGCCAATGGAGTAGTTCTGCTCAGTGGAGGAAAATACTTTAGAAAAGAAGCCACAGGTGACAAAACGTCCAGAAGAGGATTTCTGCAGAAAGACTGCGCCAGCCCCAATAGAGGATGCATCCACCTCGAGAGTGAAAGGTCTACTAACCTCAGGTCGGTGAAGCGCCGGAGCAGCGGCGAAGGTTTGTTTTAACGACTGGAATGCCTCTTCAGCCTCAGAGGGCCAAGCCTTTGGGTTAGCTCCCTTGCAGATAAGGGACGAGATGGGGCGAACCAACGAGGAGAAATGAGGAACAAACTGTCGGTAGTAGTTCGCAAAACCAAGGAAGCGTTGGATTGCCTTCACCCCATGGGGCTGTGGCCAATCGAGGACGGCGGACACCTTTGCCGGATCCATGCGTAGACCTGATTCTGAGATAATGTACCCCAAGAATGGCAGGGACGTTTGCTCGAAGGCACATTTCTCGAGCTTGGCATAAAGGCGGTTTTCCCTCAGGCGCTGTAGGACTTGACGCACGTTCTTTCTGTGGGCGGAGAGGTCTGGAGAAAAAACGAGGATGTCATCCAGATAGACTACCACGCAGGAGTACAGCATATACCGGAAGACGTCATTCACGAACTCCTGGAACACCGCTGGGGCATTGCAGAGGCCGAAAGGCATGACCAAGTACTCATAGTGACCGTCTCTGGTGTTAAAGGCGGTCTTCCACTCATCCCCGGAATGAATGCGGATCAAGTTGTAGGCCCCACGAAGGTCCAGTTTGGTGAAAATTCGAGCTCCTCTAAGTCGGTCAAAGAGCTCTGGGATCAATGGCAATGGGTACTTGTTCTTGACCGTGATATTGTTCAGGCCTCGGTAGTCTATGCAAGGACGGAGGGAGCCGTCCTTCTTTTTTACAAAGAAAAATCCTGCTCCCGCGGGCGAGGAGGACTTACGGATAAAACCTCTCGCAAGGTTCTCCTGGATATAGTCAGACATAGCTTGGGTCTCAGCAGGGGATAGCGGGTATATCCTACCCCTGGGTGGTGTAGAACCAGGAATGAGGTCTATCGGACAGTCATATGGCCGATGGAGGGGCAGAGTCTCGGCCTCCTTCTTGTCGAAGACATCTGCAAAGGTCCAGTAAGCCGACGGCAGGCCTGTAGGTGCCGGGGATGGACCGGCAGAGTTCATCGGACGGACGGGCAACAGGCACTTCTCCTGACAGAACGGTCCCCACCGGAGTATCTCGCCCGACCGCCAGTCCAGGGTTGGCTCATGAGTCCGTAGCCAAGGGAGGCCTAGAAGAAGTGTGTAAGACATGGTAGACAAGACGAGGAAGGAGATCTTCTCCCGGTGCAGGGCTCCAATCTGCAGCTCGATATCTTCAGTGGCCTGGGTAACGGTCTCCTGCACGGACGTACCATTGACCGAAACAATCGACTGAGGAGTCTCCAGGGATCTGACAGGAATCCGGTATTTTTTAACCACCTCGAGTGTGATAAAATTCCACACCGCGCCAGAATCCAGAAAAGCCTCCTCAGAATAACGCTTGGCACCGAGACTCAATAATACGGACACGAGCAGGGGAGGAGAGGAATCACGTACACCTAGGGAGGCCTCTCCTATCAACCCTAGGCGGAGAAGTTTCCTGGCTTCTCGGAGCAGGAACGGAGGAGGTGAGAGGAGCTCCTCTCTCTGGCTAATTCACGGGCGCATTCCTGAAACCGCAGGTCAATGCGTGTCGCCAGAGAGATCAGATCCTCTAAAGAGGTGGGGGTATCCCAACCTGCCAGTACGTCTTCGACCGGACAGGCCACGCCAAAAGATCCCTACGAGAGCCTCGTTGTTCCAACCGAGTTCGGAGGCCAAGGTACGAAAACGGATGGCATACTGTCCCACCGGTAGCGTACCCTGATGGAGGTTAAAGAGGGACTCGGTGATAGAGGCCAGCCGACCCGGCTTGTCGAACACCTTGCGGAAGGTGTCCAAAAAGGTGGAAAGCTGAGAGACGAGTGGGTCATTGCGCTCCCAGTGGGGGTTCACCCATGCTAACGCCTCCCCCTCTAAGTGTGAAACAATAAAGGCAATTTGGGCGCGCTCAGTGGGATAGTGCTGCGGCAAAAGCTCCAAATGTAACCGGCATTGGTTCAGAAATCCTCGACAAAACTTGGGGTCCCCGCTATATCGGGGTGGCTTGCCGAGGCGCGGCATCGGGTGCGGGGCCGAGGACTGGGCAGAAACGGATTATATGGCCGACAAACGGGACTCCATGGATTTCAAAAGGGCCATAATCCTGGTCTGACTCTCTCGTAGGAACACCAGTTCCTTTTGGATGGAGGTGGTGGTACCAGCGGGGTCCATGGCCTGATTATACTGTGACGACTCCTGGAGTGGACCCTCTGGGTCGTGACACCAAACCTCCCAGGGCGAGCTGACCTAGTGAAGACCACCCCCTATACAGGGAGTGTCAGGGGCAAGCCCCAGGGGGTGAGGCACCACGACTGCTGGCACCAGGCGGCCGGCTCACAGGAGACATGAGTGGGTGAGTGTGTCTGCAGGAACGTGTAAAGTGTGGACACGGCAACACGTGGTATACAGAGACTATATTCGTCTGGGTGTGAGGGAAGCAGGATTTGTGCAAGGCGCACGTCAGAGCACTGAGTCAGGCAGCAGGTGTGCCAGGAGGTGTAACAGAGTACAGGAGCAGGGTGTGTGCCAGAGAGCACAACAGAGCATAAGACAGAGCGCAGGATTGGTACATGTGCCAGGAGGCACAACAGAGTAAGAGACTGAGTACAGGATCAGGGCATGTGCAAGGAGGCACAACTGAGTATAAGACAGAGCACGGAATCAGAGTGTGTGCCAGGAGGCACAACTGAGTATAAGACAGAGCACGGAATCAGAGTGTGTGCCAGGAGGCACAACTGAGTATAAGACAGAGCATGGAATCAGAGTGTGTGCCAGGGGGCACAACTGTGTATAAGACAGTGCACGGAATCAGAGTGTGTGCCAGGAGGCACAACTGAGGAGGAGACAGAGTACAGGGTCAGAGCATGTGCCAGGAGGCACAACCAAGTACGAGACAGAGCACAGGGTCAGAGCGTGTGCCAGGAGGCACAACCAAGTACAAAGCAGAGGACCTGAATACAGCGCACAGCCAGGCAGGGACACGGCAGACAAAGCCAGGAAGCACAACAATAATCAGGCACCTCCCCTAGGGGGAGGTCATCTGATATAGCACATGACTACTACTGGTTCTGGGTCAGGACCTAGCAAGAAAGCACATGACCACTACATGTTCCGGGTCAGGTCCTCCATTAACATAGAGAGGACCGAGCCCTATACAGCACTGACAGGAGCGCGCAAGCGCAAACGTGACATGTAGGAGGAGACCCGGGGACGAGAGCTGCGTGTGCGCACCCGATGGGACCCCCGGAGTGACCGTGGCTCCGGAAGAGATGACGTCGGGACCGAGGTCCCGCCCCCAGGTGAGCATGGCGTGACAATAGGCCCCATTTCTAATGCTCCAGTATATAATGGGCCCCATAGATGCTGCTCCAGTGTCTAATCTGCCCCATTTAGAATGCTCCAGTATATGATGGGCCCCATGGATGATGTTCCAGTGCCTTATGGGCCCAAATAATGCTCCATATATAATTGGCCCCATTTCTAATGCTCCAGTGTATAATGGGCCCCTTAAATGCTGCTCCAGTGTCTGATGCCCCCCATTTGGAATGCTCCAGTATATGATGGGCCTCATGGATGATGCTCCAGTGTATGATGGACCCAAATAATGCTCCATATATAATTTGCCCCATTTAGAATGCTCCAGTATATGATGGACCCCAAGGATGATGCTCCAGTGTCTTATGGGCCCAAATAATGCTCCATATATAATGGGCCCCATTTCTAATGCTTCAGTGTATAATGGACCCCATAAATGCTGCTCCAGTGTCTAATGTTCCCCATTTGGAAGGCTCCAGTATATGATGGGCCTCATGGATGATGCTCCAGTGTATGATGGGCCTCATATATCATTCTCCAGTGTATAGTGCTCCCCAAAAATTGCTCCCAATCTATAAAAAAATTAAATACTTCTCCTCGCTGGGCACTGCTCTACTCTGGACTCCTCAGTGTCACCATCTTCCAGCTCTCTGCACTTGGACTGTTTAGGTAGAGGGCATAGAGACATGATGTCATCACGCTCTCTGACCTGAATGTCACTGTCAGGAAACATGGAAGATGTCACGGCGGTGGAGCAGGGAGAGGTAAGTATTGCATGTGCTGTGGCCCCGAGCAAGCAGGGGGTGCCCACTCGTGGGCGACGGCACTGGCACAGGGCCCCTCATTGTACGCTGGTGTGTCTGAAGGCGAGTGGGCCCTCCCACTGGCAGAAACACTTTTGTGTACTATGAGGGGCCCTGTGCCAGTGCCGTCGCCCATGAGTATGCCCCCCACCTGCTCAGGGAACCGGCACTTTCATCTGCACCTTCCTCTGTGTCACCGTGTAAGGTGGTATAGTATGCGGGAAGGGGCACCTGAGTTTAATCAGGGTCAGATTCTGGCTCTGTAGAGTGCGAGGGGAATGTATTGCTGTGGGTGAATGTACCAGCAGAATCATCTAGCAGTGGCTGTGCATCAGTGCACTCCATGTCAAATTCATGTTGGACTGGGGAATTCAGGATTTGACTTGATAACCCAGGCATGGTATGTGAAAAGAGCTCCATGGAGTAATCTGAAGTGTGGGCTGCCACATCCTTCACTTTTGGTGGGGGTGAAGGACACAAGGAAAGGTGTTGTTCCTGACCAGAAGCCTGCACTGACGACTCAGTGCTTTTATTTTTTGAAACTTCAGAAGAGGAGGCGCTAGAGCTGGAGGCTGTTTCGGCAATGTAAGCCAAAACCAGTTCCTGATGCTCCGGCATTAAAAGCGGTTTACCTACTCCCAGAAAGGAGAGCCTTCCAGGCTTTCTGGAGCGAGACCATGACGCAGGCTCAACACCTCCTGCCTTAGCTGCTATTGTGCTTTTGGCATACCAGCAGATACACCACCACCACCATCAGTACCAGCTAGCCCCCCATGCCCATGTCTGCAGCATCTTCCACCATACTTCCTATTTTTTGTGAAAATGGAACCAAAATGCCAGCAGATATATGGTACTGTATCAGAAGCATACAGTTGTATACAGTCTAGGGATAATTGTAAATCTCCGTATATATTTCATGAGTCAGACACAGATGCTCACAGGCTCAGTATGGATTAGACAATAATATAGAAAGTTGAAAAAGGGTACAGTATCACCAGATACAAGGTATATATAGTATAGTTTAAACATTCTAAATGTCCATATATATTTCAGGAGGCAGACACAGATGCTCTCAGGCCCAGTATGGATTAGACAAGAATATAAAAAGTAGAGAAAGGGTACAGTATCACCAGATACCAGGTACAGTTGTGGCCAAAAGAATTGACACCCATGCAATTCTGTCAGATAATACTCAGTTTCTTCCTGAAAATGATTGCAAACACAAATTCTTTGGTATTATTATCTTCATTTAATTTGTCATAAATGAAAAAACACAAAATGAATTGTCATAAAGCCAAATTGGATATAATTCCACACCAAACATAGAAAAGAGGGTGGACAAAAGTATTGGCACTGTTCAAAAATCATGTGATGCTTCTCTAATTTGTGTAATTAACAGCACCTGTAACTTACCTGTGGCACCTAACAGGTGTTGGCAATAACCAAATCACACTTGCAGCCAGTTGACATGGATTAAAGTTGACTCAACCTCTGTGTCCTTGTGTGTACCACATTGAGCATGGAGAAAAGAAAGAAGACCAAAGAACTGTCTGAGGACTTGAGAAACCAAATTGTGTGGAAGCATGAGCAACCTCAAGGCTACAAGTCCATCTCCAAAGACCTGAATGTTCCTGTGTCTACCGTGCGCAGTGTCATCCATAAGTTTAAAGCCCATGGCACTGTGGCTAACCTCCCTAGATGTGGACGGAAAAGAAAAATTGACAAGAGATTTCAACGCAAAATTGTGCGGATGTTGGATTAAGAACCTCGACTAACATCCAAACAAGTTCAAGCTGCCCTGCAGTCCGAGGGTACAACAGTGTCAACCCGTACTATCCATAGGTGTCTGAATGAAAAGGGACTGTATGGTAGGAGACCCAGGAAGACCCCACTTCTTACCCCGAGACATAAAAAAGCCAGGCTGGAGTTTGCCAAAACTTACCTGAAAAAGCCTAAAACGTTTTGGAAGAATGTTCTCTGGTCAGATGAGACAAAAGTAGAGCTTTTTGGGCAAAGGCATCAACATAGAGTTTACAGGAGAAAAAAAGAGGCATTCAAAGAAAAGAACACGGTCCCTACAGTCAAACATGGCGGAGTGTTATGAGCTCATCTGTTCATTCATCTTTTGTGTCTGAGGATCTCCCTCTTCTTGTGAAGGAAGGTAGTGAGGCTGATTTAGATGAAAGAAACCAAACACCTGATCAGGTGGATGGTGACTGGGTAACGGGAACTTCTGACTGGATATAAGGCAGCTGACGCCCTTCTGAGTCGCTGGTGATTTCTCTGCTGGATTCTTGGAGACCAGTCTGATTCCTGCTTCCCAAAGATAAGTTTTTGCTCTGCTATTGAACTTATTAGTTTTGGTTTTGTTTACTTTGTTTTTTGGAGTTCTGCCATCCTCGGACGGGGGTGTGCTGGATTCTTTTTCCTTGATCAGTGTTCTCTTTTGCTCTGCTTCCAGAATATTCTGAGTGCTGATATAGGGCTTGAAGTCTAGTGACTTCAGGGTCCTTTTTGCTTATCAGTTGTGTTGGTAATAGTTTTAGCAGGGTTTTCTCAGATTGCAGACAGCAGCTTTTCTGTCCTGTCCTTTTTAGTTAGCTTGGGCCCCATTGTTTGCTCAACCTATCTTTCTATCTGTGTTAGTGTTTTCATCTTGCTTCACCGTCGTTATATGTTGGGGGCTGCCTATTGCTTTGGGGTCTGCTCTGGGGCAGTCAGTTTTTCCCTTTTTTCTCTTTAGGCTTATGTAGATCTCCGGCTGTGGCGAGGTGTCTAGGATCACTGTAGGAACACTCCACGGCTACTGCTAGTTGTGTGATAGGATTAGGGGTCTGCAATCCGGTAGTTTCCAACCTCTCTGATTTTCTGGGCTGAGCTTGTGTTTTGTTTTTTCCTCCTCGGTGACTCAATCATAACAGAATCACCAGCCATACCGCAGATTCTAGGGTACTCAAAAGCAGAAAGGAATTGTTTTAAAAAGAAAAAAGGTGTCAGAATTTTTTTGTGTATATTTTTTCCTCTTTTTCTCTGAGGCCGTAGGAGGAATATTTTTTTTTTCTGATGGAGTTTAAGCAATTGTCTGATAGTGTGGAGCAGCTTGCTGCTGAAGTGCGAGGAATTTCCACCTATCTTGCTCATTCACATGCTGCTGAACTAAAAATCCCCACTCCTGATGTGTTTTTTGGGGATCGGTCTAAATTTTTGAATTTTAAGAATAATTGTAAATTATTTCTTGCCTTGAAGCCTAACTCATCGGGGAGCTCTGCGCAGCAGGTTAAAATTGTGATCTCCTTGCTGCGCGGCAATCCCCAGGATTGGGCGTTTTCTTTAGTACCAGATAATCCTATTCTAACTAATGTGGATGCATTTTTTCAGGCCTTGGGGTTGTTTCATGATGAACCTAATGCGATTGAGCAAGCTGAAAAGACCTTGTTGGCATTGAGCCAGGGTCAAGATTCTGCAGAACTGTAATGTCAAAAATTCCGAAAGTGGGCGGTCCTCACCACTTGGATTGATGGTGCCTTGGCAGCTCTCTTTCGGAAGGGTTTGTCAGAAACTGTAAAAGATACTATGGTGGGATTTCCTGTTCCCTCTGGTCTTGACGATTCTATGTCATTAGCTATTCAGGTTGATCGGCGTTTACGTAAACGTAAAATTATACGGGAAATGCTGCCACCTGTTGAACAAATGTCTGAACCTATGCAATGTGATAGAGTTTTGTCTAGGGCGCAACGTCAGGATTTCAGAAGGCGTAATAAGCTGTGTTTTTTCTGTGGAGATGCCTCTCATATTATTTCTGTCTGCCCTAAACGAGAGAAACGTTTTGCACACACATTTGCTGTAGGTGGTGTACAACCTAAGTTTCTTCTGTCAATTACTCTGATCTGCTCCCTGTCCACATTTTCTGCTAAAGCCTTTGTGGATTCAGGAGCAGCCTTGAGCCTAATGGATTTAGATTTTGCTAAATGTTGTGGTTTCCCTATGACACCCCTGCGGGCGCCTATTCCTTTGAGGGGTATTGATGCTACTCCTTTGGCAAAGAATAAACCTCAGTTTTGGACCCAGGTGGTAATGCGGGTCGCCCCAGACCATCAAGAAAATTGCAGATTTTTGGTGTTGCATAATTTGCATGATACCATCGTGCTGGGGTTCCCCTGGTTGCAAATCCATAATCCAGTTTTGAATTGGAAATCTCTGTCTGTGGTGAGTTGGGGTTGTCGGTGTGCTCTTAGTGACACTCCTGTTTTCTCCACCTCTCCCCAGTCGCATGAGGTTCCTGAATATTTGGCTGATTTTTATGATGTGTTTAGTGAGAGAAAGTCTGCGTCTTTGCCTCCTCATAGGAGTTATGACTGTGCAATTGAGCTGAGTCCGGGGTGTAAATTTCCCAAGGGTCGACTTTTTAATTTATCTGTACCCGAACATGAGGCTATGCGTTCTTATATTAAGGAGTCGTTGGAGAAGGGTCATATTAGACCATCCTCTTCACCCTTGGGTGCTGGGTTTTTTTGTGGCCAAGAAGGATGGTTCATTAAGGCCCTGTATTGACTATCGCTCCCTTAACAAAATTACTGTTAAATATCAGTATCCGTTACCCCTGATTTCTGACCTATTTTCTAGAGTTGAAGGTGCTTGCTGGTTTACCAAGCCTGACCTCAGGGGGGCGTATAATATTATTCGCATTAAGCATGGGGATGAATGGAAGACAGCGTTTAATACTCCGGAGGGACATTTTGAGTACCTGGTGATGCCTTTTGGGCTCACTAACGCCCCTTCTGTCTTCCAGTGCTTCAAGAACGATATTTTCCGGGACTTTGTGGATAAGTTTCTGATCATCTATTTGGATGATATTTTGATCTTTTACAGGGATTGGGACTCTCATGTGGAACATGTTTGGACTTTGTTCCAGATTTTGGGGGAAAACTCCCTGTATGTTAAGGGATCGAAATGTCTTTTTGGTGTACAGAGGATTTCATTTTTGGGATTTATTTTGTCTCCATTAACTATTGAAATTGACCCGGCCAAGGTACAGGCCATTTATGATTGGGTGCAGCCCACTTCTTTGAAGGCTCTCCAGAAGTTTTTGGGTTTTGCTAATTTTTATCGTAAGTTTATAGCCAATTTTTCTGTTATTGCCAAACCATTGACTGATTTGACTAAGAAGGGTGCTGATTTGCTGAATTGGTCTCCAGAGGCTGTTTCTTCTTTTCAGGAGCTGAAGCGGAGGTTCACTTCTTCTCCGGTTTTGCGACAACCTGATGTCTCACTTCCATTTCAGGTGGAGGTGGATGCTTCAGAGACTGGTGCAGGAGCTGTTTTGTCCCAAAAAGATCCTGTAACATCTCAAATGAACCCCTGTGCCTTCTTTTCCCGAAAGTTCTCTTCTTCGGAACGCAACTATGATGTGGGGAATCGAAAACTGTTGGCCATGAAGTGGGCATTTGAGGAGTGGAGACATTGGTTGGAGGGAGCTAGACATCAAGTTGTGGTCCTCACTAACCACAAGAATTTGATCTACCTTGAGTCGGCTAAACGCTTGAATCCGAGACAGGCCAGGTGGGCCTTGATTTTCACACGTTTTGATTTTGTGGTCTCCTTTCTCCCGGGCACTAAGAACGTTAAGGCTGATGCCTTCTCTAGGAGTTTTTGGGCCGATTCTCCTATTGTAACCAAGCCTGCTACCATCTTAGGTGAGGGGGTGGTTCTTTCTGCCATCTCGCCTGATTTGAGACGTGCTCTGGAGAAGTTTCAGGAGGATAAGCCCGAGCGTTGTCCCAGTGGTAGGTTGTATGTTCCTGACCAGTGGAGGAGGAAAGTGATGTCTGAGGTTCATTGCTCCGCATTGGCTGGTCATCCAGGTATTTTTGGTACTAGAGATTTGGTGAGTTGGTCTTTTTGGTGGCCTGCCTTGTCTCGTGATGTCAGAAATTCTGTGCAGTCCTGTGGGACTTGCTCCCGATCTAAGCTTTGTTCTCGTTCTTGTGGGTTGTTGATGTCTTTGCCGGTGCCCAGGAGGCTATGGACCCATATTTAAATGGATTTTATTTCGGATCTGCCTGTCTCTCAGAGGATGACTGTTATCTGGGTGATTTGTGATAGATTCTGTAAGATGGTCCATCTTGTACCACTCCCTAAGTTGCCATCTTCCTCAGAGTTGGTGCCCTTGTTTTTGCAACAGGTGGTTCGCTTGCACAGGATTCCTGAGAACATTGTATCGGACAGAGGAGTTCAGTTTGTCTCTAGATTCTGGAGGACCTTTTGTTCCAAGTTGGGAATTCAGTTGTCCTTCTCCTCTGCATTTCACCCTCAGACCAATGGGCAGACGGAGAGAACAAACCAGACTTTGGAGGCTTATTCGAGATGTTTTATATCTGCTGATCAGGATGATTGGGTCTCATTTTTACCCTTGGCCGAATTTGCTTTAAATAATAGAGCTAGTTCTGCCACTTTGATGTCACCCTTTTTCTGTAACTTTGGGTTTCATCCTCAATTTTCTTCAGGGCAGGTGGAGTCCTCTGCCTGTCCAGCGGTTGACACTGTGGTGGAAAGAATGCAGCAGATTTGGGACCAAGTGGTGGATAAGTTGTCTCTTTCCCAGGAAAAGGCCCAGCGGTTTTCTAACCGGCATAGGACCATTGGTCTCCGGGTTTAAGGTGGGTGATATGGTCTGGTTGTCATCAAAGACTATCTCTATGAAAGTGGCTTCTCCAAAGTTTAAACCTAGATTTATTGGACCTTACAAGATTTTGGAGATTATTAATCCGGTCTCTTTTTAGTTGGCTCTTCCTGTCACATTTAAGATTCATAATGTGTTTCATAAGTCCTTGTTGAAGAGGTTTGTTGAACCAGTGGTTCCTATGACGGCACCTCCTGACCCTGTGTTGGTTGAAGGTAACATGGAATATGAGGTAGAGAAGATACTGGATTCCCGTCTGGCTAGACGGAGACTCCAGTATTTGGTTAAGTGGAAGGGATATGGTCAGGAGGATAATTCCTGGGTCTCTGCCTCAGATATTCGTGCCAAAAGATTGGTGCGTGCTTCTCATCGAGCTCATCCTGATCGGCCTGGTGGCTTGGATGAGGATTCGGTGACCCCTCCTCAAGGGTGAGGTACTGTTGTGAGCTCATCTGTTCATTCATCTTTTGTGTCCGAGGATCTCCCTCTTCTGGTGAAGGAAGGTAGTGAGGCTGATTTAGATGAAAGAAACCAAACACCTGATCAGGTGGATGGTGACTGGGTAACGGGAACTTCTGACTGGATATAAGGCAGCTGACGCCCTTCTGAGTCGCTGGTGATTTCTCTGCTGGATTCTTGGAGACCAGTCTGATTCCTGCTTCCCAAAGATAGGTTTTTGCTCTGCTATTGAACTTATCAGTTTTGGTTTTGTTTACTTTGTTTTTTGGAGTTCAGCCATCCCCGGCCGGGGGTGTGCTGGATTCTTTTTCCTTGATCAGTGTTCTCTTTTGCTCTGCTTCCAGAATATTCTGAGTGCTGATATAGGGCTTGAAGTCTAGTGACTTCAGGGTCCTTTTTGCTTATCAGTTGTGTTGGTAATATTTTTTAGCAGGGTTTTCTCGGATTGCAGACAGCAGCTTTTCTGTCCTGTCCTTTTTAGTTAGCTTGGGCCCCATTGTTTGCTCAACCTATCTTTCTATCTGTGTTAGTGTTTTCATCTTGCTTCAATATCATTATATGTTGGGGGCTGCCTATTGCTTTGGGGTCTGCTCTGGGGCAGTCAGTTTTTCCCTTTTCTCTCTTTAGGCTTATGTAGATCTCCGGCTGTGACGAGGTGTCTAGGATCACCGTAGGAACACTCCACGGCTACTGCTAGTTGTATGATAGGATTAGGGGTCTGCAATCCGCTAGTTTCCAACCTCTCTGATTTTCTGGGCTGAGCTTGTGTTTTGTTTTTGTCTCCTCGGTGAATCAGTCATAACAGCGGAGGTTCCCTGATGTTTTGGGGTTGCTTTGCTGCCTCTGGCACTGGATTGCTTGACCGTGTGCATGGCATTATGAAGTCTGAAGACTACCAATACATTTTTGCAGCATAATGTAGGGCCCAGTGTGAGAAAGCTGGGTCTCCCTCAGAGGTCATGGGTCTTCCAGCAGGACAATGACCCAAAACACATTTCAAAAAGCACTAGAAAATGGTTTGAGAGAAAGCACTGGAGACTTCTAAGGTGGCCAGCAATGAGTCCAGATCTGAATCCCATAGAACACATGTGGATAGATCTAAAAATGGCAGTTTGGAGAAGGCACCCTTCTAATATCAGGGACCTGGAGCAGTTTGCCAAAGAAGAATGGTCTAAAATTCCAGCAGAGCATTGTAAGAAACTCGTTGATGTTTACTGGAAGCGGTTGGTCGCAGTTATTTTGGCTAAAGGTTGTGCAACCAAGTATTAGGCTGAGGGTGCCAATACTTTTGTCTGGCCCATTTTTGGAGTTTTGTGTGAAATGATCAATATTTTGCTTTTTGCTTCATTCTCTTTTGTGTTTTTTCATTTAAGACAAATTAAATGAAGATAATAATGCCAAAGAATTTGTGTTTGCAATCATTTTCAGGAAGAAACTGAGTATTATATGACAGAATTGCAGGGGTGTCAATACTTTTGGCCACAACTGTATATATAGTATAGTTTAAACATTCTAAATCTCCGTATATATTTCAGGAGGCAGACACAGATGCTCTCAGGCTCAGTATGGATTACACCACAATATAAAAAGCAGTAAAAGGGTAAAGGATCAGAAGCGTACAGCTGTATACAGTGTAGGGGTAATTGTAAATCTCCATATATATTTCCAGAGTCAGAAACAGACTCTCACTGGCTCAGTATGGATTAGACCAGAATATAAAAACCAGTAAATGGGTAATTTATCACAAGCGTACAGCTGTATACAGTGTTGGAGTAATCTTAAATCTCTAAATATATTTCCGGAGTAACAGACAGACGTTCACAGGCTCAGTATGGATTACACCAGAATATAAATAGCAAAAATGAGTACTGTATCAGAAGCGTACAGCTGTATACAGTGTTGGGCTCATTTTAAATCTCGGTATACATTTCCGGAGTCACCCTCAGACGCTCACTCAGTCTGGATTATACCGTAATAAAAAATTTAGAACAAAGGTACTGTATCAGCAGATACCAGGTGTATATAGTAAAAAGTGAAAATGTAAATCTCCCTATATATTTCCGGAGTCACATACAGATAGTCTGCATGTATTTCTCCGTGATACCAGCTGGTACACGGTAGAGTGTGAGGAGCGTACAGCTCTATACGGTGTGGGAAATAATGAACGTTCGTTCACTGTGCAGAAAAAAAGAATAAAAGTATTAGTGCTATGTAAAAAGCAGTCTGCACAGCAGTGTACACACAGCAATACTTCTATAAGGCAGGCTAATAATCAGCGCTGCTGCACACAAGAAAATACTCCCTGTCACTCGCAGGCAGCCTAATAACTAGCACTGCTGCACACAAGAAAATCCTCCCCAGTCACTGCTCACTAACTGTACAACACAACAATTGCGTTAAGCACAAGCACATAAGAACTTCTGTTTACAGACCTAAGTGTCTCCCTAATGATAAACAGCATCAGCAACCTCTCCCTACTGTAAAGATGGGCAGAAGAAAAATGGCGGTTGGTGGTGAGGGCTTTTATACACACTCCGTATAAACAGTATTTCAGGAGTCACCCTCAGACGCTCACTCAGTCAGTATGGATTTAACCGTAATCCAAAATGTAGAAAAAAGGTACTGTGTCAGCAGATACCAGGTGTATCCAGTCTAGGGGTAATTGTAAATCTCCATCTAAATTTCCAGAGTCAGGCAAAGACACTCACAGGCTCAGTATGGATTAGATAAGAATATAAAAAGTAGAAGAAGGGTAATATATTACAAGCGTACAGCTGCATACAGTGTTGGGATCATTTTAAATCTCCTTATATTTTACCATAGTTAGACACAAACTCTCACAGGCTCAGTATGGATTACACCAGAATACAAAAAGTAGAAAAAGGGAAATGTATTCGAAGCGTACACCAGTATACAGTGTTGGAGTACTATTAAATCTTCGTATATATTTCAGTCTCAGTAAGCCAGTCCAGACTCTCCGCTACAGGAAACTAGATGGATACAAGTACAGACGGAAAGTCGAGTGATTGCAGACATTTGGGAATTACTAATCATGGGAAAACCTCCCGGGAGAATTTGCAGAGGTGATGCTGACCCTCAATTACTTTGTCTGTGGAGACAGCAAAAACGGTTCTTTGTGAAGAAAGGGTTGCTATATCGCAGTAGCGTGAATCCCATCACCGTTACTTGTCTCCATCAAATTGTGATCACAGGGAGAGATGTAGACATGGTCCTCACTGCCTATAATGATCTGTCTGGTCACTTTGGAGTGCAAAAGAAAGAAGCCACAGGCCATAGGCAATTCTATTGGATTGGCATGAGAGGAGACATTGAAAAATGGTGGCAGGAATGTCACACATCTGTGACTAGGAAAACTGTGAACGCTGATCATAAAGCACCACTGCATCCGATTGTGAGTCGACGTCCATTACAAATGGTAGCCATTGATCAACTGAAGGTAGAGCGCAGCAGGACAGGCCATAGATACGTCTTAGCCATCATCGATCAGTTCACCAAATTTGTAGTGGCCGTCCCTGTGATGGATTTAACTGCCCAGACTACACAGCGGTGGAGCAGGGAGAGGTAAGTATTGCAAGTGCTGGGGCCCTGAGCAAGCAGGGGGGCCCTCATAGTAGGCCGGTGTGTCTGATGGCGAGTGGGCCCCCCCACCGTCAGAGACACTTTATTGTAATATGAGAGGCCCTCTGCCAGTGCCGTCGCCCAAGATTGGGCCCACCCACCTGTTCAGGGCAATGGCACTTGCCCGGGTACACCAGGTGGTGATCCCGGCCCTGGGGGGGCAGCCAAGTTAGGGAGGTTGAAAGAATGGCATATGTTGATGTGTAGGCTGGACATTCAGCAGCTGCAAATGGAGGAATTGGAGAAGTCCGAGGAAGTTGAGGACAAAAGCGAGCCATTTTTCTGGCAACCTATGTGTCATCAGGGGAAGGTGGGACAAAATCCTTTGAAACCCATGCATGGTTCATTTTAATGAAGGTTAGATCATCAACATTTTGGGTCGACAGACGGGTCCTTCTTTCTGTCAGAATTGATCCAGCAGCACTGAAGACTCTTTCAGATAGCACACTATCAGCAGGGCAAGCGAGCTCCTGTAAGGCATATTGTGCCAATTCAGGCCAGGTGTCCAGTTTAGAGGCCCAATAGTCAAAAGGGGAATGACTTGTGAGGGAGAACATCGATATGGGAGAAGTAGTTTGTAACCATAGTTGACAACTGCTGTCTCCTGTCACTTGCAATCGATTCGGTATTACCAGTCGTGTGAGCGGTACTTGAGAAATCAGTCCAAAACCTGGTCATGAAACCCCTGTCTCCAACGCCACTTCGGCTGTGTGCACCACGAACACCTCTTCCATTTTGCCCACTATGGCTCGTGGGAGAACGAGCACCGCTGCTGTGTGCTGGGAATGCCTCAAACAAATGGTTTACCAGAGTTGCTTGTTTGTTAGCCAATATTATCTCTAGGTTCTCCTGTGGCATGATGTTCTGTAATTTGCCTTTATAGCGTGGATCGAGGATGCTGGCCAACCAGTAGTCATTATCCTTCAATGATGCAATGCCAGTGGTGGGTGAAGGAGCACTTTCTGGCAAATCCACATCCCTCCAGTCATGCACAAACCCTGTACCTGACCTTGGCACGCCAACATTTTCTCATGCCCCCTGAGAAGCATCCTCCTCCCCAAAATAATCATCTCCCTCATCCTCCTCCTCTTCCTCTTCTTCCTCCAACTCATCCAGGTCAGTTGCCCTCACTGACAATGGCTGACTGTCATCACGGCTTCCCTCCTCCTCTTCCTCCTCCTCTGCTGCAGACACCTGATCCTTAATGTGTGTCAAAGTTTGCATGAGTAGACGCATAAGTGGGATGCTTATGCTTATGATGGCGTCGTCTGCACTTACCAGCCGTGTGCATTCCTCAAAACACTGAAGGACTTTACAGAGGTCTTTCAGCTTTGACCTCTGCACACCTGACAACTCCATGTCTGCCCTCAAACTGCCTACCCGTGTATCCTTCCACAAATGCATTACAGCCTGCTTCTGTTCGCACAGCCTCTCAACCATGTGCATGGTGGAGTTCCACCTTTTTGCAACGTCTATGATTAGGCGGTGCTTGGGGAGGTGGAGCGATCGCTGCAGCTTCTGCATATGACTGGAGTGTACGGGCGAGCGTCGGATGTGCGAGCACAGTCTTCGCACCGTATGGAGCAGGGCTGTTAACGCCGGATAATTATTTAGGAAGCACTGCACCACCAGGTTCAAGGTGTGAGCCAGGCAAGGTATGTGTCTGTGTTTTGCAAGGGCTATGGCTGCCACAAAATTCCGGCTGTTATAACTGACTACCTTGCCTGACTCAAGATGTAGACTGCCCAGCCATGACTCTGTTTGTCGCTGCAAGTAGTCGGCCAGTACCTCCGCAGTGTGTCTGTTGTCACCCAAAGACAAATTCAGGATTTGACTTGATAACCCAGGCATGGTATGCGAAAAGAGCTCCATGGATTAATCTGAAGTGTGGCCTGCCGCATCCTTCACTTTTGGTGGGGGTGAAGGACACAAGGAAAGGTGTTGTTCCTGACCTGAAGCCTGCACTGATGACTCAGTGCTTGCATTTTTTGAAACTTCCAAAAATACCAGCATATATATGGTACTGTATGAGGAGCATACAGCTGTATAAGGTGTAGGTAAAAATGTAAATCTCCGTATATATTTCCTTAGTCACAGACGCTCTCCCAGTATGTATTTGACCGTAATCCAACCAGCAGATATGTGGTACTGTATCAGAAGCGGACAGCTCTGTACGGTGTATGTATGGAAAAATGAAAATCTACGTCTATTTTTTTACGTAGTCTCACACAGACACTGTTTCAGTATGGATTTTACCGTAATCTAAACAACAGATATACGGTACTGTATCAGAAGCTGACAGCTCTATGCGGTGTATGTATGGAAAGTGAAAATCTCCGTCTATTTTTTTACGGAGTCACACACAGATAGCATGTATTTGTCCATGACACCAGCCTGTACATGGTAGTGTGTGAGGAGCGTACAACTCTATACAGTGTATGTATGGAAAAATGAAAATCTACGTCTATTTTTTTACGTAGTCACGTAGTCTCTGTATAGATTTGACAGTAATCCGAACAGCAGATATACGATACTGTTTGAGAATCAGACAGCTCTATATGGTGTATGGAAAAATGGAAATGTCCGTGTGACGTCCGTCTGCGGATCTGGACTGCAGTAGGGACAGCACCCCGAGACCCTTAACCCCTATACAGGGATCTGGAATTGTGGCAAGGCCCAGGGGGTGGCTGTCTGGTGGAGCAGTGTGCTAGAGCAGGATTGTCGCCAATAGGGAAGAGCAGCGGAGGTAGAGAAACGGCAGGCAGTGGCAGAGTCGACAGTCCAGGCCAAGGTCACAAAACGGGAGGGCGGCAAGGTACAAAAACGGCAGGCAGTAGCAGAGTTGAATATCCAGGCCAAGGTCACAAACCGGGAGAATGGCAGAGGTACAAAATCGTCAGGCAGTAGAGGGGTCAGAAATCCAGGCTGAGGTCAGAGTCAAACAATAGCAAATCACACAGTAGCACATAGGGGACCCAAGAATATATCCGGTGGCTTGCAAGACCAGTCCCAAGGTATTTGAGGGATCAGGTCATCCCTCACAGGCTCCCGGACAGATGATGTCATCTGGACCGCCCCCAGGACCAGGCCAGATGGTGATGCACCAACCCCTTCATGACTGACAGAGGAGCGGAGCCTGCATCCATCAGATGCCTGCGTAGGAGCCCCTTCTCTGTCGCCGCCATCACTCGGGGGCAAACCACGGCGCCTCCCAGTGGCCGAGGCAGGAACAGCAGGCCCCGAGTCTGACGGCAATGTGACAGTCCGGCACCTCCTAGTGGCCGAGGCCGGGACAGCAGGCCCCGAGTCTGACGGCGACGTGACAGTCCAGTGCCTCCTAGTGGCCGAGGCCAGGACAGCAGGCCCCGAGTCTGACGGCGACGTGACAGTCCGTATATGTATTTCCGGAGTCTCACACACACGCTGTCTCTGTATAGATTTGACCGTAATCCAAATGGCAGATATACAATACTGTTTGAGAAGCGGACAGCTCTATACGTTGTATGGAAAAATGGAAATGTCCGTATATGTATTGACAGAGTCACACACACACTGTCTCTGTATAGATTTGACCGTAATCCAAACCGCAAATATACAATACTGTTTGAGAAGCGGACAGCTCTATACGGTGTATGTATGGAAAATTTTAAATCTCCGTCTATTTTTTTCTGGAGTCACACACACACGCTGTCTCTGTATAGACTTGACCGTAGTCCAAACAGCAAATATATAATACTGTTTGAGAAGCGGACAGCTCTATATGGTGTATGGAAAAATGGAAATGTCCGTATATGTATTTATGGACTCACACACACGCTGTCTCTGTATAGGTTTGAACGTAATCCAAACAGCAGATATACGATACTGTTTGAGAAGCGGACAGCTCTATACGTTGTATGTATGGAAAAATGTAAACCTCCGTCTATTTTTTTCCGCAGTCACACAGAGATAGCATGTATTTGTCTGTGATACCAGCCGGTACACGGTAGTGTGTGAGGAGCGTACACCTCTATACGGTGTGTGAAAAAATGAACGCTCGGTAACTGTGCAGAAAAAAAGAATAAAAGTAGGAGTGCTTTGAAAAAAGCAGTCTGCACAGTAGTGTGCACACAGCAATGCAGCTATCAGGTAGCCTAATAAGGCAGCCTAATAACCACCAGCGCTGCTGCACACAAAAAAATCCTCCCCTGTCACTGCACACTAACTGTACAGTGAAAATTGCTATCAGCAGAAGCACAGATTTTTTTTCTTTCCTGCCTAACACTCTCCCTATTGAGAAAGAGTGGCAGCAACCTCTCCCTATGCTAAGATCAGCAGAAGTAAAATGGCGGTCGGCGGTCAGGGCTTTTATAGCCACTGTGACGCCACACAAAGCAAGCCAATCACTTGAATGCCCTTCTCTAAGATGGTGGTGGCCGCTGCCCAAGTCATCGCGTTGCCCACAGTGTGCGTCCTTGATCATTGGCTGAGAAAAGGCACTGGAAGCATTATGGGAAACGCGACTTTGGTGCTCAGGTCGGCGACCGCATGGCAGACCTCACGCTATGGTTGTGTTTCGATTGGCGAAACCCGACTTTAGCGAAAGTTGGCAACTTTTGAATTTGATCGACCCGTTTCGCTCAACTCTACCTGCTACATTACAAAGCTAAAGAAGAAAATAACTGGGTGCCTCTAGTAGTCACCTACAATCCAAATCTGGAAGTGTTAAGGGGAGCTGCACGGAAATTACAACATTTACTACAAAAAGATGCCTGATTACCATCCATTTTTCCTGACCCCCCACTACTGTGTTTTAGGCAGCCCCCAAATCTAAGAAGCATCATTGTCAGAAGCTCCCTGTCCTCTCCAACAGCTGCAGGATCCTTTCCTTGCAACCAGAAAAAATATAAAACCTGTCCATCTATAATGACCACAGACAAGATAAAGTTCCCCAATTCACATAAGGACTACAAGATCCCAGGTACTTTCAGCTGCATCACATCTAATGTGGTGTACTTAATTATTTGTACTAAATGTCCAACTGGGGGTCTGTATGTGGGGGAGACCGTGCAAAAACTGAGAACAAGGATGAATTCTCATTGCCACACACAATAAGAGAAAAAAGAATGGTTCTACCTGTGGCAAAACATTTTTGTATGCCTGGTCACAGCACCATAGATAAGAAATTACTGGTATTGAAAGGTAACTGCACATCTCAGAGAGACAGAAAAGTCTGGGAGCACATGCTCATGATGACCCTTGACATTCTCAATGCAGGAATGAATGTGTCGCATGGATTTATGTCTTTTTACATCAATTAAGGACTTTGCTCCTAAGACCTTGTGGGGGCATCACAACACACTAGGAGACCCCAATCAGAGGACAATAAAACTTTCACTCCTTACTATGAACTGGTCCAATATTTATGTTTATCCCTCTCCATAATGATAGTTCTGCTTTACGTCACTTGTTTTATCTGTTGCATTTTTGTGCATAAATATGTGATTCTTCAGATTTTGTATTAGTTAATCCCTGATGAAGAGACCTGAGTAGTCTCAAAAGCTTGCAATTTGTTACTATCTTTTCAGTTAGCCATTGAATAGTATCATCCACTGAGGACTCTCAATTCTGAATATTCTTCTATCTAATGGATAACACGATGCAAAGATATACATCCTTCCTCGTCAAATAGACACAGGATAGACACTAACAATTGAACTTCTATCACTATAAATGTAACTGCACTACAGTATGTTGTAAGGCTATAATTTTTTGCCCTGATGAAGAAGTCTGTAGCACTTTGAAATACATTGACTGAATAATGAAGAACCGCTAATACCTCCGGTCTGGACTTGGATCTATTATAAGGATATACCAGCAGAGTAATTATCCATGAATCCTCATTTTCTGTGTTTTCTCAGACTGATGACCCCTTGGACATGCAGCAGCTATATTGACATGTCTTTAGAAAGTTGTGTATACACAATCAAATCTGGTTAGCATAACCTTGTTTTAAACATCCTTTTCCCTCCTCCCGTCGGATACTACCCCATTGTGTTGTTTTTCTCCTCCTAGTTTCTCCTTATATTGAATATGTCATCATATCGTCATCATTTTTTTACTTTTGACAAAAGGCGTTTTAAAATAGCAATGAGGGAATATGGCCCCTTAGCAGCTGTCATTTTTATGCGTATCAGTGGTCTTTAAGGGGTTAAAACACCATTTACATTTTTGTGTTACGTTTACGTAAGGAGATGTAGAGTGTAACTGCATCATATAGTTATATTCACGATCATTGCACCAATGTATAAAGAATTAAACTTGTCATCCGGGTTGTAGGAAACTTCCATAGTTAATACTAGTGCCCAATCAGGATTTGAATACAGATTATGGGACCTCCCTCCCATGTCAGGGTGATAACCATTTGTACTAATAGCTATAATATACTTGTATCTAAGGGGGTGTTTCAATACATTTCCAGGTGTCTGAAAATATTTGCATTGTGGTTAAGTCCATATATATAGTATCTATTGGAATAGTTTATTGTGTGAATATGTAATTGACTTTTGCCCTTCACATGTGCTATAGAAAATAGTAAAAACAAAAAAAGAAAGGACAGTTTAGACTGTGAATATACAGAGAAGGAAAAGAAAGAAGAGCAAGGGGAAAAGAAGAAAAGATGTAAGAGAAAGAAGGTAATAGGAAAAAAGTGATAGGGAAAAAGTGAAAAAAGAAGTGAACTATGTGGAAAAAATGAGAGGAAAATACAGTAAAAGATAAAGAATTAATAAAAAGGAGAGAAAAAGAGAATTTATAATAACAAAAAGATGAAAAGGAAAGCAAAAAGGGAAAAAGAAAGAAAAAGTAGAAAAGACAGTAAAAGAAAAAATGAAAAAAATGAAAGCTGAAATAAATTATACATGTGGAGATCACAAAAATGTATGCCATATTCTTGAAATTGTTACAGAAATTGGAGTATTTCTTCCAGAAAATTATTGCAGTTACACATATTTTGTTGTATACATGTTTACTTCCTTTGCGTGAATTGTAAAGACTCAAAGAAACCAAGGAAAAAAGGCAAACTGGACATCATTTCACACAAAAACCTAAAAATGGGTCAGGCAAAATTGGTGGCACCCTCAACTTAATATTTGGTTGCACACCCTTTGGAATAAACATAATCAATCGCTTCTTATAACCATCAAAAATCTTTTTACACCTCTCAACTCAAGTTTTGGACCACTCTTCCTTTGAAATCTGCTCAAGGTCTCTCATATTTGAAGGATGCCTGCTCCAACACCAAATTTATGAACTCTCCACAGATGGTCAATGGGATTTTGACCCAGACTCATTGCTGGCCACTTTAGAACCCTCCAGCACATTGTTTCCATCCATTTCTGGGTGCTTCTTGAAGTATGTTTGGGGCTATTGTCCTGCTGGAAGACCCATGATATACAATGCAATCCCAGCTTTCTTACACTGGGCATTACATTGTTATTCAAAATCCTTTGGCAATTTTCAAATTCTAAGATGCCTTGCACACAGTCAAGGTACTTAGTGACAGAGGCAGCAAAACAACCCCAAAACATCTTTGAACCTCCATCATATTTGACTTTAGGTATTACTAGCTTGGCCCGTGCAAAATTTTTGCACATTGGTCGTCTGGGGCGTAGCCAATTTCAGAAAAAGCAAGCTGGTGAAGTGTAAATGTATTTCATGAGATGATGAACACAGACAGCTATTTATATATGTAGATTGGTAATACAATAAATTGGTTTGATAAGTAGAGGCCAAAAAATGTCTTCCGATTGAGGTGCCACCTGCAGGTCATTGTGTCTTTCTGCAGGTTTATGAAAATGAATGTTTAAACTGTATTTTGCGATAAAAGCGCGAATGTGTGGATTGTTGGGCTCTTTTCTTGCTGAAGGGGGCAAGTTTACCTTTCAAATGGTGTATCATTTGCGTGTGTGGAGCGCAGTAATCAGCGAAAAAGCAGTGCATGTTTACAAATGTGTTTGCATATGTGATTCACCTGCATTGAAGTATGCAATCCTCCAATGTGCCTGAAAAAGGCTAGGCAAGCACTTGGGCAAGCTGGAAAGACCCCAAGGCAAATGTTTGGATTTGTTTGTGATGTCTGTAAGCAGCTTTGTAGTAGTGTGCTTTGGGGTAGTGTGCTTACACCTGTAGATTATTTGACCTTTCAAATGGTGTATCATTTGTTTCTGTGGGTGGAGTATGAATGGAGCAAGTGTGCAATTCAATAGGCAGTGCATGTTTACAAATGTGTTTGCATATGTGACTCACCTGCAGTGAAGTATGCAATCCCTCAATTTGGCTGAAATACTGAAATAGGCTGGGCAAGCAGTTTGGCAAGCTGGTAAGCCCCAAGGCAAATGTTTGGATTTGTTTGTGATGTCTTTAAGCAGCTTTGTGGTAGTGTGCTTTGGGGTAGTGTGGTGCCACCTGCAGGTCATTTTTGCTTACTGCAGGTTTATGAAAATTAATGTTTAAACTGTATTTTGTGATCAAATTGTGGATGTTTGGTTTGTTTAGTTATTCTCTGCTGAAGGGGGCAAGTTTACTTTTCAAATGGTGTATCATTTGTGTGTGTGGGTGCAGTATGAACAGAGATACAAAATAATCACCGAAAAACAGTGTTTAGAAATAATAGAATAGATGTTCTTTTCTTTATAACTCTCATTCCATTTTCAGTAGACATGCATATATACATACACACATGCACAGACAGACACACAGGGCCGTCTCCAGGTTTTTGTGGGCCCCTTTAACACATACCACAATTCATGATACACAGATACAGCAGAGAAATATAGGTATAGTACAATGCCACAGATTTCACCTACTTCTTACATTACATGAGTGATATCTATTGTAAATTCTACAATATTATACAGCAGAGGAGATTCAGGTGATTGAGGATCCACAGGTTTCAGGATTTCAGTATCTGTAGTATTAGAGCTAAGTGGGATATAGATAAATGTACTCTACTAGTAGAAACTGTCCTCAGCAGTGTACCCTTTACAAAAGTCAATTTCCTCCTTTATAGTCCTACATACAATATTATGGACAACACATAGTCTTCCATACAGTATAATGGACCCCATATATTGCTCCATACAGTATAATGAGCCCCATATAGTGCTCCACTCAGTATAATGGGCCTATCAATTGATCTATACAGTATAATGAGCCCCATATAGTTCTTAATACAGTATAATGAGTTCCATATCATGATCAATACAGTATAATGAGCCCCATATAGTGCTCTATACAGTATAATGAGCCCCATATAGTGCTCCATACAGAATAATGGACTTCTTATAATGCTCCATACAGAATAATGGACTTCTTATAATGCTCCATACAGAATAATGGACCCCAAATAATACTCCATGCAGAATAATGGGCCCCATATAATTATCCATACAGAATAATGGCCATATAATGGCCATATATAATGCCACATAGAGAATGGATCCCACATAATGATCCATACTTAAAAAAATCAAATACTTATCTCTCCCTCTTCCCCCACTGCTCCAAGGTTCATTGCTCTGATCTCTGCGTCTTTTGACTCTCTGCAGTGCTCAGCGCAGAGGGTGCGCTGTTGTGATGTCATCGTGCCCTCTTCCCTGAAATATCAGAGTTATGGACTCTGGAGCTGCAGAGGAACAGGGTGAGGTAAGTATTTCAAACAGTTTAAAGCACGAAGGGGTGGAGGTGCCTAGGGTACCGGGCTTCTTGACTCGCGTGCTCCATGACGTGCTTGCCTCTGGGCCTCTATGAACCTGCATCGGCTGCATCAGCAGTATGCCCCTGAGTCACATGTTTATAAACATCAGGACACAGAATAGAATAAGACAAGCAATGTGAAGCAGAAATAGCAATATGGGAAAGGGAGAAACAGTTGTCGTAGTAAATATTGGAGCTGCTCATAGATAAGAAGTGTGAACATTTTATTGTCCTCTGTATATGGTCTGGTCCAGGGTTGTGATACTGAAAGATCTGAGGAGCATATTGCTTAATTGATGTAGAAAGATATAAATCCATGTTACACATTCTTTCCTGTACTGAGTGTGCCAAAGGCTGTCACAAGTTTACACTCCCAAACTTTTCTGTCTGTCTGAGATTTGATTTTACTTTTCAATACCAGCAATTTCATGTCCTTGACATCAGGGCTACCAACATGTTTGGCCACAGACAGTTCCATTTTTTTTTGCTTATTCACACTGATTTTATTGTTCTCACTAATTCATTTAGTGGATAACTCCTAGCTTTAATTTTATTTGTCATTTCATCCTAATGTTTCTGTCTGCACTGAGGATCAGTGATCCTCAGTAGAGTTGAGCGAAACATGTCGGTCAGATTCAAAAATCGCCGACTTTCGCCAAAGTCGGGTTTCTCCGATCGAAACCAGACCCTAGCGTGAGGTCGGCCATGAGGTCGCATTTCAAATGATGCTTTCAGCTCCTTTTCTCACCCAATGATGGAGGATGCACACTGTGGGCAACGCGATGACATGCGCAGCGGCCAGCACCATCTTAGAGAAGGGCATTGAATTGATTGGCTGGCTTTGTTTGGCATCACAGTGGGTATAAAAGGCTGTGAACGCCGACCGCCATTTTACTTCTGCCGATCTTACAATAGGGAGAGATGCTGCTGCTGATTCTGAACAGGGAGAGTGTTAGGCAAGGAAGAAGAAAAAAACAACTGCTTCTGCTGATAGCGCTTTTCACTGTACAGTTAGTGTGAAGTGAAAGGGGAGGATTTTTGTTGTGTGCAGCAGCGCTGGTGGTGATTAGGCTGCGTTTTAAGGCTACCTGCTAGCTGCATTGCTGTGTGCACACTGCTGTTCAAACTGCTTTTTTCAAAGCACTGCAAATTTTATTATTTTGTCCTGGTGAGTTACTGACCGTTCATTTTTTCACACACCGTCTAGCGGTGTATGCTCCTTACACAATACCGTGTACCGGCTGGTATCACGGACAAATAGAAGCTATCTGGGTGTGACTCTGGAAGACAAAGCTGAGGAGTTTGTCTGTTTTTCCTGACCTACACCTTAGAGTTGTGTCCGTTTTTCAAACAGTTTCATATATCTGCTGTTTGATTACAGTCAAAACTAGACAGAGACAGCGTGTGTCAGTCCGTATACAAATACACGGAGCTTGACAATTTTCCATACAGACACCGTCTAGCGGTGTACGCTCCTCACACACTACCGTGTACCAGCTGGTATCACGGACAAATAGAAGCTATCTGGGTGTGACTCTGGAAGAAAAAGCCAAGGAGTTTGTCCGTTTTTCCAGACCTACACCTTAGAGTCGTGTCCATTTTTCAAACAGTTTCGTATATCTGCTGTTTGATGACGGTCAAAACTAGCCAGACACAGCATGTGTCAGTCCGTATATAAATACACAGAGCTTGACAATTTTCCTTACACACATCGTAAAGAGCTGTCCGATTCTCCACCATATTGTATATCTGCATTACAGTCACTTTTATACCTAGTCAGCGTGTGTGTGACACTCCGTAAATACATATACGGAGATTGTTAGTTGCACAAAAATCGTATACAGCTGTACACTTCTGATACAGTTCCGTATATCTGCTTGTTTTAATTACGGTCTAATACATACTGTGAGAGCGTCTGTGACTAACATAATATATAAGTTGATTTAATTTGTTTACTACACCTTACACAGCTGGACGCTCCTCATACAGTACCATCTCTCTGCTGGTATTTTTGGTACATTTTCCCAAACATGAGGAAGTATGGTGGAAGAGGCCTCGGACGTGGGCAGAGGAGCGCAGCTGGTACTGATGGTGGTGGTGCATCGGCTAGTTCTGTCAAAAGCACAATAGCAGCTAAGGCAGGAGGTGTTGAGCGTGCGTCATCCTCTGGCCCAAGAAGGCCTGTACGGTTGACTTTTCTTAGAGTAGGAAAACCGCTTTTAAAGCCGGTGCATCAGGAACAGGTTTTGGCGTACATTGCCGAAACAGCCACCAGCTCTATTGCCTCCACTTCTGAACAGTCGAAACCTGCAAGCACGGAGTCGTCAGTGCAGGGTTCTGGTCATAAAAAAACCCTTTCCTTGTGTCCTTCACCACCACCAAAAGTTAAGGATGCGGCAGCCCACACTTCAGATTACTCTATGAAGCTCTTTTCACATACCATGCCTGGGTTATCCAGTCAAATCCTGAATTCCCGAGTCCAAGATGAATCTTACATGGAGTGTACTGATGCACAGCCACTGCTAGATGATTCTGCTGGTACAGTGACCCACAGCACTTCATTGCCCTCACAGTCTATTGAGCCAGAATCTGACCCTGATGAAACCCAGGAGCCCCTTCCAGCATACTATACCACCTTTCACGGTGACACAGAGGAAGGTAAAGAGGAAGGTGCAGATGACTTTGAAGAGGAGGTGATGGATGACCCAGTTCTGGACCCGGATAGGCACCCATTGGAGGAGGAGGGTGGCGCTGGCAATAGTTCAGATAAGGAGAAGGATCCGCAGCAGGCATTGATATCGCAGCAGTGGTAATCTAGCAGGCCCGTAGCTATCCTAAAACGTGGAACAAAAACTAAAAGAGTTGCAGGACAGCTTGACCAGACGGTCAACTTAGCACAGCGTGCAAGGCAAGAAAATGTTTACCATAGTAGGAAGAATGCAGTGTGGCACTTCTTTGTCCAAAATCCTACTGATGAGGCAAAGGTTACCTGTAAGAAGTGCGGAAGGACCTTTAGCCGAGGTAAACAACTCAGAAATTTGAATACAAGTTGCATGCTTAGACATTTAATCAACATGCACTTGCAAGCGTGGACGGACTACAAAACTTCAGGTAGCACATGTGCACCTGCTCAGACTGAAGGTAGCCAACAACGCACCATCACTACCCCCACTGTAAGACCACCGCCACCATTAAGCACACCACCAGCACTAAATGTGGAGGTGTCGTCGCAAGGCCAAAGCACTCAGGGAATCACAATGGTTTTGCAACACAACACTGAAACTAGGCCATCACCACAAATACCATCACCAACCCCCTCTCCATCTGGTCCATATGCAGCTCTCCAGTCCAGCTCACCCTACCAGACACCCTGAGTGGGACAAGAAAGTACTCATCCTCTCATCCGCGTACACTGTTTGAATGCCTACATTGCCAAACTAATCTCATTAGAGATGATGCCCTACCGTTTGGTTGAAAGCGAAGCTTTCCGCGACCTCATGGCCTACGCTGTCCCACGCTATGACCTACCCAGTCGGCACTTCTTTTCTCGAAAAGCAATCCCTGCCCTCCACCGGCATGTGAAAGACCGCATTGTCCATGCACTAAAACAGTCAGTGAGTGGAAAGGTGCACCTCAAAACGGATGAATGGACCATTAGGCATTGCCAGGGTCGTTACGTGTCCATCACTGTGCACTGGGTTAATGTGGTGGATGCAGGCTCCACTGGGGAGAGCGGCGGTGGAACAGTGCTGCCTAGCCCACGGTATAGGAAACAGTTGGCTGTAGGCTTTCAACCCTCCTCGTCTATCAGCGAAAGCTCGTCCACAGAACGCAGTCGCATGGGCACTACATCCGCAGCTGGCAGTGTTGCACACGAGGTGTCCCTCTATCGAACAGTTAGTGGTAAGCATCAGCAGGCTGTGTTAAAGATGATGTCTTTAGATGACAGCAGACACACCGCGGAGGTACTCGCCGACTACTTGCAGCGACAAACAGAGTCATGGCTGGGCAGTCTACATCTTGAGGCAGGCAAGGTAGTCAGTGATAATGGCCGTAATTTTGTGGCAGCCATAGCCCGTGCAAAACTCACACACTTACCTTGCCTGGCTCACACTTTGAATCTGGTGGTGCAGTGCTTCCTTAATAATTATCTGGAGTTAACATCCCTGCTCCATAAGATGCGAAGAATGTGCTCGCACATCCGTCGCTCGGCTGTACACTCCAGTCGTATGCAGAAGCTGCTGCGATTGCTCCACCTCCCCAAGCACTGCCTAATCATAGACGTTGCAACAAGGTGGAACTCCACCCTGCACATGGTTGAGAGGCTGTGCGAACAGAGGCAAGCTGTAATGCATTTGTTGGAGAATATACGGGCAGGCAGTTTGAGGGAAGACATGAAATTGTCGGGTGTGCAGTGGTCAAAGCTGAAAGACCTCTGTAAAGTCCTTCAGTGTTTTGAGGAATGCACATGGCTGGTAAGCGCAGACGACGCCATCATAAGCATGAGCATTCCAGTTATGCGTCTGCTCATGCAAAGTTTGATCCACATTAAGGATCAGGTGTCTGCAGTGGAGCAGGAGGAGGAGGGAAGCCTTGATGACAGTCAGCCATTGTCAGGTCAGGGAACTGTCCTGGATGAGGTGGAGGAAGGAGAGGAAGAGGAGGAGGATGAGGATGAGGGGGATAATTATTTTGGGGAAGAGGATGTTTCTCAGGGGGCAAGAGAAAATGTTGGCGTTCCAAGGTCAGGGACAGTGTTTGTGCGTGACTGTAGGGATGTGGATTTGCCAGAAACTGCTCCTCCACCCACCACGGGCAGTGCATCATTGACACCTGGAACATTGGCCCACATGTGCGATTATGCCTTGTGGATCCTAAAAAGGGACTCCGCATTGCCAAAATGATGAGGGATGATGACTACTGGCTGGCCAGCATCCTCGATCCACGCTACAAAGGCAAATTACACAACATCATGCCACAGGAGAACCTAGAGATAATATTGGCAAACAAACAAGCAACTCTGGTAAACCGTTTGTTTGAGGCTTTCCCAGCACACAGCAGCGGTGCTGGTTCTCCCACGAGCCATAGTGGGCACAATGGAAGAGGTGTTCATGGTGCACACAGCAGAAGTGGCGTTGGAGACAGGGGTTTAATGACCATGTTGTGGAATGATTTCTCAAGTACCGCTCACACGACTGCTAATACTGCATCGATTAAAAGTGACAAGAGGCAGCAGTTGTCAACTATGGTTACAAACTACTTTTCCTCCCATATCGATGTTCTCCCTCACAGGTCATTTCCTTTTGACTATTGTGCCTCTAAACTGGACGCCTGGCCTGAATTGGCACAATATGCCTTACAGGAGCTCGCTTGCCCTGCTGCTAGTGTGTTATCTGAAAGAGTCTTCAGTGCTGCTGGATCAATCCTGACAGAAAAAAGGACGCGTCTGTTGACCAAAAATGTTGATGATCTAACCTTCATTAAAATGAACCATGCATGGGTTTCAAAGGATTTTGTCCCACCTTCCCCTGATGACACATAGGTTACCAGAAAAGTGCCTCGGTTTTTTCCTCCTCTTCCTCAGACTTGCCCAATTATGCCCTTTGAAGCAGCTGAATGTCCAGCCAACACATCTACATATGCCAATTTTTAAACCTCCCTAACTGGGCTGCCCACCACTCCCCCAACGGCTGGGGTCAAGACCTGGCGCACCCGGGCAAGTGCTGTTGCTCTGAACAGGTGGATGGGCCCACTGATGGCCGACGGCAATGGCACAGGGCCCCTCATAGTACAATACAGTGTCTCAGACGGTGGGAGGGCGCACTCGCTGTCAGACACACCAGCATACTATGAGGGGCCCTGTGTCAGTACCGTCGACCTCAATTGTGCCCCCCTGCTTGGTCATGACCACAGCACTTGCAAGTTGCAATACTTACCTCTCCCTACTCCACCGCTGTGTAGTCTGGGCAGTTAAATCCTTCACAGGGATGGCCACTAGAAATTTGGTGTATTGATCAATGATGGTTAAGATGTAGCTATGGCCTGTCCTGCTGGCCTCTACCTTCAGATGATCAATGGCTACCATATGAAATGGATGTCAACTTACAAGTGGATGCAGTGGTGGTTTATGATCACCTTTCACAGTTGTGATAGTCACAGACATGTGACATTCCTGCCACCATTTTTCAATGTCTCCTCTCATGCCAATCCAATAGAATCGCCTACGGCCTGTGGCTTCTGTCTTTTGCACTCCAAAATGACCAGACACATCATGATAGGCAGTGGGGACCATGGGTACATCTCTCCCTGTGATCACAATTTGATGGAGATGAGTAACGGTGATGTGATCCACGCTACTGCAATAAAGCAATCCTTTCTTCACAAAGAACCTTTTTCACTTTCTCCACAGACACAGTAATTGAGGGTCTGCATCGCCTCTGCAACATCTACCGGGAGGTTTTCCCGCGATGAGTAATTCCAAAATTTCTGCTAACACTCGACTTTGCGTCTATACTTGTATCCATGTAGTTTCCAGTAGCGGAGATATTTGACTGGCTTACTGAGATTGAAATATATATGAAGATTTAAAAGTACCACAACACTGTATACTGATGTACGCTATGAATACCTTTCCCTTTTTCCACTTTTTTAATTCTGGTGTAATACATAGCGAGCCTGTGTCTGTGTCTGACCCCGGAAGTATAGATGGAAATTTAACCCTAGACTGGACACACCTGGTATGTGCTGATACCTTGTTTCAAAAATTTGTATTAAGGTATCATCTGTAGGATAACCCACTGTGGGGGGGACCCTCTTCTTTCCGCAGACAAACAACACGAGACTGAGACAGAGTTTGTATTGAACAGGTCCGTTTTTAGTGCCCATCCTTCTGTCGACAACAGCAATTCACCACAGCCGCTTCACATTTCTCTGTACACAGGCCCCGGTACCTTCACTTCCTTTGTAACTATAATCGTGGCATCCTCTGTGGCTCTTCCACTGTGGCTGGCCTAGGCCCATCCACCACAGCGCTGCACCAGTCTGAGCACACCGTCCATATGATAGCCCCAGGTTGTCTTTGTCTGCAGATACCGTCCTCTGGGCCACCCCCCCGTGACCGCCTCAACTGTCAGTCCTCTCTGGAGCCTTTCCACTGTTTCTATTTCCTCAGCTGAATTTCCTCTTTACTGTGCTCCCTTTGCTGACTGACTCTTCCAGAACCTTCCCTCAGCCTTTTATACTTCCAGTTCTGGTAACTCCGCCCACCAATCACAGTTTCTCTGACCAATGGCAGTTATTCAGTTCCACTTCTACACTCTCCACTGCCCTCCAATGGACAAGCTAAAACACTGCACCCTTTCTCTTTATCTTAGCGGTTTCACACCTACACTGCGTTACACCTCTGCTTCTCACTACAGGCTGGTTTGTCTGTCAGTCCACCTTCCCTACATCATCCATTGCGAGTGAGCGTGTGTGGATTACGCCTTCTATATGTACGCTGAATCGGAGAAACACATTTTTACACTATACTCGATACAGCTTGTATCTTGTTATACAGTACCGTACCTTTGTTCGACATTTAGCATTTAGCATTACGGTCAAATCCATACTGTGTAAGCGTCTGAGAGAGACTACAGGACTATTTATAATGAGATTTCAAATGTACCCTAAAAAATATATGCTTGCTATCTTGTTATCCAGGACCTTTTTTACAACATTTTTTATTATGGTCAAAACCAAACTGGGTGAGCATCTGAGGGTGACTACGGAAATATACACCGATATTTTCAATTTGGCCAACACTGTATACAGCAGAACACTTCTGATACAGTAACCTTTTTAGCTATTTAGATTCTGGTGTAATCCATAATGAGCCTGTAAACGTCTGTCTGTTACTCAGGCAATATATTTGGAACTTTAAGATTACCCCAACACTGTATACAGCTGTACGCTTGTGTTACATAACCCATTTACAGCTTTTTATATTCTTGTGTAATCCATACTGGGCCTGAGAGCGTTTGTGTCTGCCTCCTGAAATGTATACGGAGAATCAGAATGTTTACACTATACTACATATACCTTGTATCTGGTGATACTGTACCCTTTTTCAACTTGTTATTTTATTGGGTAATCCATACTTAGCCTGTGAGCGTCTGTGTATGCCTCATGAAATATATATAGAGATTTACCGTTATCCATAGACTGTATAGAGCTATATGTTTCTGATACAGTACCATATATCTGCTGGTATTTTGGGTCCAGTTTCCAAAACATGAGGACGTATGGTGGAAGAGGATGCGGATGTGGGCGTGGAGGGCCACCTGGTACTGATGGTGGTGGTGGTGCATCTGCTGGTAGTGCCAAAAACACATTAGCAGCTAAGGCAGGAGGTGTTGAGCCAGCATCATGGTGTAGCTCTGGAAGGCCTGTAAGGCTCCCTTTTCTGGTAGTAGGTAGATTGCTTTTAAAGCCGGAGTATCAGGAACTGTTTGTGGCTTACATTGCTGAAACAGCCACCAGCTCTATCGATTCCTCATCTGAAGTTGTAAAAAATGCAAGCACTGAGTTGTAACTGCAGGCTTCTGGTCAGGAGCAACCCCTTTCCTTGTGTCCTTCACCCACACCAAAAGTGAAGGATGTGGAAGCACACACCTGAAATTACTCTTTTCACATACCATGCCTGGGTTAATTAAAAATAGGGCCCATCATGTACTGGAGCAATGTAAATGGGGCAGATCAGACACTGGAGCAGCATCCAAGGGGCACATTATACACTGGAGCATTACAAATGGGGCCCATTATATATGGAGCATTATGTGGAGCTCATCAGATACTGTATGGAACATTATATGTGACTAATTATTTGGTATGGAGAAATATATGGGGCTCATTATTCTGTATGGCGCACAATGTGGTGGCCATAACACTGTATGGAGTAATATACTGTCCTGTTTTTGAGCTATTGCACACTTTAAAACAGAGCAGTCATGTCATGTAAGCAGTGAAGTATGTGTCATTGTACTATACCTATATTTCTGTGGTGTATCGGAGCATCATGAGTTATGGTATGTGTTAAAGGGGCGCACTGACACTCTTTGGCCCAGGGCACACGAAAACCTGGAGCCAGCCCAACCACCCCACAACTTTAGCCAAATAACCCCTAGTTTTCAATGCGTAGCTATTATTAGGAAGTAACTAAAGGTTGACAAGCTTCAGTTATAAGAATTGATGTTTTTCACATTGAAATGGGCACTGAAGGTGTGTTTACTGTCTTCCACTCCCTGCCGACTTTGCTTCCCCATTGACTTGCATTGGGTTTCGTGTTTCAGTCGGCTGCCTACTTTTCCCTATAGTCGGCCGATTTCGTTTGATCCGACTTTTGCGAAAGTCGGGTTTCATGAAACCCGACTTGACCCGAAAAAAGGCAAAGTCGCTCATCTCTAATCCTCAGATATTGTCTCTTGGGGAGAGATTTAATAGTTGTCTGGAGCTGAAAACTTTGGTAAGGCAAAATAGAATTTTATCTGAGGGTTTCATTTAAAATCTATTAATAGACACCTTTGCTCAACATAGACCATTGTGTCAAGGAAATGTAATTAATTAAAAGAATAAACCTTGATTAATTTTAGCGTTGGATGCACTGAGTTCAGTTTTCTATTTTCCAAAGACATGAGATCAACTGTCCAAATAGTGAAGATGTTGTCTATGCACTACAGCCAGGATAAGCAATATTATATGAAAGACTGGCTGTGGTACACAAAGGACACCTCAAATTTGGCCAAAAATTAATTGACATATGTTGGGACAACATTGGCCCCCATCGCTGTACCCTGCCATTGTCTAAAAAAAGTCTCCGAACTTTCCAAAGCAGGTTCACCCATTAAATTCAAAGCATGCTTAAAAAAACTGGATGCTTTAATTTATTTTTTACTGATCCATTGCAATTATTAAGATAGGAAACTCTATTTGGCAATGTATAATTTCTTGATTGTTAATGTGTAAAAACAAATGCCAACCATATGGCATTCAAATATAAAACAAATCCCAGACAGATGCATGAAAACCATATTTTTTATGGCTGAAAATCAGAAGATTTGTCATTCTACTCCTCTGAATCCAGCCTAAAGCCTCATTCAGACATCCATGATTATTTACATACATAGAGACCATTATTTATTAGTTTTTTTCTCTGCGTTTTATCCGTGATTTTAGAGTTGTATGAGTCACTTTAAACTGCGATGGATCACAATTAGACATGTCTCCTTGATGCTTTTGCAGACATATGGACTTGTGAATAGCACGATAGATATTAATGGGTATGTGTTCTATCTGTGAAAATCACAAATAGAACAAGTACGTGAAACACAGACGTCTGAATGAGATCTAAAGCATATCTTTAAAGTAAGCTAAAGGAATTATAATGTGTCAAAATAGTTAGCTTCATGATATTATATAGTTATGTAGTTATATTGTACATTATAAAGTTATATTATTTAGCCTCTAAAAATATCTATGTGGAAATACATTATATCTAATAAAGGCTAGATAACAAAATAATAAAATAGCTTATATATGAAGAGATAACAGGTAGAACTTTAAGGGACCCTGTCATGTTGAAAAGAGTATCTTATCTGTAGGCAGGATGTTTTAGAGCAGGAGAAACCGATAAGATTGATATATGGGTTTATGGGAAAAGTTTCAGTAAAACTTGCAATTTTATACATTGAATTCCCTGGTGCTTGTACGCATGAGTCCAGTGGGTAGGCCTATTCAGTGATTGACATTCTTCCCTCTATGAATGCATGCAGAGCTAGTCCTCGTTCACTAGTAGGGCTGCCCACTGAACTTATCTGCATACAACCACCAGGGATATGAAAAAGATGCAAGTGTGGTGGGCCACTGAGGATGTAGCAGAAGGGCCAGCTAGGGCATGTAGTCTCACTGCAGCAGATAATGATGTCACGGTGTCTGGGTGCAGGTTTTTAAGTGCCTGTGATATTTGTGCAATCTCAAGCAGCCAGACATGCAGGTGAACTTGTAAACATAACAATTTTACTGAAAGAGGTAACCGGGGTACAGTCCTCTCTTAAAGGCGAGGTTCACAGTATAATGTGCACATGAAAGCAATGCTTCTCTCCTCATGAGACAAACAAGGTTATGGCCTCTCAGGGTGGCCGGAGCAGAGTTTTCTTCACTTTCAATTGGAGGAAATGCTATGCGCAGTCCAAGAATTATTACACTGATGGAGGGACCTTCACAGATTGGCTCTCCATGGAAACACACTAAATTGTGGAAATACTCAGTTTTGAGCCTACGATTCCCTATCGCAGGGGGTAGGTTAAACAAAGTCAGTGACACGGGAGCCACATGGATCTGGTCCTGGCTAGAAGGAAACAGGACAACCAGCGTGCAGGAGAGCACATGTGCAGCTTTATCACTCCTGACTGGATGAGGCTTCACTTCTTTGTGGAGGAGATTATTTGGAGAAAGATGTCCCCCCAGCATGGACTGGCAAGGAGAAAAAAACAATCCTGGGAGCAGTAGTGTCTGCTTCCTCTGCTTTCCTTAAAAAGTTTGAACTGACCCGAACTGATTTGCACCAGTGTTCAGGAAGTGTGAGAGCCCTGAGCTGGGTGTCTGAACCACTTACTGAGTTACTACAGGGATGTCCCAAGGAAAACTACAACCAAAGGCTTCCAGTAGACTGGACAAATCGTCAAGAACAAGCATTCCAAACACTGAAGACCCTTCTTACCCAACCACCTATCCTGGCCTATCCTGATTACACTCAGCCATTCATTTTGCATACAGATGATAGCCTCCCAGGGCTAAGTGCTGTTTTGTCTCAGGACCATGACAACAAGGAGCATGTGATTGCTTATGCCAGCCGCAGACTCTGAGAAACTGAGAAGAATGACAACAACTACAGTTCATTCAAGCTTGAACTGCTTGCACTTGTCTGGGCTGTTACAGAAAAAATCAAGGATTATCTGGCTGCCATGCCCTTCACTGTCTACACATGCAAAAATTTGCTAGCGCACCTGGATACTGCCCAGCTAGGAGCCATGGAACAACGGTGGGCTTCACGCCTAGAGAACTACAAGTTCACAGCCAAATACCGCAATTGCAAATCAAATATCAATGCCGATGTGTTGTCCCAACTGCCTGTTGGAGAGGAACCACCCCGAGATGACATCTGGGAAGAGGTAGAAATGCCTCCTTTCTACTCAAGGTTTGCCCAACAGAGTGCCATTACTGCCTCTGCTGAAAAGGAAGACTCTCATTCAAAGCCACCTGCTGAACCTCTTCAAGAATCTTCCCTGTGCAAGAAATTAAAAGAAGAGAGCAGAGTCCTGGGAGAACTTCAAGACTTCCTTACTACTGGAAGAGTTCTAACCTGGCTACGACAAGCTCATCCTGATGTGGAACTTACCTGCCTCTGGAAACAGAGAAAATGCCTATTTGTCCAGAAAGGACTCATAATGAGAAATACTTTGGACCCTGTCTCAGGCAACAAACTTCTACAAATACTCATTCCACGGAGAGATGCATGGGTCATCCTTGAAGCTTATCATGTTCGCTCTGGCCACTTCAGGGTGCCCAGAAAACTGAAGCTGCCATCCGCCGAAGGTTTTACTGGGTCGGTATGTGAGGAGACATTGAAAATTGGTGCAGAGAATGTCCCACTTATAAACATCACAAAAGATGGATGCAGAGATCAAAAAGCAACCATACACCCTATCAAGTCACGATAACCAAGATAGCACACAAGTTTAACTGATTTTTTTCCAACAAAACTAAATATCATTCTATTCAATTTAAAATGATGTGCAAATGGTCTGATGGCTTGTAGTGAAATGCTGTGACTACTACTTCTCCAACCTAAAAAAAAATAAAGAAATGAACTGGGATATAAGTTGGTGTGCATGCAACATGTAAGTGCATGTTCACACTGGCCACTAAACTGACAAAAACCAAGATAGAGACAGAATAGGCAAATAGCCTTCAGTAAATAAATACACATCAATAGTGCATGAAATTACTATAGGGTACTTAGTTAACATGATTTTTAATAAATAATGTGTCCTGTTGGTATGCTGCTCTGTTTTTGATATAATGTGAATTTTTAGCTGCAGATTTTCCATATCTAATGCAATTCTGTGAGGAAAATTCCCACATAAAACTTATTGTTCCCACAAGAGAAATTGACATCCACTTTGTTGAAACTGTAATTTTTGGTGCAGCGCAAATGCACAATGTCAATAACTCAACAAAAACTCATTGTGAGAACTTAACCTTACATTTAGCTAATACAGGCATCGCAACCGCGGTTATTAGTAGGCTAATAACAGGTGTAGCACTCCTAACACCTTCCAGGCTCCCACTAAAAAGGGAAATGCAACAGAGCTCTATACATCTATACAGTCATAGCCAAAAGTGTTGGCACCCTTGAAATTGATCCGGAAAATGAAGTATTTCTCTCAGAACATTATTGCAATAATACATGCTTTGTTACACACATTTATTTCCTTTGTGCGTGTTGGAGCAACAAAAAAAAAAACAGAAAACCCCAAAACCTCAAAAATGAGCCTGTCAAAATTGATGGCACCTTTCAAAAATGTGGGTAAACAACTTTGTTTCAAGCATTTGATGCTAGTTCAAACTCACCTGTGGCAAGTTATAGGTGTAGACATTAGGAAAATGATACCTAAAACCAGATAAAAAGGGGAGTAGTTGACTCAATCTTTGTATTGTGTGTCTGTGTGTGACATACTAAGCATGAAGAACAGAAAGAGGAGAAGAGAACAGTCTAAGGAATTGAGAAACAAAACTGTCAAAAAATATCAACAATTTCAATGTTAAAAGTCCATCCCCAGAGATATTGATGTTCCTTTGTCCAAGGTGTGCAATATAATCAAGTTTACAACCCATGGCAATGTAGCTAAGCTCCCTTGATATGAACGGCAGAGAAAAATTGATGAAAAGTTGCAATGCAGGATAGTTCGGATGGTGGGTAAGCAGCCTCAATCAAGTTCCAAAGACATTCAAGCTGTCCTGCTGGCTGACGGTGCATCAGTGTCAGTGCGAACTATCTGTCGACATTTGAATGAAATTTAACGCTATGGCAGGAGACCCAGTAGGACCCCACTGCTGACACAGAGACATAAAAATGATAGACTGCAGGTTTACCACAATGTACGTGAGTGAGCCAAAATCCTTCTGGAAAAACATCTTGAGGACAGATGAGACCAACATAGAATTTTTTGGTAAAGCACATCATTGTACTGTTTACCGAAAACGGAATGAGGCGTACAAAGAAGAGAACACCGTATCTACAGTCAGGGCCGGTTTTAGACAAAGTGGGGCCCTAGGCAAAAGTTTAAGGTGGGGCCCCAAATGCTAACATTGTAAAATCATACATTTAGGTTACATTACATGAACAGTTGGCAAAGGGGTCTGGAGCCAGTGCTGGCACTGTGGCCCCCATATTCAGGGGCCTTATATCGGCCGACAGGTCTGCCACTATAAGCATTACAGAGGAGCGTTGCTAGGGTCAGAAAAGATTGAGGGGCCCATGCCCCAAGACAAAGAGTTGTCCTCCAACCCCCTCTTAATTTTTTTAACACTGCAGATAACACAGCAGGGTTCCCAACCGTCCTGGATCCAGCGGGACTGTCCCAATTTTGAAACTCCCACCTGCGGGATTGTAGTTTTCCCGCACTGCAAATCAGGCGCCACGCCCACCTGTCATTTCAGAAGGGACTGTGTACCGATCACCATACAATTCCCTCTATGCACAGCACACTCCAGAACAGAATCCCTCCCCGGCTCATGTGACCAGTCACATGACTGTGACCTCATCCTATGTAACACCAGAGATAGCAGTGATAACTCTCTGAGAACAGATAATATAGTAGATGTCACCTGCAGTCCTATGTAACACCACAGATAGCCATAGCATTTCAGAGTAAGACTATGTTCACATGCATTTTTTTCAGTAGCCAAAACCTGTTCTATTGGCAGTAAAAATGTTGCTTTCAAAACACCTGTTTTTCAGCTTGTTTTCTGGTGTTTTTACACTTTTTTCAGCTTTTTTTAAAGTGAGGATGTTTGCTTTGGCTACAGTATGCTTAAGGCCATGTTCACACGTTGAGTATTCCGTCAGTATTTCACATCAGTATGTGCAAGTCAAAACCAGGAGGGTGATAAATCCAGAAGTGGTGACTTGTTCCTATGCTTTTGCTCTGGTTGTTCCACTGCTGTTTCTGCATTACAAATACTGATGAGAAATACTGACCACATACTGAACGTGTAAATGAGACTTAATAGTTTAATTCACCAAAACCACTTAAAATATTGCAGCGAAAAATGCCATTGCAATATCTGCAGCTTTCTTTTTTATTTTCTTTCATTGCTTTCTATGGGTGAAAACACACTGAAAGAAGTGACACGCTGCAGATTTAAAAAGTGCTACAGTTCAGAAATTCAGTCAGAAAAAAACAAGCGCATGCAGGAGATTTCAGAAATCTCATATGCTTTGCTGGCGCTTTAAAAAGCAGCTTTTGGCCACGTTCATGTGCAGAATTTCTGCAGCTTTTTGTTCTGCAAATAAGAAGTTTACAGCATTTTATAACACAAGCAAAGACTGAGATTTTCAGAGATCTCCCCCACACCCTTTTATTTTCTCCTGACTGAATTTCACAACTGCAGCTTTTTTTAAATCTGCAGCGTGTCACTTCTTTCAGCAATATTTTTCACCCGTAGAAAGCAATGAAAAAGTTTTAGAAAAGCTGCAAATGTCGCAACGTTTTTCGCTGTGTTTTTGGTGAATAAAATGAACTTTATTAAACATGTACTGTAGACAAAATGAATACTATACAAAAAAGAACAGCAAAAGCTCTAAGGCTATGTGCACATGGTGCGGATTCAGGCTCTGCGGGTCCGCTGCAGATTTAGGTGCGTTGTACAGTACTATTGTTTTCAATGGTAAAGTGGAAAACGCTGTGCACATGCTGCGGATTTTTCTACTCGAATTTGCTGCGGGTTCAGATCTGCAGCAAGTCAATTCTTTGTGCGGATTACGCTGTGGTTTCACACCTTCTCCATTGTAGAGGTGTGAATCTGCAGGGCTAAACCGCAGGCTAATCCGCAGGTAAACCACAGGTCTTTTGACCTGAGAATTTACCTGCGGATTTTTCCAAATCCGCGCGGAAAAATCCGCAGGACCTAAATCTAGGTGTGCACATAGCCTTAGGGTATGTGTCCACAATCAGTAAACTCTGGATGCTGCGTACATCTACAGCATCCAACCCGCGGCGGCCAGATGTTACAGCATAGTGGATGAGATGAACACACATGGAGTCACATGCGTAAGATGGCAGCACTTTAGACGGGGCACATGTCCGCTGCGTCCAAATTGCTGCCATTTCCAGATCGTCTGCACATACCCTAAAAAATGGGTGTTTTGAAAGCAGTGTTTTTACTGCCAAAAGAGCAGACTTTGGCAGCAAAAAAAAAATGCACCAAAATGCACCAAAAACGCTCATTCAAATGCACACCTGTAATAGCACTATATATGTGTGGTTTACCCTTATTATTTCACATGGGAATTCATTTATTTCTATATCATAAATCCCCTGATTCAGCAGACAATATGCCTGTCTTGTGTCATCCAGACAGTAGTGACAGGAGGTCGCTCTGTCACATTATAAGCAGTGATTAGTGACTGTGGTCAGAGCTGATGCTGATCACTGCTGTACAGTATGTAGCTGTGAATCTTGATCCTGCAGCAATCAGCTCAGAGATCCGGGACCACAGTGAGTAAATCACTGCACTCTGACCTGTTATTGCTGCTCTTACCAGGTTCTGTGGCTTCACTTAGGCATATCCATTCTCAGGACAATGCTAGGAGCAGCCATGATCAGGACTCAGGAGGAGACATGCAGAGCTTCAGGCATCTTCCTGGCTGTCACTGTGCTGTAATTGGCCCCTCCCCTTCACTCTCAACTTTTAACCTAACTGCAGGGAGAAAGAGACAGGGGGGCTCAAGGGGCTTTGCGAAAGACACTCCAAGACTTCAGAGCAATGCACAGCATTATTAACTGCTGTACACCCTCTGGGCACTTGATAAATGGGCTGCAGATGCAGGGGTCCCCATTTGTAGGTGGGGGGCCCCAGGCATCTGCCTGGTCTGCCTGTCCCAAACGCCGGCCCTGACTATAGTCATTTATGGTGGAGTTTGAAAGATGTTTTGGAGTTGTTTTACTACTCTTAGTACTGGGTGCCTTGACTGTGCGCAAGGCACAAGGAAATCAGAAGATTGCCAAAGGATTTTGGATCGCAATATAGTGCCCAGTGTCAGAAAGTTGGATTTGCATGCTAGGTCATGGGTCTTCCAGCAGCATAATGGCCTCACCAATGACCCCAAATCTACTTCAAGAAGCACCCAGAATTGATGGAAACAAAGCACTGTAGAGTTCTGAAGTGGCCAACAAAGAGTCCAGATCTAAATTCCATTGAACACCTGTGGAAAGATCTTAAAATTGCTGTTGGGAGGAGGCACCCTTCAAATATAAGAGACCTGGAGCAGTTTGCAGAAGAAGAGTGTTTCAAAATTCCAGTTGAGAGGTGTTGGAAGCTTGTTGATGATTCTAGGAAGCGATTGATTGAAGTTATTTATTCCAAATGGTGTGCAACCAAATATTACACTGAGAGTGCCAACAATTTTGTCCGGCCCATTTTTAGGGTTTTGTGTGAATTTTTTTCCAATTTGCCTTTTTTTCTCTGTTTTGTGTGTTGTTCCAATGCACACAAAGAAAATAAACATGTGTATAACACAACATGTGTAACCGCAATAATTTTCTGGTAGAAATACTTAATTTTCTGGGATAATCTCAAAGGTGACAACACTTTTGGCCATGACTGTATGTTAAGTGTTTTAAAGCTTTTTGCATCTTCTTCTTTGTTCTCCACTGTCCCCCCTTTTCTTCAAGACAAGAGGTTACCTGAATGGGTTTACTTGAGGTTACAGACTTCTGTTCCCTGCTGCTTTAAACTTTTAATTGAATGCTTGGAGTTATCCTTATCATTCCTATAATTCATGTCCCCATGACAACCAGCAGATAAATAATAGATGCTGTTGACCCAACATCTGTAATATCACATTCCACTAAACTTTGCTTGAAACAACGGTGCCCCTAAAATGCCAAGAAGTGGAGCAGACACAATAATAGGCGCCCGGCATGCCAACTCTGGGCTCATTAGTGGATCGCTATAGGTCACTGTGGAGTCAGTGTCAGTAGCAGAGCAGTGACAGACTCTGTGGGAGGAGATAGTGTTGGGTGCTTTTCTCACAGTCATTGCTGTCTCTGCATTAGGAGATGTGTGAAGTGGGGTGTAAGTGCTGCCACAGGCAGACATACAGGCAGGACTGCTGATAGTCAGCACCAATACTCTGCACCTACACAGGAAGAACAGCGAATTACTGAGTGGGGACAATGACTGAGCCCAGCAGCAGGAAAGAGGGATTTAAAAAATGCAGGAGTGCCACTTTCAGCATTGATGGCTTCAGCTTCACCATAGGTAGGAACTTTTCATCATCTTTATTATGTTCCGCATTAGATCATTTCTGAGTAATGCTCAGCTCTCTGTATGCTCATGCATGTAGGCTATCTAGGATTTCTACTGTCATCTTATATAAGTGCTGCCAGAAGCAGACTGGAGGCTTCTTTCTGTGAGAAGCCAGAAACTAGAGAAAATCGGAATGGAAAAAAAACCTCTCTCATAATAGTAGTAGGGCAGTGGAAATAATGGTCCTTGCTTGGTGAGGTCATGTCTGGTGAAGTTTGGGAAGTTGTCTTATGAAGTGCTTTGGTTATCAGGTGCTTGTGTCCTATTCGCCTCTTGCCAGAGCTTGTATGTCAATCTATGAAATAACTCCTGCATGTGAAAGCGATGGGTAGTGTCCAAATGCTGAACAAACACTGTCAGAACATGGTTTTGTGCCTGCAACAATGTGTCACCAACACCTCATATTGTCCACTGGCTGTCACTTCTCTCTGAATAGCAGCATTGGTTCTAAGTTATAACATGCAATGCATCTAGCTGTCTAACTATTTATCATCTATCTGTCTCATATCTATCTATCTATCTATCCATCCATACCATATCTATTTATCATCTATCTGTCTCATATCCATCCATCCATCTATCTATCCACATATGTGTGTGCGTTTTAACAGTTAGATAGTTGTATTGCACGTTATAACTTAGAACCAATGCCACTATTTAAAGAAACAAGTTACAGACAGTAGACAATATGACTTGTTAGTATAATTGTATAAATATGTGTATATATATAAGAAAAATATTTTAACAGTCAGAAAATAATTTGCATCAGCAGTTCAAACACGTGTGTGTGTATCTATCTATCTATCTATCTATCTATCTATCTATCTATATACAGCTCTGACAAAAGTTAAGAGACCTCAGCAACATTTTCAGTTTGTCTGATTTTTCTCTTTTTATAGGTATATTGTTGAGTAAAATGTAAATTGCTCTTTTATACTATAAACTACTGATAACATGTCTTCGAATTTTCAAGCACTAAATGTATTTATTTTCAGAAAATGAGAAATGGTCAAAATAACAAAAAAATGCAGTGTTTGCAGATCTCAAATAATACTAAGAAAACAAGTTCATAATAATTTAGAAACAACAATACTAATGTTTTAACTCAGGAAGAGTTCAGAAATCAATATTTTATGGAATAACCATGATTTTTAATCACAGCTTTCATGCTTTCAACCAGTCTTTCACACTGCTTTTGGGTGAGCTTATGTTACTTCTGGTACAAAAATGTAAGCAGTTCTTCTTTGTTTCATGGCTTGTGACTAGCCATCTTCCTCTTGATTACATTCCAGAGGTTTTCAATGGGGTTCAGGTCTGGAGATTGGGCTGGCCATGACACGAATTTGATGTGGTGGTCCTTCATCCACACATTGATTGACCTAGCTGTGGGGCATGGCGCATTGTCCTGCTGGAAAAAAACAGTCCTCAGAGTTTGGGAACATTGCCTGAGCAGAAGGAATCAACTGTTTTTCCAGGATAACCTTGTATGCGTCTTGATTCATATGTCCTTTGGAAAGATTAACCTGCTCAATTCCAGCCTTGCTGAAGCATCCCCAGATCATCACCGATACTCCACTAAATTTCACAGTGGGTGCAAGACACTGTGGCTTGTACGCCTCTCCAGGTCTCCGTCTAACAATTAGACGACCAGGTAATGGGCAAAGCTGAAAATTATACTCATCAGAGATTACCTTACTCCGGTCCTCTATGGTCCAATCATTATGGTATTTGGCAAACCTCAGCCTGGCTCTTCTTTGCTTCTCATAAATGAAAGGCTTTTTTCTAGCTTTACATGACTTGAGCCCTGCCTTTAGGAGCCTGTTACAAACTGTTCTTGCCGTGCACTTCATCCCAGCTGCCATTTGCCATTCCTCTTGTAGGTCACTTGATGTCATCCTGTGGTTGCTGAGTGACATTTGAATAAGATGACGGTCATCGCGGTCAGTGGAGAGTCGTTTTCAAACTTTGCCTATCTGTAGCTTTGTTGTCCCCAAGTCTGCTGCTTGACCTTGTTGTAATGGACTGAAGTCTTAGAAATATTAAGGATGGAGGCAACATGATGCTCACTGTATCCCTCTGTTAGTAAAGCCAGAATTGAGCCCTTCTTTTCCTCACTCAAAACTTTTCTTTTCAATTCCTTTGGCATGGTTAAAAGTTATTTTTTCATTCTTATTACTTTTGGAATATTACTAGCACTTGTTTTACCATCCAGCTTGTCCTATTGCAAGAAGATTGTGAAAACCCCAGCAGGGTTTTCTATACTCTCCTTTGTTAAAAAAGATTTGGTTCAGGTGATCACCTAATCAGAAGGACATTAAGCAGAATGAGGTGTATTCTGGTTTTTATTCAACTGACACTGGAATGGAATGGCTGCCAGACATGTAGAGAAGCTGATTTTTATAAAACTGTGCAGTGGTCTCTTAAATTTTGCCAGAGCTGTATGTATATACAGTATATACATACATGTCTATTACTTATTTATTATGCTTACTTACAGTATATAGTGCCATCATATTCCACAGCGATGTACAGACATAATCTAAATTCCCTATCAGTATGTGAAACACAGGAGGAACATACAGATGTTGTCCTTGATGGGAAATGAACCCTGGGCCTCATTTCTGCAAAGCAAGAGTTTTGCTATATATATGTATACCCACACACACATGCATACTAAATATTTATAGGTCACACACCAATGAGCTCTTCTGCCCCTACCTATAAGTTAGAACTGTTGATCCAAGTATTTTCTGTCTATTCAAATGTCATTCTTGTCATTAGGTAAACACATAATTGCCGTGTGTTCCGCTTTGACAGGCAGGCACTCTTGGAGTAAACACTCTTTGGAATAAGCTAAAGTTTGATTCCAGCAGCCTGCGCTTTCACCTGCTTTGCAGCCACTGAGCTTTTCATGTTGGATTAATTAGGGTGTTGGCATCCACTGTCAGATCTCTATGTAAATTGCTGCTTGTTCTGATTTCTTAGGTCTCATTATGCTCTTGTAGAGGTGGCACCCTGACTACTCAGAGGCACAGCTGCCTGCTACTTCCCATGCTGTGTGATTGCTTTCAGAACACATAGACATTGGCTACTTTATGTAAAGATTTTCATAAAAAAAGAATTAGTCACAACATACAAAAGGATATAATTGACTGCATAAACAACATCAAGCACAGATAGTAAGTGGATGACTGGAAGCTTGCATAGTTTAATGTTCGGAGTAATTTGGCTGTAGTTAGATCTGGCCTGTTTGGATTATGCCAGCTCTTTCATGCTCTTACTTAATGAGGTTTGGTGCTCTGTGTTGTGCAGCCACTAATAGGAACTGATAGTTATCTTTAGAAGAATGCAGAATTGTGTTATGACAACTTCGCATTAAATGCCTCTGATATTCCTTACAAGCCTCGGAAGCTCACAGGATGACTGGTGGATGAACCTCTTTGAGCTTGATGTGCTCAATGTTCTTCATGTTACTGCTGCCTTTATGTGACAGGTAAAAGATAAAATAGACCTACAAATTAAATGTTATCTCTAAACAAGATGCTGTAGCAGTGCCAGAGGCCATAAGAGACATCATCCGTAATGCTAAGTAGCCATAATGACAGCTGGAGCCCTTCTATGCACTCACTGCATGTGCTCCAAAGACTGGCATAGTATAACAATGCGTGATGATGCTTTTAGTCACAATGGCATAGCAGCATTTTCCTGGCAAATATTTATCAAATGTTTACAAGTTCGATCTATGCTTTTGTTTCCATTGTAAACGCCGCTCAGAAGTGACCCACTTGTTGCCACAACTCTTTCCCTGCCAGGAATCCTGTAATAATGCGGCTGCAGGAAGCGGACCAGTGTGATCACTAATAACCAGCTAATGAAAACATCTCCTGGGAGATTACATTATAAAATAGAGTATATTGTCTCTTATGTAATCACTGGCTTTTCAAGGTATTCCAGAATTACTGTATGTTATCTGTATATAGCAAACTTGTTTGTGGAATTCATTTTTTTTCTTTATGTATGTGATTTTAAAATATAACAGTTATTATTGTAGTGAAATAGTATTTCACTTTGATCAGTTAAAAAATCCATGAAAACTTAGCAACATGGAAGTGAAATACACACATACCACCCCCCACACACACTATACCACCCCCACACACTATACCACCTCCCACACACACTATACCACCCCCCACACACACTATACCACCCCCCACACACTATACCACCCCCACAAACTATACCACCTCCCACACACACTATACCACCCCCACACACTATACCACCTCCCACACACACTATACCACCCCCACACACTATACCACCTCCCACACACTATACCACTGCCCACACACAGTATACCACCTCCCGCACACAGTATACCACCACCCCCACACACTATACCACCTCCCACACACACTATACCACCTCCCACACACTATACCACCTCCCACACACTATACCACCTCTCACACACACTATACCACCTCCCACACACACTATACCACCCCCACACACTATACCCCACACACTATACCACCTCCCACACACACTATACCACCTCCCACACACACTATACCACCCCCACACACACTATACCACCCCCACACACACTATACCACCCCCCACACACTATACCACCCCCCACACACTATACCACCCCCACACACACAATACCACCTCCACACACACTATACCACCCCCCACTCACACTATACCACCCCCCACACACTATACCACCCCCACACACACTATACCACCCCCCACACACTATACCACCCCCCACACACTATACCACCCCCACACACACTATACCACCCCCCACACACACTATACCACCCCCCACACACTATACCACCCCCACAAACTATACCACCTCCCACACACACTATACCACCCCCACACACTATACCACCTCCCACACACACACTATACCACCCCCACACACTATACCACCTCCCACACACTATACCACCGCCCACACACAGTATACCACCTCCCGCACACAGTATACCACCTCCCACACACACTATACCACCCCCACACACTATACCACCTCCCACACACACTATACCACCTCCCACACACACTATACCACCCCCACACACTATACCCCACACACTATACCACCTTCCACACACACTATACCACCCCCCACACACACTATACCACCCCCCACACACTATACCACCCCCACAAACTATACCACCTCCCACACACACTATACCACCCCCACACACTATACCACCTCCCACACACACTATACCACCCCCACACACTATACCACCTCCCACACACTATACCACCTCCCACACACAGTATACCACCTCCCGCACACAGTATACCACCTCCCACACACACTATACCACCCCCACACACTATACCACCTCCCACACACACTATACCACCTCCCACACACTATACAACCTCTCACACACACTATACCACCTCCCACACACACTATACCACCCCCACACACTATACCCCACACACTATACCACCTCCCACACACACTATACCACCTCCCACACACACTATACCACCCCCACACACACTATACCACCCCCACACACACTATACCACCCCCCACACACTATACCACCCCCACACACACAATACCACCTCCACACACACTATACCACCCCCCACTCACACTATACCACCCCCCACACACTATACCACCCCCACACACACTATACCACCCCCCACACACTATACCACCCCCCACACACTATACCACCCCCCACACACTATACCACCCCCACACACACTATACCACCTCCACACACAATACCACCTCCCACTCACACTATACCACCCCCCACACACTATACCACCCCCCCACACACAATACCACCTCCACACACAATATACCACCCCCCACACACACTATACCACCCCCCACACACACTATACCACCCCCCACACACTATACCACCCCCCACACACTATACCACCTCCACACACAATACCACCTCACACTATACCACCCCCCACACTATACCACCTCCCACACACTATACCACCTCCCACACACACTATACCACCTCCCACACACACTATACCACCCCCCACACACACTATACCACCCCCCACACACTATACCACCCCCCACACACTATACCACCTCCCACACACACTATACCACCCCCCACACACTATACCACCCACACACACTATACCTCCCACACACACTATACCACCCCCACACACTATACCACCCCCCACACACTATACCACCCCCCACACACTATACCACCCCCACACACACTATACCACCCCCCACACACTATACCACCCCCCACACACACTATACCACCCCCCACACACTATACCACCCCCCACACACTATACCACCCCCACACACACTATACCACCCCCACACACACTATACCACCTCCCACACACAATACCACCTCCACACACACTATACCACCCCCACACACACTATACCACCCCCCACACATACTATACCACCCCCCACACACAATATACCACCCCCCACACACTATACCACCCCCCCACACACACTATACCACCTCCACACACAATACCACCTCCCACTCACACTATACCACCCCCCACACACTATACCACCCCCACACACTATACCACCTCCCACACACACTATACCACCCCCCACACTATACCACCTCCCACACACACTATACCACCTCCCACACACACTATACCACCCCCCACACACACTATACCACCCCCACACACTATACCACCCCCACACACTATACCACTCCCCACACACTATACCGCCCCCACACACTATACCACCTCCCACACACACTATACCACCCCACACACTATACCACCCACACACACTATACCACCTCCCACACACTATACCACCTCCCACACACACTATACCACCCCTCACACACACTATACCACCCCCCACACACACTATACCACCCCCCACACACTATACCACCCCATACACTATACCACCCCCCACACTATACCACCTCCCACACTATACCACCTCCCACACACACTATACCACCCCCCACACACACTATACCACCCCCACACACACTATACCACCCCCCACACATACTATACCACCTCCCACACACACTATACCACCTCCACACACACTATACCACCCCCACACACACTATACCACCCCCCACACATACTATACCACCCCCCCACACACTATACCACCCCCCCACACACTATACCACCTCCACACACAATACCACCTCCCACTCACACTATACCACCTCCCACACACACTATACCACCTCCCACACACACTATACCACTCCCCACACACACTATACCACCCCCCACACACTATACCACCCCCCACACACTATACCACCCCATACACTATACCACCCCCCACACTATACCACCTCCCACACTATACCACCTCCCACACACACTATACCACCCCCCACACACACTATACCACCCCCACACACACTATACCACCCCCCACACATACTATACCACCTCCCACACACACTATACCACCTCCACACACACTATACCACCCCCACACACACTATACCACCCCCCACACATACTATACCACCCCCCCACACACTATACCACCCCCCCACACACTATACCACCTCCACACACAATACCACCTCCCACTCACACTATACCACCTCCCACACACACTATACCACCTCCCACACACACTATACCACTCCCCACACACACTATACCACCCCCCACACACTATACCACCCCCCACACACTATACCACCCCATACACTATACCACCCCCCACACTATACCACCTCCCACACTATACCACCTCCCACACACACTATACCACCCCCACACACACTATACCACCCCCCACACACACTATACCACCCCCCACACACACTATACCACCCCCCACACACATTATACCACCCCCCACACACACTATACCACCTCCACACACACTATACCACCCCCCACACACACTATACCACCCCCACACACTATACCACCCCCCCACACACTATACCACCTCCACACACAATACCACCTCCCACTCACACTATACCACCCCCCACACACTATACCACCCCCACACACTATACCACCTCTCACACACACTATACCACCCCCCACACACTTTACCACCTCCCACACACACTATACCACCCCCCACACACACTATACCACCCCCCACACACTATACCACCCCCCACACACTATACCACCTCCCACACACACTATACCACCCCCCACACACTATACCACCCACACACACTATACCTCCCACACACACTATACCACCCCCCACACACTATACCACCCCCACACACACTATACCACCCCCCACACACTATACCACCCCCACACACACTATACCACCCCCACACACACTATACCACCCCCACACACACTATACCACCTCCCACACACAATATACCACCTCCCACACACAATACCACCTCCACACACACTATACCACCCCCCACACACACTATACCACCCCCCACACATACTATACCACCCCCCACACACACTATACCACGCCCCACACACTATACCACCCCCCACACACACTATACCACCTCCACACGCAATACCACCTCCCACTCACACTATACCACCCCCCACACACTATACCACCCCCACACACACACTATACCACCTCCACACACAATACCACCTCCCACTCACACTATACCACCCCCCACACACTATACCACCCCCCACACACTATACCACCCCATACACTATACCACCCCCCACACTATACCACCTCCCACACTATACCACCTCCCACACACACTATACCACCCCCCACACACACTATACCACCCCCCACACACACTATACCACCCCCCACACATACTATACCACCCCCCACACACACTATACCACCCCCCACACATACTATACCACCTCCCACACACACTATACCACCTCCACACACACTATACCACCCCCCACACACACTATACCACCCCCCACACACTATACCACCTCCACACACAATACCACCTCCCACTCACACTATACCACCTCCCACACACACTATACCACCTCCCACACACACTATACCACTCCCCACACACACTATACCACCCCCCACACACACTATACCACCCCCCACACACTATACCACCCCATACACTATACCACCCAACACACTATACCACCTCCCACACTATACCACCTCCCACACACACTATACCACCCCCCACACACACTATACCACCCCCCACACACACTATACCACCCCCCACACACACTATACCACCCCCCCACACACTATACCACCTCCACACACAATACCACCTCCCACTCACACTATACCACCCCCCACACACTATACCACCCCCACACACTATACCACCTCCCACACACACTATACCACCCCCCACACACTATACCACCTCCCACACACACTATACCACCCCCCACACACTATACCACCCCCCACACACTATACCACCCCCCACACACTATACCACCTCCCACACACACTATACCACCCCCCACACACTATACCACCCCCCACACACTATACCACCCACACACACTATACCTCCCACACACACTGTACCACCCCCCACACACTATACCACCCCCACACACACTATACCACCCCCCACACACTATACCACCCCCACACACACTATACCACCCCCACACACACTATACCACCCCCACACACACTATACCACCCCCACACACACTATACCACCTCCCACACACAATATACCACCTCCCACACACAATACCACCTCCACACACACTATACCACCCCCCACACACACTATACCACCCCCCACACATACTATACCACCCCCCACACACACTATACCACCCCCCACACACTATACCACCCCCCCACACACACTATACCACCTCCACACACAATACCACCTCCCACTCACACTATACCACCCCCCACACACTATACCACCCCCACACACACACTATACCACCTCCACACACAATACCACCTCCCACTCACACTATACCACCCCCCACACACTATACCACCCCCACACACTATACCACCTCCCACACACACTATACCACCCCCCACACACTATACCACCTCCCACACACACTATACCACCTCCCACACACACTATACCACCCCCCACACACACTATACCACCCCCACACACTATACCACTCCCCACACACTATACCACCCCCACACACTATACCACCTCCCACACACACTATACCACCCCCCACACACTATACCACCCCCCCCACACACTATACCACCCACACACAATACCACCTCCCACACACTATACCACCTCCCACACACTATACCACCTCCCACACACACTATACCACCCCCCCACACACTATACCACCCCCCACACACACTATACCACCCCCCACACACTATACCACCCCATACACTATACCACCCCCCACACTATACCACCCCCCACACACACTATACCACCCCCCACACACACTATAACACCCTCCACACACTATACCACCCCCCGTACACTATCCCACCCCCCGCACACTATACCACCCCCGCACACACTATACTACCCCCACACAATATACCACCCCCCCACACACTATACCATCCCCCTGCACATACTATACTACCCCCCACACACTATACCACCTCCTACACACACTATACCACCCCCACACACACTATACCACCCAGAAACACACACTATACCACATTCCCCCAACACACACATTATACCAATCCCCCCACACATACTATACCACTCCCCCTGCACACGCTATACCACTCCCCCCACAAACACTATACCATCCCCCACACACACTATGCTACCCCCACACATACTATACCACCCCCAAACACTATACCACTCCTCACACACACACACTCTACCAGCCCCCACACACTATACCACACCCCCCACAAACACATTATACCACTCCCCCACACACTATAGCACTCCCGCCACAAACACGATACCAACCTCCCACACAAACTGTACTACCCCCACACATACTATACCACCCCCCACACATTATACCACTCCACACACACACTCACTATACCACCCCCCACACACTATATCACACTTCCCCTCACATACATTACACCACTCCCCCCACACATACATACTATGCTACCCACCCTGCCCCCACACACACCCACACTACACGCCCACATGACCACAGCATGACTTTTACTACAGTATTCTGATCTGAAAATATATAGCTGTACTTATCTGCCCTTTTGAAGGCAGAGCAAAGTGCTGCAGTGCGCAGGTGCTGGAAAAGCCCTTAAAGGTGATGGCCGTATCTCATATCAGCCAAAACTGCTGACAGGTTCCCTTTAATATGGTTGACCACTGAGAAGAGCTCTATATGGACATGTAGGTCATAGGAAGCTGAATAATATGATACCTTGATATCTGCGATCTGATGTCTTATTCCAAACAAGTCCGTGTTTTTCATATATGTAAATGAGCTGTTCCAGACTATGGGCCGCACGCTGATCTGCATGAGAATCTCCCTCCAGAGCTTATATTATGTGAGAGGAAAGTTACCAGTATGATGTGTAATTGCTGGTTTCTGCTCTCCTGATCTCACTGCAGACCTCTGAATGAATATAAGAGCTGCCTTCTGAGTCCAGTCCAATTACCGAAATGCCGGCAATGGAGAAGATGAAGAAATTACTTTTTTCGTCTCCTCCGCACCTGTGCTGTAATTCCCTCATGTGAGAGAATCTGTGCACTGACACTTGGCTCAAACTCTTTGCATACTCAGCCCGATTCTGTGGCACGATATGACATATACTCATGTGGCTCCAGCCTTACATACCTGCAGGTTCCTCTCAGGGCTTCAGCTTAAAGCTCACAGGCAGCCAGGGTTGCAATATAGCACAGCTATGAGAGCTGCAGCTGCTAACTAACGTGTTTGTAAGGAGACAAAGTTCAGTTCCACTGTACTGTGTTACCTGCATGTCTCACACCGGTAACGCCCCTCTCATGTAAAATAATCTCTGGAGGCAAATTCTCAGGGAGATCAGTGTTTAGTTCATACCCTGGAGCAGCTCATTTACTTATAAGACAAATGTGGATTTCTCTGGAAAAAGACATCAGATCGCAGATATTAAGTTTTCATTTTATACAGCTTCCTAAGACCTACATGCCCACATAGACAGATTATGAGGGTGGGTCCTACTGACACATGCCCTTTAAGTAATTGGGAAAAAATATAACACATAGGTACACTGATGCATACAGAGCAAGAGCAGCTCTTGAATGCTCCAATGTCTATATGTGACTTGGCTTACTGGTTCCCAATGAAGAGTCTCTGAGAGTGTAGGTAGATATTTTTACAGGCAGTACTTTTTTAGAAAATGCATGTATATTAGCTCTTATCAGCTAAACCAGAGTCATCTATCTGCAGTTAGCACTGTTTTGAAGTTCTTGACACTCATCAGTACAAAGCAGGGTGTTGGTTAGCTGATTAAGACGTCTTCCATGCAACTTATGAGGGGTACTGACACTTGTTGAAGATACGCAGTAGTTGTATGAACACTTATCTACAGGCAAAACTTCATGGGGAAAGAGTCTGCAATGAAACCGTGTTAGCACCATGCCAGATCCCTGCTCTGACAGGCAGGGTATCTGGCGTGTCACTTCACTCACCCGCGCTGCGGCAGGTTCTCCCCTTCCCCATACTATGCATGCTCCCTGCAGAATTTCCAGCTGGGCCTCCAGCCATGTCTTTAGGGCACGCATGCACATACTCTCGCTCTCTTAAAGGGCCAGCACGTGCACTTGCTATTTCCTCCCCAGCCAATGGCTGAGAGGCATTATGTATATATTGCTTCTTCCCCACTGGGGAGGTGCCTGAGCAACCTTCCTGTTCTGCAGTCTAAGTTGCATAAGGTTGCGTACCAGAGCCTTCTGCACTCTGGTGCAGATCCTGCCTACAGATTCTGTCTGCTGCACTCTGCTATGAACTCTGTCTGCTGCACTCTGCTACAAACTCTACCTGCTGCACTCTGATACAAACTTTACCTGCTACCATCCAGTCTGTCCTACTGAGTTCAGCTGATGCGCGTCTGTTTGTCTGACCTGGAGTGGCCCCTGGTGTTCACCGGAAGCCAAGTCTAACCTCACCATCAGAGGCTCTAGTGAACTGTTCGGTGCTCGATTAGTCACACCCCTCCATGCTCTCCGCGGGCCGTGGCACAGTGGTTCCACAAACCACGTCCGTGACAAACCTATACAAGCCAAAGGAGACATCCATCCATAGATTTTAGTGTTTTGGGGTTCTTGTGCGTCATCAGTAGAAAGCAGTTTAGTGGCTTCTATGGTACCTCATTCAGCAAACTCTTTAATGGTAATTTTAATGATTTTACAATAAAGATTTAATGAAAACAGCCTTGTTGGCTTTCTTTTGAGAACTTTGAATGTGCTGTTATTTGTCACTTTCATGATTGTAACTTAGTAAAAATGGAGTTGCCGAGTTCGGCATGTGACTAAGAATGTCATAGATGCAATAGAAAACTATTTTAAAATTTACCAAATGTACTCACAGGGCAGTGTGTATCATGAAAACATTTCTCTTATGCTAAGGCACTAGATGGGGGCAGAATTAGATTGACTTGTGGCACATTACACTAGGACTCAAGAACATGGCAGAGCTGCCTGTGTAAAGCACTTAAATACAGGCTTAATTTCTACAGATATACAGATGTAGGAAGCTCTTCACGCTAATGAACAATGATATTATTTTTCACTATTTACATAGTGATCAAAAGCTTTGCGAATACCGGACTGCGTTCAAGGCATTAGAAAAATGTTTGATTGATCAAGTTTAAGTTTGGTGCTTCTTTGTTCTGTATTCACCCCTGGTAGCATTGCTTATAGGGATTACACTACAATTCATAAGGTTAACTAAGACAGGACACTATTTTGTAGGGATATAACAGGGTTTGTGCACCTCAATGGAATCTCCATCATAGTCGAAGACAAAATTGATCCAGGACACAGCGTATGCATAAGTAATATACATTTCAATCAGGTATCCAGCTGTAAATAGTTATGCAAAGAAAATTTGTATACCATATGCACAAAAGTATTGGGACACCTACAGTAGCTATTGTGACATCCCAATCTGAATCCATAGGCACTAATATTGAGTTCTTCCCTCATTGTCAGCTAAAACAACTTCCAATTTTCCTAAAAGCAATTTCTATTTGAGTGTGGGAATGTTTGCCCACTCATTAAAAATATGCCAAGGCCTGGCTCGAAATTTTTATTCTAGTTCAACACAAAGGTGTTGATGGTGTTGCAGTCTGGACTCTGGACCAGAGGAGTTGTTCCACACCAAACTCACTTTACTAGTCCTTTATGGACCATAGTTTTTGCAGTGGGGCACGGCCATGCTGGAACAGAAATGGATTTTTTTACAAACTATTAGGCTATGTGCACACGTAGTGAAAGGTGCTGCGGATTTTTCCGCGTGGATTAGGAAAACTCTGCAGGTAAATCTGCAGGTCACACCTTCTCTACAATGGAGAAGGTGTGAAACAGCTGCGGATTCCGCACAAAGAATTGACATGCTGCGAATTTGAACCCGCAGCAAATCCGTGCGGAAAAATCTGCAGCATGGGCACAGCGTTTTTTGTTTTACCATTGAAAACAATGGTACTGTACAACGCAGCAGAAACTGCTGTGGATCCGCAGAGCCAGAAACGCTGCGGATCCGCAGCAGAATCCGCAACATGTGAGCATAGCCTTACAGTTGAAGCTCTGTCCCCTATTGCTGGCATCCACAGTGAAGCACATTGGAGCAGTAATTCCATCCCTTTTTACCATAAGGAACAAGGGAACACTGTGAATACTTCCCAATGACAAGTTTTATTATTGCTATTTTATGTAATGAAAGGTATTCTGCTTGAAGTAATGGTTCAATTACATGGTTTAGTCAGATCACAGTTTATTACTGTGAGTTATTTGAAGACTTAGCAAAACATCATTTGACCACATCATGTGAATGAATCTTTAACCATTTTATACTTTTTCACAGCAAATCAATGTACAACATACACTTGGCTGTAATGAACCATATGTCCTCCTGATTTCACTAGGAGAGCACCTTGTAAGCAGGTGTTGCCAATGGGAATAGTTAAGCAGTCATTAAGTACAAGGCATAGCTCTTTCCACTTTGGAGAGTAAAATTGGCCTTTGGGAAGTGTGGAAGAAACAAGCCATACATCTCCATAGTAATATATTGTACAACATGTTAAAAAACAATGTAAGATGGTTACAGAAAAGTCAGCTTTGTAAGATTTCAAGCTGTTCACAGATAAGTTTAACCCCTTAACCCCCAAGGGTGGATTGCACGTTCATGACCAGGCCAATTTTTACAATTCTGACCACTGTCCCTTTATGAGGTAATAACTCTGAAACGCTTCCATGGATCCTGGTGATTCTGACATTGTTTTCTCTGGGCATATTGTACTTCATGTTAGTGGTAAAATTTCATTTAAATAACTTGCGTTTATTTGTGAAAAAATGGAAATTTGGTGAAAATTTTTACAATTTTGCAATTTTCCAACTTTAAATTTTTATGCCCTTAAATCACTGAGATACGGCACACAAAAAACTTAATAAGTAACATTTCTCACATGTTTACTTTACATCAGCACAATTTTGGAACCAAAATTTTTTTTGTTAGGAAGTCATAAGGGTTAAAAGTTGACAAGCGATTTCTCATTTTTGCAACACCATTTTATTTTTACGGACCACATCACATTTGAAGCCACTTTGAGGGGTCTATATGATAGAAAATACCAAAAGTGACACCATTCTAAAAACTGCACCCCTTAAGGTGCTCAAAACCACATTCAAGAAGTTTATTAACCCTTCAGGTGCGTCACAGAAATTTTTTGAATATTTAAAAAAAATGAACATTTAGCTTTTGTTCACAAAAAAATACTTCAGATTCAATTTTTTTTATTTTAACAAGGGTAACAGGAGAAATTGGACTGCAAAAGTTATTGGGCAGTTTGTCCTGAGTATTCTGATACCTGATATGTGGGGGGAACCACTGTTTCGGCGCATGGCAGAGCTTAGAAGGGAAGGACCGCCGTTTGATTTTTTTCAATGCAAAATTGGCTGGAATTCAGATCGGACGCCATGTCATGTTTGGAGAGCCCCTGATGTACCTAAACAGTGGAAACCCCCCACAAGTGACCCCATTTTGGAAACTAGACCCCCCATGGAACTTGTCTAGATATGTGGTGAGAACTTTGAACCCACATGGGCTTCACAGAAGCTTATAACGTACCGCGGTACAATTAAAAAATCATATTTTTTCCACAAAAATGATCTTTTCACCCCCAATTTTTATTTTTCCAAGGGTAACAGGACTCTAAAAGTTATTGTGCAATTTGTCCTGAGTACGCTGATATCCCATATGTGGGTGTAAACGACTATTTGGGCGCATGCCAGAGCTCAGAAGGGAAGCAGCACCATTTGACTTTTTTGGCTGGAATTGAGATCGGACACCATGTCGCGATTGGAAAACCCCTAATGTACCAAAACAGTGGAAACCCCCCACAGATGACACCATTTTGGAAACTAGACCCCCCAGGAACTTATCTAGATGTGTGGTGAGAACTTTGAACCCCCAAGGGCTTCACAGAAGTTTATAACGCCCGGGCATGAAAATAAAAAAATCATATTTTTTCCACAAACATGATCTTTTAGTCACCAATTTTTTTATTTTCCCAAGGGTACCAGGAGAAATTGGACCCCAAAAGTTGTTGTCCAATTTGTCCTGAGTACGTTGATACCCCATATGTGGGAGAAAACTACTGTATGGGCACACGTCGGGGCTCGGAAGGGAAGTAGTGACGTTTTGGAATGCAGACTTTGATGGAATGCTCTGCGGGTGTCATGTTGCTTTTGGAGAGCCCCTGATGTACCTAAACAGTGGAAACCCCCCACAAGTGACCCCATTTTGGAATCTAGACCCCATAAGGAACTTATCTAGATGTGTGGTGAGCACTTTGAACCCCCCAGTGCTTCACATAACTTTATAACGACCGGGCATGATAATAAAAAAATCGTATTTTTTTAACAAACATGATCTTTTAGTCCCCATATTTTTATTTTCCCAAGGGTAACAGGAGAAATTGGACACCAAAAGTAGTTGTCCAATTTTTCCTGAGTACGCTGATACCCCATATGTGGGAGAAAACTACTGTATGGGCACACGTCGGGGCTCGAAAGGGAAGTAGTGACGTTTTGGAATGCAGACTTTGATGGAATGCTCTGCGGGTGTCATGTTGCATTTGGAGAGCCCCTAATGTACCTAAACAGTGGAAACCCCCCAACAAATGACACCATTTTGGAAACTAGACCCCCTAAGGAACTTATCTAGATGTGTGGTGAGCACTTCGAACCCCCAAGGGCTTCACAGAAGTTTATAACACCCGGGCGTGAAAATAAAAAAATCGTATTTTTTCCACAAGCCTGATCATTTAGTCCCCAATTTTTTTATTTTCCCAAGGGTAATAGGAGAAATTGGACCACAAAAGTTGTCCAATTTGTCCTGAGTACGCTGATACCTCATATGTGGAAGAAAACTACTGTATGGGCACACGTCGGGGCTCGGAAGGGAAGTAGTGACGTTTTGGAATGCAGACATTGATGGAATGGTCTGCGGGTGTCATGTGCGTTTGGAGAGCTCCTGATATACCTAAACTATTGAAACTCCCCACAAGTGACCCCATTTTGGAAACTAGACCCCCCATGGAACTTATCTAGATGTGTGATGAGCACTTTGAACCCCCAAGTGCTTCACAGAAGTTTATAACGCCCGGACGTGAAAATAAAAAAATATTTTTTTTCCACAAAAATGATATTTTTGCCCCCAATTTTTTATTTTCCTAAGGGTAACAGGAGAAATTGGACCCCAAAAGTTGTTTTGCAATTTGTCCTGAGTAGGCTGATACCCCATATGTGGGGGTAAAACACTGTTTGGGCGCATGGCAGAGCTTGGAAGGGAAGGAGCGCCGTTTGACTTTTTCAACGCAGAATTGGCTGGAATTGAGATCAGATGCCATGTTGCGTTTGGAGAGCCCCTGATGTGCCCAAACAGTGGAAACCCCCCAATTATAACTCCAACCCTAACCCCAACACACCCCTCACCCTAATATCAGCCCTAACCCTAGCCCTAACCCTAACCCTAGCCCTAGCCCTAGCCCTAATGGGAAAATGGAAATAAATACATTTTCTTTTAATTTTATTATTTTTCCCTAACTAAGGGGGTGATAATGGGGGTTTGATTTACTATTTAAAGCGGGTTTTTATTTTTGGCAGGTGTCATACGCTAAAAGACGCTTTTTATTGTAAAAATAGTTTTTGCATGACGATATACTATAGCTATAATTTTTCCATATTTTGACCCACCGAGTCATATGAGGTCTTATTTTTTGCGGGACAAGTTGACGTTTTTATTGGTATCATTTTCGGGCACGTGACATCTTTTGATCGCTTTTTATTCCGATTTTTGGGAAGCAGAATGAACAAAAACCAGCGTTTCATGCAGTAAAATTGATAAAGCGGTTTTATTCTTCAGATCAGTACAGTTACAGCGATACCTCATTTAGGTCTTTTTTTATGTTTTTGCGCTTTTATGCAATGAAAACAATTTTATATAAAAAATAATAATTTTTGCATCGCTTTATTCTGTGAGTTATAACTTTTTTAATTTTTTGCTGATGATGCTGTGTGGCAGCTCGTTTTTTGTGGGACAAGATGACGTTTTCAGCGGTACCATGGATATTTATATGCATCTTTTTGATCGCGCGTTATTGCACTTTTTGTTTGGCGGTTTGATAATAAATCATTATTTTTTGCTTAGTTTTTTTATTTTTATTTTTTAAGGAGTTCGCTAAAGGGCTTAACTAGTGGGACAGTTTTATAGGGTGGGTCGTTACGGACGCGGTGATACCAAATATGTATACTTTTATTGTTTCTTTTTTATTTCCAAAAAATGAATTTATTTGGGAATTTTTTTTTTTTTTTTAATTTATTTAGCGATTTTTTTTAAAATTTATTTTTACACTTTTTTTTTAACTTTATTATATTGTCCCAGGTGGGACATCACTGTCCTGTGACAGATCGCTGATCTGTCACCAGCGATCTGTCACAGGCACTACACAAGGCTTCCTCCTTGCCTGCGCTTTGCAGGCATGAGGAAGCCAGCTCCCTGCAGGCCCCCGAAGGTCCCCGTCGCCAACTTGGACCTGCAGGGATGGAGCCCCCCGCAGCAGTGCTGCACATTGCTCTGCTGTGGGGGGCTCAGGGAAGCACGGAGGGAGCCCCCTCCCTGACGATGCTTCCCTTTAACACCCGGTACACCGCGATCGTGTTTGATCGCGGTGTGCAAGGGTTAACATGTCGGGGGCGGTCCATGACCGCCCCTGACACATTGTGCCAGGTGTCAGCTGTGATAATCAGATGACACCCGACCACGATCAGCGGCGCTCACCACGTGGGCGCCGCTGATCGATGTGACATACTATCCTGTCCTTGGGAATTAAGTCCCAGGGCACATGGATGGGATAGTACGTCACATGACAGAAAGGGGTTAATGTCTCACAGTTCTAATTATTTGTTAAAGGTATTGTCTACTACTAGGACAACCCCTTCTTAAACTAAATGTTCGGCCGAATACATATAAAGCCTATACTCACCTCCGGTGCCAGCTACCTTCTAGCGGTGTCAGCACTCATGGTCCCAGAGCTGTGATGCGGTGAACTGACACGTGATGCCCGTTGCCCAATTAGTTCTGGCGTCACTGTCTCGGCCTACGAACAAACTGAACATGAAGAGAATGTCTGGGATCAGGTGCAGCCAGCACTGGCTTCCTCTTCATGTTCAGTTTGTCTGAAGGCAGAGACAATGACGCCAGCACTGATTGGACACCGGTGTCACGCATCACAACATCTCAGCCCCAGAGAGGGAGTGCCGACACTACGGGAATGGAGCCGGCACAGGATGTGAGTAGTACACTATACCTTTAATTAGAAATTTGGATTAGAGAAATTAAGAGCAGAAGAGATACTGTGTATGACCCTGTGACCATGATGTCACAATACTTTCAGGAAACTGAAATGACAACACAGGGAGAAAGTGGTACTGGATCTTTCTATGTGGGTTAGTCATTCAAAAGAAGGAAAGCAAATTTTGTGTGTTTTTCGGATAATACAGTTGTTTGAAAAAGTGTTTGCCACCTTCCTGATTTCCCATTCTTTTCCATTTTAGTCACACTTAAATGTTTCAGATCACTAAACAAATTGAAGTATTAGACAAAAATAACACAAGTAAGCACAAAATGCAGTTTTTAAACAAAGGTCTTTATTGTTAAGGGAAACGGAAATCCAAACCTACAGAGCCCTGTGTAAAAACGAGATTGCCCCACCTCTTAAAAAATAAATTAACTGTGGTTTATCACATCTTTGGGAAGCTGAGAATTCCCCAGCCACACGCAGGCCTGATTACTGCCACACCTGTTCTCAATCAAGAAATCGCTTAAATAGGACCTGCCCAACAAAGTGAAGTAGACCAATATTCCCAATGAAACCTCTGGGGTCAATATAGCGAATTTAAAAATTCAGAAAGACTCCCTATTAATTAGTCTCTTAATTTGTGGGAGCAAAAGAAACATTATTGAGGATACAGTTTGGCATAAGAACAAGCTAAATCATGCAACCATCAGCAAATAATGTGTATTTTCGAAAATTCAAATGAGCCCTGTGATATACACGTGTCCATGAATTTATGACTGCCATCATCACACAGGTTAAGGCCTGAAGTGTATCTCCACCTTTGCACATAATTTTGCCATTTAAATTTAAAATAAATCTTAGTAAATTTGTAAAAACTTTTGCTTGGCTTATTTGGTTCTGACCCTGAATTACAGCTTTTATTATTGGTCTGTGCTGCATTAATGGTTTTGCGGGCTCCATTAATGAAATTTCTCATATTCAAATTCTATACAGAGCTTTTTCTAGAGATGATTCATCATCTGACCAAGTACCAGCAGCAATCTATGTTGGAAATCCTACCTGCCCCCAGCTCGGTTATTAGTTCACATTACAGATTAGAGGGAAAACAAGGTCCTTTTGCAATGACAATTAACATCCATTTCAAAAATATCCATGAAACATCTTTATACTGTACATATAATATTTATACACCACGTGTTATGGTAACAAAATCATGTCTTGGAAAAATATGTCGTATTGTGGAGCCTTGAGGATTGGTGTTGAGAAATACTAGTTTAAACAATATACGACTGTAACAAGTGTTCAGTCCTCTACCAGAACAAGCTACACTATTCTATCCAGTATAATGTGCATTTAGAAGTGTACAGTATCCATAAGAATCTATTACTAAATGCATTATAATGGAGCTTTCATATCTGCCGAGTTCTCCACAGACGTGATGCAAAGGAATGGATTCTTTTGATCAGAGTGGCATCAGTTTTCTGGTAGGTGGAGAGAAAAAAAAATCTTCTCCACCTTGAGTCCGTGAAAATCAGACTATGGTCCGATTTGTTTCAGAGACCCAGAGCCTTGCTTTGCCGATTTTGATCCGACCCCTGGAATCAAAATCAGACATGTGTCTATCATTTTTTTCGCTGACCACTTGGTCCGGATATATAAACAGACATGTGCGCAGCCCCATAGAATATCATAGTTCTGAGTGTTATCCATGAAAACCATGGATAGCACTCGTACAAGTATACCGGTCATGTGCATGAGTCATTATGGTTCTCCAAAAAATGGAATCCATGATCTTCTTGTGAGCAGATCCTTAGCTTTTTTCACATATTTATGGTAATAAGTATAGCGTTTACAGTGTAAGCAAGGGCATCCATAAATACCATATAAACTGGTTTCAGGAGTTTAGAAGACAAGTCAAGGCACTTACTGCGCTTTTAGTAGCACTGCACCTGCCCCTCCATGGGGCACCTATATGCCAGAACTACGCTGCTGTAGTCAGACAGTAACATCAAGAATTGTGATTATATCTGTAAATAAATATTCCACATATTAATATTCACTTGTGCTCTTTAATTTTATTTTTAAATATTAAGTCACAACAATGGTTTCATGTGATGTCATAAATTGTCACCTACATGGTAGCTTTTTTAATTTAATATTTTTTTTTAGATATTTCTTTGCTTCTTGTTCTTCTTTCTTCCATGTCTGGGCTATGTGGTTTCCAGCATATAGCTAAACCTCCTTCACATATCAAATAAGCAGACTGTAAAGTTCAGTAGTCTTTGGTTTATTGGCACGATGATAGGAAGATGAACATGAATGTTTGTGTGTGGTAAAACTATAAAAATACAAATAGAATCAGACAATACTTAGCACATCACAGAAAGCAGCAGCAATGATAATGCAATTCAAGGTGTACACTGAATACATTAATCATAAACAGCTATGACAGTAATAATTGCAGAAAGCACAATTTACACTGAGTTATGTATCTAAAACATGCTACCCTTACAGTGTACAGTGCAAGAAATACAAACTAAGGTGGAGGATTACAAAGCACAATGCACCTCTATTAACACAATTCTGTAAGTTACTGCAACATGACTTAACATAAACAGGCTCTAACATAGCATAGAGTAAAGTCTACAACTCTCACCGGATTAGCTGAAGGATGGGATAGTAGTAAGAAGTGATCAGAAGCAAGGAACACTTCTTGTCTGCTTAGTGCCCAGGCATGTCTGAAAACATGTCTCTTTCTTCCCAGAGGAGCAGGGGGAGGTCCCACAAGCACACTGAACTAAAATTGGAAGACATGTGCATCTGTAAGAATGCTGCCATATTGTGCTAAACATATTTAAGCATCATAAATGGATAACATACTGTATCACCTCTTACGGGTTGTAACAAGTGTCAAACTACAAATACCTTCTCTTACTGAGCATAAAATGGGCAGAACACTCCCCGCTTGACATCAACAGATACCACTGTTAGGTTCTTTTGTACAACACGAAGTAATGTAACCTGGGATCTTTCCAGATTGAGAGCAGTAAACGCATACTGCAGTGATGCCAACCTTTACAAGGTCTCTGGCTTGAAGATAGTGCTGACTTGCAGGACTGAGCCACATGAAGTAGATAAGCGATGGCTTGAACAAGTGACTTCCAGGTTAAGAACCTGCCGAACCGATGAGATTCGAGGTGATAACTTGAAACCATTGTATGTAGAGCTGACACCTGTGGACAGAGTTCTTTGTCAGCATCTGGATCCACTAGTTCAAACTTACCAGGATTGATGATGTGGGGTGTCGAACGGTACAAGGAGGCAGGGCCTGTGACCCATGTAGAGTCCTTAAGATGACTTGGTGCAATGGATCTAGTTGCATGGTCCGCAGGATTGTTATGTGTAGACACGTAATGCCACTGATTAGGGCAAGTGGATATCGTGATCCTCAGCACTAGATTGCTAAAATAGATATAGAAACATTGCGTTTCATTGCAGATGTATCTCAGTGCCACCTTGCTATCGGTGTAGAACTCTGTATCTTTGGTCTCCAGATTAATCGCATCTGAGATAAGCTCGGCCAACTCCACTGCGAGGACAGTAGCACAGAGTTCTAATCTAGGTATCGTTTGTTCGACGAGTGGCGCCAGTTTAGTCCAGCTTATCACAATCCCGATGTGGCACTGTTGGTTTACATCTATGGTTTTGAGGTACGCTACTGCTGCGATTGCTTTGACTGATGCGTCACAGAAGATACAAAGTCTTTGTGTTTTGACTTCTGTGGATGGCACAGGAGTATACGGTCGTGTCACACGAAGGTCAGCCAAGGCTTTGAGAGACTTCTTCCACTCTGCCCACAGGTCTGCTTTCTCTGCCGGAAGTGGATCATCCCAATCAGACGTGTCTTGACTGAAGTCCCTTAGCATCATTTTTGCTTGGATGGTTACTGGAGCTATGAACCCTAGGGGGTCGTATAGACTATTCACAAAAGAAAGAACTCCTCTGCGCGTGAAGGGTTTCTCATCTTTGCTGATCTGGAAGCTGAAGGCATCCATCTTCAGATCCCAAAGCAATCCAAGGCTCCGTTGCATGGGAAGGAAGTCAAGCTTAGGTCTAAAGGGGGCTTTACACATAGCGATATTGCTAGCAATATCGCTAAAGCATCACCGATTTTGTGACGCAGCAGCGATATTGCTAGCGGTATCGCTACATGTGATACCTCCGACCGGTTCCCCGGCTGGTTATCGCTGATCGTACGAGATCGGCCTGGTCCATTTCTCATCGGCGGCTTCCTGCTGGGCTTCCTGCTGGCGCTGACGAGTGCCGCATGGACGCGGGCGGGAGGACGTCATCATCGCCACGTCTGAAAGGTAAGTAGCGACCGCTGCTGCATCGCTGCATCGCTGGTGAGATCTGCCTGTTTGGCAGCTCACTAGTGACCATTTCACCAGCAATCTTGACCGGGTAGTATCGTGGTCGGGATCGCTGGTGCATCGCTAAATGTAAAGGGGCCTTAAGTCTTTCAGGTCACTGGAATAGTCTTGAGAGGGATAGGCTTCCATCAGCTGTCGGCTGTTGGAGTAAATCTTGTGTAACTTTAGGTTAGACTGAGCGAGCATTTCTTGAGCCCTTTTTTAGCAGACTGATTTGTTGGTGTGGACTTCAAACAGGCGTTTACGTAGAAGTCCTTTTCTATGAAGGATCTGATGTCTGACCCGTACTCTTCTTCACCCTCTTTGACAGAATGTTGGAGGCCATAGATAGTGACTGCAGAGGAAGGGCAGTTCCTGAAGATGTGTACCCTCATCCGGTATTCTGCAATGTCTTTACCCGGGTTGTTGCCGCAGTACCAGAAGAACGTCAAGTAGTTTCTGTGTTCCTCTTTGATGAGAAAACAGTGGAACATCTGTTGTATGTCAGCCATAAATGTCACCGTATCTCTGCAGAAACAGGGTAGTACTTCTAGAAGTCTGTTGTTGAGGTCTGGGCCCAACAGTAGGACATCATTCAATGAGACATCTTTGCATTTGGAACTTGAGTTGAATACCACTCTTATTTGACCTGACTTCTTAGGATGGTACACTCCGAAGATGGGCAAGTACCGACACTCCTCTGAGTGCCAAAGTGCAGGTGCAATCTCTGCATGGTTGTTCTGGACTATCTTCCCCATGAAGGTAAAGAAATGTTCCTTTGTCTCAGTTGACTTCTGAAGCTTGTGTCTGAGGGAGATGAATCAGTTGTAGACCAGTTCCCTGTTGTTGGGAAGGCGTCTTCTCTGAGGTCGAAATAGTAAAGGTGCGACCCAACTGTTCAACTTGTCCTTGACTATTTGTTTATCCATGATGTCCATGAACATCCTGCCTTCTATAGACATCGCTACCTTGTTGTCTTCCTTTGTCCTGTGGAAGACTGTACATCCTATGTGGTCTTGTTCACCTTCACAGGCGTGGTATTCATTGGTAGGAACTGAGAGAGGGCAAGCTATGGTAGTGCTGTTTGGTAATTCCTTTACCAGCACACTATTGTGACATGGCTGGAGGAGAGATGGACGTCCATTTTCTTGTGTGCTGGTAAGCATACTGTTGTCTGAGGCTGGCTTGTGTGCTCCTCCTAGACAGACGTCTCCTATAATGACCGATCCAAGGTCGAGCCTCTGTGCGTATGGAACATTCTGGAAGCCGTTGATAGATTTTCTAGCCTTGTGGGCTCGTAGTATATCTCTTCCCAGGAGTAATGCTATTGGGGCTTCTGGGTCCAACTCAGGTGTCTGGTGGGCTGTACGCTTCAGGTGGGGGTGATGTGTAGCCACCTCCGGTGAAGGTATCTCGGACCTGTTGTCGGGAATCTGATTGCACTCCAGAATGATCAGTACTGATAAGCAAGTCTGGATATCTATAGACTCCACCTTGCTGTTGCTTTCCTCAATGCCGTCTCAATTGTACCTGAACACGTCCTCAAGGAGTAGGGAGAACCGGGGCCTACAATGCTGAAGTTGTCAAAGAAGATGGACCTGGCTAAAGACTTATTACTTTGGCCATCTAGGATTGCATATATCGTGAGGGCTTTGTCCCTGCGGCCTGTTGGGTAGACTCGGACAAGGCAGATTTTTGAACAGAATCTTCCTCCTGTGAGTCCCTTACAGATCTCCGTACATTGAGAGGTGACCACAGGGGTGTTTTTGTCAGTGTTCTTCTGCTTCTCTTCATGCTCCTCTGCCTGCGACAACACTCGTAGGGGCAGTCCAGGGTGCAAGGCTGTATTGTGATCTGTGCTGTTGCACTCTGCACATTTCTCGCTAGCTTCACAGTTCCTGGTGAGGTGAGAGGTTGTAGTACAGCATCTGAAGCAGATGTTGTTTTCCTTGAGGAAAACTTTGCGATCCTCCAAAGATTTCTCCCTGAAGGCTCTGCATTTTAGTAGAGGATGTGGTTTCTCGTGTAGAGAACACTGCTTACTGACATCTTGAGGTTTGTCCTCTTCTGGAGGGGGCTTATGTGGCACCCCAGAGGGTTCAGTCTCCACAGAGGTACTGCACCTCCTCTTGAGGTGTGGTACCCCAACATTCAGGTAAGGTGGAGACACCAGACCACACTCCAACACCTGCATCCCACACAACACAGTAGTGTAGCAAAGCACCCTTTGGTGGCTCCCTGCTTGAAACACGAAGCGTGCTGGGAGGCGGGTGAAGTTTAGTTGGCACCAAAAGAGCGGGAAGAGTTTAGGATTTAGTCAGTCAGTCTGACAGAGTCAGTGGAAGAGAGAGGATCCCCTGAGTGGGATGGATGAAGGAAGTGCTGCAGCCAACCTCAGTGACCTGGGTCCACTGGCACAGGAAAGTAACATTGATGGAAAGCCTGACTCTCTCCATAAGAAAGGATTAGTACGGAACGTAAGGAGAGGAGGACTAAGGATTAGGGTTAGAGCAGAACCCTTCCCAAGTTCACAGCGCATGGCCGGGATCCGGTCCCCGAGATTGTATGGATACTAATGGTCCTGCGACAGACACCGGAGGAATAGAAGTTGTCACCACTTTATTCCCACCCAAGACTTGGGGGCACAACAGCAACATGAGAGAGCCGGGACTTAGTAGCAAGGAGTCCCCGAAGCAGGCTGCAGAGTTCTGCCATACAAGTAGAGTTCTAAGAACATCTGTAAGGAGGAACTCCAGTGTAACTCAGTACTGTGAGTACTTCACTATAGGCACAAGAAGGGAGACGTTCAGAAAAGGCACATATGTTGGAGTGTTGGAAGGGAGCACTTCATCTTGCCTGGAGGTTGGCTGAGCCCCTGACCCGGAGGACACGGCACGGATGCGGGTACCTGTATGCTCAACAGACTGTGAGTAAAGCTTTGGAACTACATGCCCTGGTGTGCTCCGCTTATTCCTGTGCCAACCCACTCAGCACTGCTACATCTTTGTGCTTAACACTGCACCATCCACGTCTCCCCTCACCGTCACTTCACCTACTCTGCCCTGGGACTAAAGCCCTACCTGTGGAGGGCCACACCATCATTGCTGCACCACACCATCTGTCCCAGAGGATCTGCTTGCAGTGTCGGCTTAACATCTCCCTTGCCGAACACCACATGTGGCGTCACGAATTATTATAAACTTTAATCATCGTTCAACACTATTCCCTTTTACAGTGGTCGCCCAGGGCCACGGACCGGGTCACCGCTGCCGTGACACTTCCCATTGAGATCAACGGGCCCAGCTCTGAGTACCCCAGGGCCCTCTGGCAGGCAACCCACTTACTCGTATTTTGAGGAGGGCCTGTGGAAACAATATTAGTTTTGTGGACTGTCACGGGTGTCCTACTAGGTTTGATTTCAGGGGCAGTGGAACATGACAGAGTGAAGTCAAAACTAGAGTCATTTCTGATCTTAGGTTGTTGGGTGACAAAATCAACAAATACAGTGAAAGGAGGGAACAGTACATTATGAATTTGCTTACACCGTGAACCATATGCAACCCACTTTTCTTGTAGGTTGTAAGGAAGTTTTTGTATTATCAGATTGACACTCTAGCAGTGTCTAAGAATGCCAATCCGGGTAAGTCTCCTTTCTCTTGGGCAACCTGTAACTCTATCAATAGATCACTCAATTCTCTAAGCTTTTGATAAAGTTTAGGTCCTATCTTAGGGAAATCATCAATTCTTTTGTATAAAGTATTCTCTCTGAATTCTACGGTCCCATAGCATTCATCAAGTCTTTCCCACACTTTACGTAGACCTATGTGTGGATAATTTATATTAATGTCTCTTATTAGTCTTTTGGCATGCTCGACTGACTCACTTCCGAGCCACTTTACCAGATCTAACTCCTCACTACTAGAAAGGTCCAGACCATGAATGGCATTCTGGAATGAGGTTCGCCATGACCTATAGTTCTTGGGTTCATCAGGGAACTTTACAAGTCCTTTTGTAAGTTCTCGGCGGGCAAAGAACTTTGCAAAGTCTATGGTGGCTTGGTCAGTACTGATACAAGCCGGTTTGTTATAGTCATGTTAAATGTGTGATGTATCACCATACGTGTGAGACGCTCCAGTTTTAGGATAGTCTGCATAGTACCTTTACGGTGAAGGTGTCTTTTTAAGGCGGGATGGGAGCTGTACCTTCTGCTCAGTGTAACGGTAGCTGTGTTTGACATCTCTGTGCTGGGCGTCGTCTTGTCTGTAGAATCGAAGTTCGGGGTTGGATCGCTGGTAATCGGCATAGGCTGGTCGATGTAATGCTTCAGGGCTGTCGTCCATGACGGAATGTTGATGGACGTACCCTGAGACGCACTGCACTGGATCTTGCTGCGTCTCTCATCATCATGATCCTCCACTGCTTCTAAATACTCTGCCTTGGCTATTGCAGCCGCTGTCTCTTTGTCTGAGGCAAGTCTTTCCAGAGACGCTTCTTGCTCCGCCTGCAAAAGTGCGGTTTCTGCTTGTTTCAACTTTAATTACATCTCTTTTTTGGTGAAGGAGGACCTCACTTTGGCTGCTTCAGCCTTGGCATGAGCAACAGCAGCAACCTCTTTTATTGAATACTTGTTAGAGCCTGCTCGTGACCTCGTTTTGAGTGAGGATGTATCGCGTTGAGGCATTGTATGCTTAGATGAGTACTGCTGAGTATTTTTGGAGGGAAACTGAGTCTTCAGAGTGTCGGGAATGGTGTTGCACTTGCTGGAGGGCTGCACTCTCGTTGCTTGTGACGGTATGGCGGCTGCTCTGATACCCGTATGCGATGCAGTGTGGGTAGTAGCGGTCCCCTACAGTCCAATCCACTATCGCTTGACTAGCATCCATTTTACTGTTCTGCCTTCTTCCATGTCTTGGCTATGTGGTTTCCAGCATACAGCTAAACCTCCTTCACATTTCAAATAAATAGACTGCAAAGTTCAGTAGTCTTTAGTTTATTGGTGTGATGATATGAAGATGAACATGAATGTTTGTGTGTGGTAAAACTATAAGAATACAAATAGAATCAGTCAATACTGGGCATATCACAGAAACCAGCAGCATTGATAATACAATACAAGGTGTACACTGAATACACTAAACATAACCAGCTATTACAATACTAATTGCAGAAATCACAATTCTACACAGAGGTATGTATCTAACACATACTACCTTTACAGTGTACAGTGCAAAAAATACAAACTCAGATGGAGGATTACAGAGCACAATGCACGTGTATTAACACAATTCTGTAAGTGACTGCAACATGACTTAAACAGTCTCTAACATAGCATAAAGACTAAAACTCTCACCGGATTAACTGAAGGATGGGATAGTAGTAAGAAATGAGCAGAAGCAAGGAACACTTCTTGTCTGTGTAGAGGCCAGGCATGTCTGAAAACATGTCTCTTTCTTCCCAGAGGAGCAGGAGGCGGTCCCACAAGCACACTGAACTTAAAGGGGAAGAAATGTACATCTGTAAGAATGCTGCCAGATTGTGCTAAACATATTTAAACATCATAAAAGGATAACATACTACCTCTTAAGGGTTGTAACAAGTGTCAAACTGCAAATACCTTCTCTTACTGAGCATAAAATGGGCAGAATATTTCCTTTTTTTTCTTCACCAGAAATGTCTCTTGCAATAAATTCATAATGTCTCTTTTCTACCACAGTGGAATAAATGAATGCATTATATCATTAAATCATCACTGCAATGTGAGCTGTGTGTTGTGAGCTCATTTTCGGGTTTGCCTCTGGCTTCTGGTGAGGGTTATGAAGCTGGCTGTGCGGACAGAGGAGTAGTGAATTCTCTATCTGGACTCCCTCTGTTGGTGAAGGGAGGTAATGAAGCTGATCTAAATGGCAGAGACCGGCCACCTGAGGAAGAGGACTGCGATTGGACATCAGGAGTTTCTGATTGGATTTAAGGCAGCCGACTCCCTAGTTTCTTGCTGGTGATTTTTCCTGACTGTGGCTCCTGGTTTCCAGTTTGGTTCCCGCATTGTATTTATTGGTCATTCATACCTATGGATTTAGTCACATTTTAATTGTTGAAAAACCCATATACTTAATGTGATATGTATTATATAAATGGATCTTTTGTGATATTTTGTTAATAAATACTATCTTTATAGTATTGTGGCAACAGTTGGACTCTTTGCTCCTCCTTGTTTATATTATTGTTTTTAAGTCCCCATTGAAATGGGAATGTAATTTATCACTGGTAAATTTATTGCATGTCCACCTTTAGATGTCTCTTTTTCCATATGCTGTTGTTTTGATTTTCTTTTGTCTGGAGCTTAAATAGGACCTGTCACCAGGTCAAAAGTGATCAGTTTGTGCTCTGTTGTATTCCTGCTACTCTCCTCAGTTATCTATTTTTTGGTTTTATTCGTAAATTTACCATATGGTTCTGGTGATATAGTCCTTTGTATTGTGTGCAGATTGCTATAGTCTGTACCCATGGGCGTGGCTAACGGGATTCTCTGGGGGCGTGTCTTTAACCTGCTATGTATTATTACCGTGTGAGCCACGCCCCCTTGTAAAGACCATAAAAATTTGCAGCAAATAAAAAAAAACATATCTCAGGAACCAACTGGCGAATTTAGAAAAAACAAAACACAAAATTCTCAGAAGAACAGCAGTAATATAATAAGAGCAAAACCTGCATACATTTGTGCTGATGACAGTTCCTCTTTAAACCTGAATCTAAATGCTCGCTGCAGTCTGAATGGAATTAAAATAGAGAATTAAGATGGTGGAGGCAGGGGTTCAATATTTGTACAAGTAATTTGCGGTAAAGCACATGCAGTTTTTCAAGTACAAAAAATGCAATAAAAATCTGGAAACAATGCAGAACCAAGGCATTGTATCAACTCAACCTGGAAGTGAGATGTTTACCAAATTAAGGAATTTTTTTAGGGTACAGTTACACGTAGCGATGCACCAGCGATCCCGACAACCATATGGATCGCTGGTGCATCACTAAGTGGTCGCTAGTGAGCTGCCACACAGGCAGATCTCACCAGCGACATCGCAGGGGTCGGGGGTCGCTACTTACCTGTCAGACGCGGCAATCCTGAAGTCCTCCCGCCCGCGTCCACACCTCGGGTCCAGGACCTTCTCGCGCGACCAGCGATGAGCAGCGGGGGAACCGGTCGGAGGTATCACATGCAGCGATATTTCTAGCAATATCGCTGCTGCGTCACAAAATCGGTGACTTTACAGCGATATTGCTAGCGATATCGCAGTGTGTAACGGGGGCTTTATAGTTAGTTACAGCACAGAACAGTTGATAAGAGATGTTGTGATAAACTGTGGGGTATAAATGGGGTAGTCATCCGAGGAAAGCCACACTGATTCTTAGTACACTTGTCTTGTGTTAATGAGGCTTTATGTCAGGTCTGCTGCTGCTAAGTATTTGGGTTCTACCCGGAGTCTGCAATGTAATTGTGATAACCCTGATATTACAGAAACTTTATAACTACGGTAAATTGTAATATGAAGTCTTATTGGAAAACGTGCAGCATCTTCTGCAACCAGAATTAATTAAAAACTCCTGACAGGTGGGTAAGTGTTGCGTCTGGCTGATGAGAAGAAAACGTTCGATTATCTTTGGCTTAGACAAGTCTGGAAGATATTAAGTTCTCTAGCTATCCAAGAAGTATGGATGTCTTTCAAGCTCCCTGCAGTCTTTTCAATGACTGGTAAATTTAGCACAATGTACCCTGCTGGCCAAACTTTATTAGCTGCTCCTTGTCCCGAGATAGATCAATATTTATGAGTAATTACTGTGAGTCTACAAAAAACTCCATTGTTCTTAGGTGTCGAAAAAATACAATAAGTTATACAGTCACATATCATTTTCCAATTGTTGTAATTAATTACAATTTTCCAGGTAATATTTTCTATATGTAACAACTCAAAAGTATCAGGATACAGAAAAACATCCAGATTCTGGATACTGTGTAATGATAATAAAGCGTAGCTTCATCTTTCTCGTATCATCATATTGCTCTTTCAGCACTTCCCTAATATGTTGTCTGCAGATATACTTCCCACTTCAAAACCACACCAGTATTACCTCCCAAAAATACCTAGTTAGCCTCACACTTAAGGCCTAAAACAAAAGCATTCGTTTGGATAGGAAAATACATTTTTTTAAAATATTGTATATTATGCTCAAAGGGGTTGTTCAGTACTTTTACATTGATAGCCTGTAGGTAATCCATACCAGATCACTGGAGTGCAACATCTGGCACCCCCACAGATCAGCTATTCCTGGTAGGGAAAGGATTTTTTTTTACTTTTCTTTTTTTAATTCGGTTCATGTTTCTTATTTAAATAAGTTGTTGAAAAATGTTGTCAGGTCATTACAGACATGTGGATAACTAATATATGGAGTTTTTTTCCTTAATGTAATGTATGTACTCTAAAAAATATTTTTTTAACTAATCACAAATTTTTATATTTTTAGGTTTTACCTTAATATTTTTTCACCTTTTTTATAACTGTTGCTTCTTATTTTTCATATTGTGTTATAATGTTTCCCCCAAGGGGGTCATAAAATATATCCAGGGGGTGACCAGAGGGTGACAAAGCACAGTTTTAGGTAAAACCACCCAGTATAGTGACAGAAGAACTAGCAGCACTGCTGTGCCAGTAAGACAATGGGCTATATAGATGGATCTGCATTGTCAATGCATCTGTTTACTACATAGACTTCATTGGGTAATGGGTGGATGGTAAAATAAATAATGGAAGCAATCAGAAACTTGACCCATTATTGCTAGATTTCAAAAGAGATTGCATCAGATTCAGGATCTGCACCAACTGTGGTCAAAAGACAGTGGGTAGTCGGGAAAAGATGTAAAAATAGTTTCTTCCTACTATATCAAAGAGAGACATATGCAACTATACTGCATGTATTTTCACATATGGTTTCACATTTGTCCTCTCACGGATGAAAAAACAAAACAAAAGTATAAACTGAACTACCTCCAACATGATGGGAGCTAACTGATCTCTTGAGGATTCTCTTTAGGGGTGCTTTACACATAGCGATATCGCTAAAGCGTCACCGATTTTATGACACAGCAACGATATTGCTAGCTATATCGCTACATGTGATACTTACCTCCGACCGGCTCCCCTGCTGGCAATCGCTGATCACGCGAGATCGGCCTGGTCCATTTCTCGTCGTCGGCTTCCTGCTGGCGCCGACGAGCGACGCATGGATGCAGGCGGAAGACGGACACCCTCGCCGCGTCTGAAAGGCAAGAGTGACCCCCGACCGCTGCTGCATCGCTAGTGAGATCTGCCTGTTTGGCAGCTCACTAGCGACCATTTAGCGATGCACCAGCGATCCTGACCGGGTGATATCGTGGTCGGGATCGCTGGTGCATCGCTAAATGTAAAGGAGCCTTTACTCCTGTGACAGTCTCTGATCTAGTTATGCTCGTCCGTTCAGGGGTAGATACTGACATCTTGGGCCGCTGTGCCAGAAATGTTTTTGCCCCCCCCTTCTTTTATGGCAACCAAGCTACAGATAAATAAATGTGTGTGTATGTACAGTTGTGTTGTGGGAAAAAGTGTTTGCCCCCTTCCTGATTTCCTATTCTTTTGCATGCTGTCACACCAAACAAATTTAAATATTAGACAAAGATAACACAAGTAAACACAAAATGCAAATTTTTAAATGAAGGCCTTTATTATTAAGGGAAAAAGACTGCTAACTTACAGGGCCCTGTATGAAAAAGTGATTACCCCCCTCCTTAAAACATACACACGTGGTCAAAATTGTTGGTACCTCTCATTTAAAGACAGAAAAACCAACAATGGTGACAGAAATAACTTGAATCTGACAAAAGTAATAATAAATCAAAAATCTATGAAAATTAACAAATGAAAGTCAGACAATGCTTTTCAAGCATGCTTCCACAAAATTAAAAAAAAATAAAACTCATGAAATAGGCCTGGACAGAAATGATGGTACCCCTGAAAATAATAAGACAAATGGGCCATGTTAAATCAAGGTGTGTCAACTAATTAGCATCACAGGTGTCTACAATCTTGGAATCAGTGAGTGGGTCTGTATAGAGGGCTACAGAATTGGCTTTTAACAAGTGTTGTGTTGAACTCTTATCAGACAATCAAAGTACAGAAAATCTCTGAGCAGAGTAGAAATGGTTTCATTACTCTATTGTGCACCAATTCTGATCACAGATGGTATCTTGAAAACTATATGGTAGGTCATTGTTGCAGGTGTAGGTGTGTAAACATATGGGCCTCCATTCATCAAGACTCATGACATGTTGGAGTTAGACAATTTTGATTCATTAAGATGCGCCCACCTCTCATTGAATCCGGAGCATCTGACCAATGGTACATACCTCCATTCCCCACACTACAAATGCTAGCTCCAGTTCATTACTGAAGTAAGATTTTTGGCATAAGAGATGCTAAAGCTAATCATGAATTACATCAGCCCAGCCCAATCCAGATCCACCTATTTTGATGGAGCTGGGAGAAACTGTTGTAAAAATATCAAAAGTTGCAGAATTTGTGTGCAACTCTCAGCAATTTATGCCAGAATTCAGATGAAATTTCTTTTATGAATCGGGGCCATGGTCTTCAAACATAAAAACAGATGAAACAAAAAGTTCTGAGCATACTGTAGCAACCAAAGTTTTAAAGACCCCCATATTCTTTAGACTAAAGTTCTCCAAATCCACGAATATGGATGGCTTTGGCCAACAGTCTAATGTATATGGGGGCCCTCAACTCTCCCCAAACAGATGATATCAGGAGAGATAAGGATCCGGCATGTCTGATTTTGGATCGTTTTGCGCTATAACAGATAAGCCGCCACCAGAATTGTCTCGCACCGGCTCCCTCATCGAGAACAAAGAAGGCCATGACAGAGCGCTCCTGTGTATGGGAGAGTTGGGCGAGAAAGCTGCCAGCTGAATGAATGACCAAACTATAGTTCACCCAACCACTATCTAGAATGTATAGGTGCCTTAGGCACAGTTGTATATATTAGAAGAGGACGGATTAGTTGCTATAGACATTAACAATATTCACACTTGTAGTAAGAACAATTTTATAAGCAAAGGCCATTACTTTCAAAACTCACATTTGGAATAGCAATTTAATTCAATCTTCATTTCTGAACTTTAGAAAAGATTCATTTAAAGCAAACCAATTAGCCAGCCAAGAAATATCACTATTTGAAGCTCTATTCATGGAAGCTCTGTAGATGATTAATCTTAGCTGGGAGTTAGATATTAACAACTGCATATCAATTTGGGTAGGATCCTTACTCATTGTGATGCTGTTTCAATTTAAATTAATGTGAGAGCCATTAGAAAATGTAAGGAAAATCTCTGTAGTCATATATTGTGAATGATTCATTATCAGTAATGGGAGCAGGATGTTTGTAGAAATTACATTGAAATACGATGGGATCAAGGTGAGAGAAAGGTTGACATCATTATTGTCTACATTGAAAACCACGTTAATGGAATATCTGCTTGGTTACCATCTAGTGCTTGCAGCAATGCTTGTGTAAGGAGACGACATGATTAAGCACAGTAGGATCATTATAGAACCAACATAGTTTTTCATGTTGTTATGGAAACATCAATTATTGTATTAAGAAAAATGATTGACTGAGAGATTGACATTATTATCAACCTTGTGGTTTGTGTTAGATGTGTTTTACAATCAATCACTAAATATTCTAGGAAGTAATATTAGGCAGAGGCATATAACATTGTACACCCTGGAAATTGCAGTTTTGGTAATTGTAAAAAAAAATATTATATATATTACATTTTCAATAAGTTAGTGTGATGGTGGTGTATAGTAGCCAACAACAATAGAGTTGAGCAAAAAGATTTACACTGCCGTGGTCTGGTGCCCAGTCCAGCCCCCATGGCAGCCTTCACTTCTTTGCTCAGCATCCTCGGCCCAATATCCTTGGCACCTCCTACTTTTAATAGGCCTTTCGGTATTATGTCATGGTTTGACACACATCATGTCCTTAAATGAGGCCTAGTGACTTAGCCTCTTGCAATTCTTTTTGTTGCCCTAGCTTTCTTCGGTGGGTCAGGACATAAATGACCCCTTGCAGTGCTGCACCCTTTGCCGCACAACAGCAATTGATGCGAGACTGGTTTGACAGGACCACCCCTGAGAAGATCACTTTTTTATTGCAATTTTGTGTGGTCATCTCTGAAGTTTAACTGTGTGTTAAAAAATTAATGTACAATTGGGATATTGTAATTGCTTTTTGTGATGCATTAGAGTAGTAATAATTTACTATGATACACTTTGCACAAGCATTTGTTGGCATTTTATTTACAAGTTAAAATCCCCTCTTGTTTGTATGCCAAAGTGTATGTTTTCTAGGCTTCATGTCAGTTTTAGCTTTGTGACAATTAAAAATTGAAACTTTAGATATTTGTCATGAAACCCTGATTCCAGCAATGTGTCACTTATTAGGCTGTGTGTTGTAGTTTCAATACAATCAGGATTTTATCAGCAGGAGATTAACACTACAGGTGTCACACAGCTGCAATGCAGGTAAATGCAAGCTCCACTAGATGGAAATATAGTGGAGGGAGGACTGCACACAGCAAGGCCAGACCTGCAATGCAGCAGTGAGGCCACCACCAGGTGGCAGCATAATAGTCAAACAAGCCGGGTTGATATAAGGCTGTAGCGCAGTACAAAAGGGATAAGCAAACACAAAGTCACAAACAAGCCAAATGGGTCAGTACCGATCATGAGCAGATATGCCAAAGACAAGAGATAAAACCAGGGAGTCAGTACACGAAAGGGAAACTCTGAGTAGGGAAGGGAAGAAAGGATAAACAGACACTGGTTCAGTAAGCAAGCAGCAGGACAAATCAGGACAAACAGGGTCAGCTACACACACCGTAGGCAGAAATTATAACTGACATAGTCTGTAGGATGCAGCGGAGATAAATAGCAAACCTGAGACCAGAATGAGGCTTAGAAAGTTAATCCCTGGCATGACCAGACCAGAAAAAATGGAAGGACAGGATGCAAAACCTGGTCTGGATCATGACAACAGGATTATATCTTCCATGCCAGGCAGTCAGGCAAATCTGTGTAACCCCGCCCCCATCTCTGATTGGCTACTTACTAACAATTCACAGTGTACATTAGAAGCTGCCTATCAGGGATGTGACTGGGGTTATACACAGTCCAAAGGTCTTAGTTCTGCTAGGAAAGGAGGAAACACAGCGTCTGGTGATGTCCATGAGTTCAAGACTTCAGGCAGTCATTGCCAGCAAAGGGTTTTCAACCAAGTACAAGAAATGAACATTTTATTTACAATTATTTAATCTGTCCAATTACTTTTGGTCCCTTTAAAAACAGGGTGGTACATGTTAAGGAGCTGAAACTCCTAAACCCTTCATCCAATTTTAATGTGGATACCCTCAAATGAAAGCTGAAAGTCTGAACTTCAACTGCATCTGAATTGTTTTGTTTACAATTCATTGTGGTAATGTCTAGAACCAAAATTAGAAAAATGTTGTCTCTGTCCAAATGTATATGGACCTAACCGTAGCTCTCTGATTGAAGGGTATACAAATTAAAATTTTGAAAATTGCTAAATTTTAAAAATTTTCGCCATATTTCCATTTTTTTCATAAATAAACGCAAGTCATATCGAAGAAATTTTACCACTACATGAAGTACAATATGTCACGAAAAAACAAGGTCAGAATCAGCGGGATCCATTGAAGTGTTCTAGTTATAACCACATAAAGTGACAGTGGTCCGATTTCAAAATTAAGGCCTGGTCCTTAACCTACAAAATGACTTGGTCCTTAACGGGTTAAGGCAATAAGGCAGGTCATTGATGGTTTAAAGTCTACTCACACAATATAATAAATTATAGTATTTCTGTGCACAGGTTCATAAACACATAACCGTACAAAGTGATCACAGATATGTTGTCATGGGGACTGCCGACAAGATTAAAATTAACTATATTGTTAAAATGAACAAAATACTATTTTTCTTCATAGAATAAATATTAAGTGTAGAGATTAGTGTGCATGTCTCTTTAAAGCACTGTCCAATAAAAAATAATTTTCACTATCAGATAATTTAGTCCATGGATTCCCTTAAATCATGTCTATAATCTCCGCTTTTCATATCTTTCCGGCTTTACTTGCTTCGGCACTGATAGGTCAATCAAGAGGTCAATGTTACTTGCACAATACATCTATACAAATTGTACAACTCCATTCTGTAGAAAATACAGAGTTTGGATGCTGTGTTGCTGCTTTTTTTGTGAACTTCAACATTTCTAAAAACAGAATATGACAGACCTTTTATTCAGTTTGTTGTCGGATCCAGAATACATGCGAAGCTATATGGCTTGTCTGTATGGCTGTTTTTACTGTTGCTTTTTAACAAGGGTAAAAATATAAATAGGGAAGGTGGAATATTAAGGAAGGCCCTGATTTATCAAAGGAATTTTGTCAAAATTCTGGTGTAAGTTGCAAATTTTTTGCGCAACTTGAACTTGTGCAAAACTTTTGCAGCTTTTGGGCATTTTCACTCCAGTTTCTCCCAGCTCTTCCAAAATAGGAGTACCTAGGGTGGGACAGGGGCATGATGCCACAGCTTGTCTAATTCAAGATGAGCTGCAGTGTACCTTATGCCTGAAATCTTAGTCTGGTCCCAGGAAATCGAGGGCATAATTATCAAGGCATTTACACCACAAAGTTGTAGATGAACCTGTCCAGCTGTCTTTCCTTTATAAAAAAAAAAATAAAACTGGGAATCATTGGAACCCAACTTTCCTGTAAAGGTGACGTTTCTTACAGATGACCTACTTGTACCACAAACCAGGCACAATTGGTAGTAGAAGCCATTCTTTGCTATGGTTCTTAGTTGAGCAAGCAGCAGGTCACAGGCGGCAGGAGCTGGAAGCAGTAATTGTGCCAGCTGCAAAGGAGGAATGAATATTCATTTCTCTTATAGCAGTGCCCAGTGACAGCCGCCGCCTTCCAGAAGACATTCTACTCACCCACCAGCATGCCCTCGAAGCATCTTGGTAGTCCCGTCGTCTTTGCAGCATCTCCATGGTTCTGGCTTCCAGCAGCTCTTCCGGTGTGATCACGTGGCGCCACTCATTAAGGTAATGAATATGCATGTGTCTCCACTCCCATAGGTGTGGAGCGCATATTCATTACCTTAACGTGCGGCGCCACATGATCGCGCCAGAAGAGCAGCTGGAAGCCAGAACCATGGAGATGCTGCGAAGACTCCGGGACCACCAAGATGCTGCGAGGGCACATTGGTGGGTGAGTAGAATAGGGGATAAGGAGCCATGCATACCAGGACAGGATGGGGGAGCCATGCATAGCAGGACAGGGACCGGGGAGCCATACATAGCAGGACAGAGACCTGGGAGCCATGCATAGCCTGACAAGGGCAGGGGAGCCATGCATAGCCGGACAAGGACTGGGGAGCCATGCATAGCAGGACAAGGACCGGGGAGCCATACATACAATGACAGGGACCGGGGAGCCATGCATACCAGGACAGGGATTAGGGGACAATGCATACCTGGCTTATACTTGAGTCAATAAGTTTACCCAGTTTTCATGGTAAAATTAGGTGCCTTGGCTTATACTCGGGTTGGCTTATACTTGAGTATATACTGTACTAAGAGAAACATCACTAACAAGCGGGCTAGAGGACCAAGACTCTAAACTAGATTAAAAGGTCATAAAAATATACTAAATCGCTATTTGAATTGTAAATCAGAATATAATATCCTTAGGCTTGAAAGCAGGACAGAGACCTGGGAGCCATGCATAGCCAGACAAGGGCAGGGGAGCCATGCATAGCCGGACAAGGACTGGGGAGCCATGCATAGCAGGACAAGGACCGGGGAGCCATGCATACAATGACAGGGACCGGGGAGCCATGCATACAATGACAGGGTCCATGGAGCCATGCATACCAGGACAGCGATGGGGGAGCCATGCATACCAGGACAGGAGCAGGGGAGTCATGCATACCAGGACAGGGATTAGGGGACAATGCATACCTGGCTTATACTTGAGTCAATAAGTTTACCCAGTTTTCATGGTAAAATTAGGTGCCTTGGCTTATACTCGGGTTGGCTTATACTTGAGTATATACTGTACTAAGAGAAACATCACTAACAAGTGGGCTAGAGGACCTAGACTCTAAACTAGATTAAAAGGTCATAAAAATATACTAAATCGCTATTTGAATTGTAAATCAGAATATAATATCCTTAGACTTGAAAGCATCATTTTTATTCCAAGCATGTTCTCTTGTTGGATATTATAAGCATAGAATTTTGCATAATATGTCAAGTCAATTTATGCCCAAATATATATGGAACAAATGTAATTATAATGCCAACAAAATTTCTTATATGTAAATAAAAAAATATTCAGGATTGAGAGTCCTCATATTTTTCTATCCACTGGCTAACACGGTACAAAGATATACATCTTTCCTGTATTTATATGTAAATATAAATCAGTTAAGTGTAGATATTTCTTATGGCTTTAAAAAATATTATAACTAATATTGAAAAACAAATAAGTTGAGTCTAGCAAAAATTGCAAAACAAAGTGAAAATATGCTGCCATATTCTAATTCATTATTTGATTTTTGTACTGTATAGCCAATTGAATATCTTAGTTAGCTTTTGTATTTTTGTGTTCGTATGGAAAATGGAAATGTTCATTTTTAGTTCAACATATGTATATGCTGTAATAGCGTCATACGCTGAGCAAGTTGATACTTTTCTTGTAGACATGTACCCTACTGTTGTAGACAGATCCTACATTGAAGTTAAAGGCAAATTAGCTGCAAGTGCTTTGGAGAGTGTTAGACCGGGGTCACACTAGAGAGGAATACGGACGAGTGAGAGGCGTTAAAAGCACACATTACACACGGACAAATGATTCTCTATGGGGCAGCTCCCAACAGCCGTATAATTCTCGCCCGTATTCTACGGTCTGTCCAATCGCAGCATGCTGCGATTGTCAGCGTACTACTCCCATAGTACGCCAATGCAAGTCTATGTGTGCGCCAAAAAAACGGATTACACACGGACCACACGTATGACTTGCGAGATATACGCAGGTCTTTTGGCAGGTGACAGGAAATGGGCCAATCCATCATCAGGAAGCTTAGACATGCAAATGAGCTCAAAAAGCGCTCCAGACATCCAGGAAGTACACCTCCACGGAGTCCTGCAGTGTCATGGCGCCATATTTTCTCAATGTGGAGATGCTGATTGTCTTAGTGCAGAAGCGGCCAGAAATCTGGGACCAACGTGATGCCCATTATGCCAACCGGACAAGAAAGGAAGCGTCATGGAGGCACATATGTCGCCAGATGTTCCACAATTTTAGTGATTGGCCACGTGAGGAGCAGCAACTGAGTAAGTACAACCCAAAAACTGTTTAGAATTACCTCACTTCAAAAAATGCATTTAGAATCAGCCACTCCCCCTTCCTGTGCTTGTACTTTTTGCCTCATGAGGCGGGTAGATTTTGATGTGACCCATGGTTTTACACTGCCATAATTTGGCCCAGCCCACAAGCTCATTATCCTCCTAGCCAACCAAGTTATTAAGTGTAGTTACTTGTTACATGAACTATTGTGCCCCTCTGTATCTGGCCTGGATGCCCCAATTATATATGCCACCCTGGGTAGAAAGCACACCCCAGAATGCCACATGCCTAGGCTACTGGTAGCAAATTTGACCTATCAAATATATGAAATTGAGAATATTTCCTGTCACATTGCAGTGGAAGAAGTGATGAGACGCTGGCGCAGCATCCGCGACCAATACAGGCGGGAACGTCAGCAGCGGTCCATGAGTGGTGAATGCGGGCCACATAAAGAGGAAATGCATCTATTATGACCGCCTCTCCTTCCTCGCACCTATTCTGGATCTGAGACAGTAAGTAAATACCTCACACCACATTACACAGATACTTTACAGGGCCAAAAAAATTGATTTATATTTGGCTCTGTTCTATTTCATAACAGAACTCAGTCCAGCCTTATGGAGAGAGGAACTGGCTCAGATACAGAGCCCATCAAAGATCCTGGGTCTGTAAGGGATGAGGTGACTGGCCCATCTTCTCCCCCTCCAAGAAGCATGGGTGAAGATTCCTCTCAGGAAAACCCAGTGCCTGCACCACAAACCCCACCACCAGGACCACATTCACAAGCAGGACCGTCTGCTGCTGCACCATCAGCTGTACAGGAGGAGCAGGGCAACATGAGCAGCAGCCCAACTGGCCAGATCCGGGGCTCCCCACAGCCTGCTGGACCATCCCGACGAGGAAAAAGAAGGCGCCATATCCCTGCCCAAGATACCCGTACCAATGTGGACACAGGGGTACTAAACTATCTGGCTAGAGTCAATAATGATGATGGCGAGGAGGCATACTCACGCAGCCTGGCCCTTTATCTTCTTGCCCTTTCCCGTGAGTTGAGACTCCGTATTCGAGGATGTTTTCAGATCCTGCTTGATGCAAGCACACCCCCCAATACCCCATATGAGCTGTTTGAATATCTGGAGAGGTGGCAGCTTTCCCCCCAAAATCTAATGCGCATGAGACCACCCACACAGATGCTTGCTCAAGCAGGCTCTGAAGATCCTCAAATACGTGGGCTTACACCTCACCCCCTTCCTCCTCCTACCCAACCATTCCAACAGCAGCCACATATGTCTGGCTCTAGCCAACCTCACCAATATGGCCACTTGTTCCCACCCAGTGTTGGAGGCTGGTCCCAACCTGGTTGGGGACGACATGGCTATATTGGTGGGTATGAGACACGGGCCTACCAGACCCAACAAGAGGCCCCTCTCCAGTATCACTCTGGCCAGTACCAAGCACAATCCCAGGAGGCAGTACACTACCCACATCATGGGTAACAGTATGTCCCCACACAGGGCGATGGCCAAGTTGGGCAAAGTAGCCAGCAGCAAACACAGGCTGGTCTTCCGCCTTCTCCTCCCCGACATACCAAAATTTATAATATTGCCATTTTGTTATTGCCTAATGGTATTTTGCTTGTTTTATATGTCCAAAAATGTTTATTGTACCAAATTTTCACATCTGCACAAAGGCCAGTTTGGCCCATTACCTCATTTCTCATATGGCAATAATATGTTTTGCTTCCAAAAAAAAGGCAAAAGTAATCATTTGTCTACTACATTTTACATCTCTGTCTCAATTCAAAAAAACGGAATCAGCATACTAACATACGCTTACCAATGCAATTAAACAGTCATAGAATCATAAGGGGTTTAAATATATATATTTAGACAGACATAAACCAAAAAATTATACCATAGACACAGCATGCTCTTGCCAAGAAGTTTCCCCTTCAGGTGACATAAAGTAATTTGTGAAAATATCACGCACTTTGAGCCCAGAGAGCGGTCTACGTTGAGGGTTGATAGGTGGTCTCGCCCTACGCACATTGTCTGACCCACGCACAACACCAGCAGAGGAGGAACAATCATGTATCCTGGTGAAGTTATTAAGAACCACACAGGCTTTAACAACTTCATTAACATTTTGTTCACTCAGCTGAATGGCAGACTGGAGTACCCATCATTTGGCACAAAGAATGCCAAAGGAACACTCCACCAGTCGCCGAGCACGTGATAGCCGCAAGTTAAAAATTCTGCGCCAGTGGTCCAGGTTGCGCCGGGGATATGGCCTCATGACATTGCGCATTAACTGAAACGCCTCATCTGCCACAAGGACATAAGGGACTGATTATTGAGTGGAGCCTGGTAGCTGGCGTGGTGCGGGTAGATCCAACTGGTTGGTGCGTAGCCGCCGACCCATAATGGAAGTATTGAAGACTCTAGAGTCTCCCGTCCTTCCATAGGCCCCAATGTCAACAATTATAATCTTGTATTGAGGGTCGGCCAGAACCAACAATACAACAGAAAAGTATTGCTTATAATTGAAGAATTGGGAGCCAGAGTTCGGCGGCTTACGCACGCCGATATGTTTGCCATCAAGGGCCCAGTACAATTAGGAAACTGGCATTCCTCCTCAAAGTCCCTTGATATCCTCAACCAGTCTTCCATCCTGGGCTGGGGCAAGACGAGTTGATGTAGTCTTGACCATATTTCACTACATGTCGACCTGACTATGCCAGAAATGGTAAATCTTCCAATGAGAAACTCATGGTGGAGGGCGGCATAAGACAGGCCAGTGGACAGGAAACTGAAGAACAACAGAAATGTAACATTTTAGAATGCACAAATTAACTAAAAACCAGGTACATACATACCAAACTTGTTAATAATTGAGGTCTACTAACACATATATTTGGTCGCACAATGACTAAGTGATATTCAGTACATATTACACATAACATTCTGGTCTGTAAGTTTAAATATATCTGGAATAAGATGAGGACATTAAACTTAGTCCAAGAAGCAAAAAATACATACTTTGGGCAACGCATCATGAACATAGAGAATGTGGTTGTGTAGTACATACCATAATGTGAGTAGAAGTCGCTCCTCTGCAGATATAGCTTTGAGCATCCTTGTGTCCTGAAAGGTTATCCCAGGGCGCACTGTCTCCAAGAGTAGATCAAATGTTGCAAGGCTCATGCAACAGTATTGGTAGAATTTTTCCGGATGCTCCCGCAGAGAAGAATAGAGGTGGTGAAAATAACCTCTTGTGAGTCGTTGCTTCAAAAGTGGATGGACCCACATGCGTCTCCTCCTCCGCGGATCCACTGTCACTGGGTATGGTTGGCTAAAGTGGAGTGACAAAAGCCAGTTGAAGAGAACCTGCTCAGTTGTGTTGAAACTCAGACTGTCTGCCATGTTGCACATACAACAGCAACACACCTAGTCAAGGTAAGGTCACAAATGGACAGAATGGAGGCAGCCACCTGTTCCTGAGCCAATAAATAGGATGCAAGCTAATGATTTAAATAGCAGGCCTCAAAACCGTTAAATGTCCATTTTGCAAGCCTGCGAGAAAATCTCACCATACAGATGCCATACGGATTACATACGGATACTGACATGCGCCAAATACGCGAACACACCTTGCTTACGGATGACATGCGGAGCACTATTTAGGGGTCATTCATCTGTATTACGCATGTAAACTACCGACCGTATTTTGCATCGGTTAGTGTGACCCCGGCCTTACTGCTTGCCAAGTTCTCCAGTACTGACAATGATCCCAGATACTGACTGCACTTGCCAGAGATCTTGGTGATAGGTGGCAGATGACAGCGACTGGACTGACATGTAAATTAAATGCAGGAACCAGAAAATGTCTGGGAATAAGCCGGTAGTGTTTTGGCATTCCCAAAAGATTGGCAAGTAATATGCATGTAACTTCAATGGATGGGCGGATTTCTGCAAAAAAGCTATCAATTTACTAAAGTAACAGCACATATACAGCCATACCTTTAATTTCTTCTGACAGATCCTTTAAAGATTCAACGGGATTGTCCCGATTTGAGGGCTCATTCCCAAGTCTTGTCACTTTAGAGCTTTTGATACTCACCTCTATCCAACATCTTCATTACTCTGTATCTCCTCCTCCTTGGAGGTGGGGATACTTCTCTTTGCTCAGTGCATAAATTAAACTATATATCCACTGCTTCTTCTCCTGTGATCAGGTCTCACCAACTCTCAGACTCACATCTCCATGTTCACAAGCTGCAGCTCTACTAATAAGCTACAGCTTGAAATTATATATAATGTGTGTATATTTATATATATATATATATATATATATATATATATATTTATATATGAGAATTTGGTAATCGTGACCTCTATTGCAGGCAATGCACCCAGCAGCATATTATACATGTCCATAGAGATACACTGTATATACAACAATGTATTTCTATGGCCCCTGGGTGAAGAAACGATTCTTTGTGTTCCTATAAAACGGCGGAGATTAAGACCTTGTTCACATGTAGCATATTTTCTGCTGCATTTTTGCACAGAAATTCTGCTGTTAAACTGTCCAAACAAAGTGGATGTGATTTCAGGAGAACTGAGACCCCTGCTCTCTAAAGACGCAGCTGAACTGTGTGGTTTGGGTGCTTTTATTTCCTCTTGAGTCTTCTATGTGAAGCCTAGAACAACACATGTAAATAACTGCAGTTACTTTTTTAAGTGCAGAAGCAAAACTTATCTATACTATAAAAAACCCTTACAAATGCAGATTCACATGTGCATTAAATATGGGGGAGAAGATTGTTTTTGGCGGATCCCACAGAAAACAAAAAACACAGTATTTCTGCTATGTGTGTACATGGCCTACAGAAACAAAAAATCCAGATGTCATATATAGTGAAGCTACATAAAAATGAAAAGTTCTGGCTGCTCTGATTGTGAATGAATGAACAAAAAAGAAATCCACAGGTCCCAACTAGAGATGAGCAGGATGCACAGATGACGTTGCACCAGCCCTGGCTAATGAAAAGCCACGCTGGGGACATCAAAAGACTAAAGATTTGCAGCCTCCCGTCTAGGTAGCACTGATCTGGACGCTGGACCGGAGTCCTCTGGATACAGTCCCGAATTTGGGGCTACGCCCCTGCATTCTAAGGCGTCTACTGAATGTCCCTCACTCCCAGCGCCCCTCTGACATCTCATCCTGTCAGGGGAGAAATAAAGGGTAAATGGGTGTGGATTGGGGTCTGACAAGGTGCGTGGTCAAAATTTCCGAGGCGTGCTATGTGCACAGGGTGATTTGTCCCTCTTACTATTCTTCAAATGTTGAGAAGTATGATAGCGCACCAAAAAGCATTTAATTTAATTGAGAGGACATATAAACTTTCATCACTGTATTTGGAATTATTGTAGGGTTGTAAGCAGACACCTAATTTTACGGCAGAAACATTACATTTATTGTGAAACAAAGTTCAAATTAAATAGACTTTTACTGTGCTGAAAGGTAGGAAGGGCATTGCCACAGGGCTCATGATTATTCCATTACTTTATCCAGAAAACATGAATCACGGGCAGAATGCCCAGAATATAATGTGTTTAATGCCTTTTCTTCACTTATAACTGGCCCTGCACAGCTAAAGTGTTTTTCCTTTCATAAGCTTAGGATTGTCATAGTTGGGGGCACATGTTCAGCACCCTCCACAGTGAGCCAAAGTAGAGACCTGCTGCAAAGAGACCCCATTCTGGTCTAGCAAACGTCACTTAAGCATGCATTACATGTGGCCATCTGTCCACCAATCACCTGGCCAACAGCTACAGTGCTTTGCAAAAATTTTAGACAGATATGGAGAAAGTTAGAATCCTTGCAAAAATAGAAGTGTTAATAGTTTATTTTTATGAATTAACAAAATGCAAATTGAATGAAGCATATCAAAGTAATATTTGGTGCGACCACCCTTTGCTTTCAAAACAGGATAAATACTTCTAGATACACTTGCACCCAGTTTTTAAGGAGTTCAACAGGGAGGTTGTTCCAAATATCTTGAAGAACTAACAACAAATCTTCTGTGGATGTAGGATTGTGCAGATCCTTTTAGATCTTCAGATAATGCCATACAGACTGGATGTTGAGATCAGGTCTCTGTTGTGGCAATATCATAACTTCCAGGACTCATTGTTCTTCTTTACACTGAAGATTGTTCTTAATGATATCAGCTGTATGTTTGGGGTCTTCATCCTGCTGCAAAATATATTTGGCGCAAAACCGATACCGCTCTGATGGTATTACATGATGGAAAAGTATCTGCATGTATTTCTGAGAATTGAGTACTAGTGATGAGTAATCCTGCTCGGATAATTTCTTATACGAACACACTTGGGTGTTATCTGAGTTTCTGGGAGTGCCCGGATATTATGTTCAAGTTCCCGCGGCTGCATGATTTGTGGCTGTTAGACAGCCTCAACACATGTGGGGATTGTGTAACAAACAAGCAATCCTTACAAGTGTTGAGCCTGTCTAACAACCACAAATCATGCAGCCTCAGGGACTCGAACATAATATACGAGCACGCCCAGATGGTTAGATAACACCCGAGCGTGCTCGAATAAGACGTTAACCGAGCACGTTCGCTCATTACTAATTAATGACTGTGTTTCAATCTACATATGAAAATGATGATCATTACCACGTGTTTGTAATTTGGGTATAGTCCTATTAAATTCCTGAGTTTATGAAATTGTACCCAGAAGAATTGATTGGTTTTGAAGGAAATTGTGCTCGCACCAAATATTTGTTTATTTTTTTTGTTCATTCACTTTGTATTTTGTTAAATGATAAAATAAAATTAACACTTCTATTTTTGAAAGCATTCTTAATTTGCAGCATTTCTCCTACACCTGCCTAAAACTATTGGACAGTACTGTATATTTATTGATTCCTTTATGCGCATACACACTGCGGCTAAGACACTGATTTTTCCTTATGCACAAAAGGGTTAGGTGGTGAAATTCAATATGCCTTATCATTATTTGCAATTTGCAGGAGGATAGTCAGTAGGTCCCATACAAATTAGATGGCTGGTCCCATTGGGCATTGCTATTTCAACCAATTTGAATCCACTCTTTAAAATTATGGAGGAAATCCTTGTTGATGATGATGTCACTAGACTGTTATCAGCTTACTTATCTTTTTTTCCCTCAAATATTATTGATCCGGTTTTATTACTACATCCATAAGCGATATATCGACATGAACATTATAGCCTATGATCTGTTTTGTGTAATTGTACTTTGCATTCAGCTAACAGTCAATACTCATTGTATTGCCACAACCTCTGTCCCCACTGGGAAATGAAGCACCATTAGTGACATCTGTTTCATAGGTTGGGCTAGTCCTTGCTCTACTGAGTTATTAAAGAACTTTAGAATAACCCTTTATGACCCTTCCAGCAAGTTCAGCATAAGAGCGGAATGTAAGATTCTGAAAACAGTACCTATATTTTAAAAAGGGATTATAGATAGTGTGACACCCCAGAGTCCAGTTGTCTCAGTGACATTACCTCCCTCTAATGGGTAAAGTCATGCTTGGAGGCAGAAAGGGACCCCATGCCAGGCAGCATAGATTTAATCACAATTTCCTGCTGCAGGTCAGAAAAGGGAAATGCCTTATAAATTCTGGCCAGCAGAGGGAGTTGGTGAGTCAGCTAGAAATCAGCTGAGGGAGTTGTCTTGGAAACGAAACAGCTGTCAGCTGTGAGGAGAAATGACAGTTACAACGTGAGGAGGTGAGGTAAAGAGATCTTTCTGGAAGATCCTGTCAGATAAAGACAGGGAGCTGATCTGTGAAGAGGGAAAGGACAAGAGCAGAGACTGAGAGACTCTAGGGAAGCTAAAATATTGCATATAGCAGACCCCTGAGTGAAACGCTAATAAATAGAAGAGGGACATTAGAGTCTTAGGCTGACAGGAGCTGTACGCCCTGATAGCCGAATCTGAAAGTACAGTGGATTGTAAATTCATGTGCACATTGATCACCTGAGGGCACGGCAGCGGATAAGGAGCCCGGGGCCGACGGTGAAGAGAATGGTACCTGTGGAATAGGCTCACGCTGACAGCCGTACAGGTTAGTGAAACCATCAAGAATAGAGGGTCGCAGCATAGTTATATACAGCGGAGACCCACACACAAAGCGCAGAAAGGATTGTCCTAAATCCCCACCTGGCAAGGCGAGCCGGACTCATTCCATCACCTGTATGTGGTACTCCGGACTGCAACCTATTACCAGTAAAAGGTAAAGAAACTGCACCTCTCTGTGTCTTTCTCTCATTTATCTGCACCCCAACGTTTACAGCCATTTTTACTATTTATTTAACATCTTTGCCCTGGGACTACAGCCCTACCTGTGGAGGGCTACAACATCATAGCTGCACCCAACATCCATCCCAGAGGAACAACACCGCAGCGCTGGTCACCTCTGACCAGAATACCACAGGTGGCGTCACGTATTTCACCATCTAATAACTTTATTTTCATTTTTACCACATAAATACCACACAACTTTCCCCTTTTACATGTACTGGACGCCTCTGGGCCACGGACCGGGTCGCCGCCGCCGTGACACCATCCCCCATTGAAGTCGACGGGCCCGGTACCGAGTACCCCCAGGCCCCACGGTGCGCTCCAATAGCTTTTGCCTTTACTAATGCAAAGTGCATGAGAGTGCCAGAAAAAGGTTTTACATATTAGAAATATACGGTGGGCCTCAAGAAAACAGATCCAGAAGATAATGCTTATTGAGACTCATTCATCAAAACTAGACCAAAAAAAAAAGAAAAGAAGCGCAAATAATGATGCACACTCACCCCAATAATCATATAAAAAGCAGACTTTATTAGAACAAAAATGTTCAACTTCATGTTTTTAATGGTGTTTTTATTCATTTATTCTGTATGTCTGGCATTTTTTTATAATAAAGTCTGCTTTTTATATGATTATTGGGCTGAGTGTGCATCACTATTTGCGCTTCTTTTCTTCTTTTTTTGCTCTTGTACATTTTTGGCGCATGTTTGCACCCAGCTAGATTATTTATATTGTGGTGCCCACTTTCTATCATATATCTCTTCATTCATCAAAACTCTCTTACAATAAAAATGTCTTTGTTGCCCAGAACAAACAATCAGGGTTCAGCTTTCATTTTTCCAGGGAAGTGTAAAATATGAATGTGATCCATCATATCCTTTCCTGCCAGTAGTGTTGTCCACGTCAGGGAAGGTGGAGTGTCCAAATGCCATATTAAATTAAAAAAATTGAGATAGTCTTAGCCTTTGTACGCATAGGTTCATCCAAAGAAACATGGGTTTGTGTTGCTGGTCAACCTTCAGGCTATGTACCCACGTATGCAGAAAAAAACGGACTCCTTCCCAGGAAAAACGCTTGTTTTTTTGCGTGATTTTTGTGCGTTTTTTTATGCATTTTTTACAGGAGCATGCTCCTGCTCATAGAAAATAGTTAGAAATGCAGATTTTTCTGCGAAATTAATGAGCATGCCGTTTTTTACCGCGATGCGTTTTTTTCGTGGAAAAAAAGCGCATCAATATACACAAAAAGTGCGGAATCCATTAAAATGAATGGGATGCTTCTTGTAAGTGTTTTTTAAAGCATTTTTTGCTGGTAAAAACGCTTAAAAAACGTAAAAAAAATGCTTATGTGGGTACACAGCCTCAGACTTTCCTGCAAAAAAGCATATTGATGTAGTTTGGTGCTACGGTGGCATAACACAAGATCCATAAAAAAGTAGTCAATTCCAAGTTAATTGTTGCAGACATCTAGGAGAGAGTTAGTGTGTGTGCACACGCTGCGGATTCTGCTGCGTATCCGCAGCGGTTTTGCTCCTGCGGATCTGCAGCAGTTTTTGCTGGTGTACAGTACCATTCTAACCTATGGAAAACAAAAACCGCAGTGCAGACGGTGTGGATTTTTCCGCGCAGATTTGCTGCGGTTTCAAATCCGCAGAAAGAATTGACATGTCAATTCTTTCTGCGGATTCCGCTGCGGTTTGCCACTTGCTCCATTGTAGAGGTGACAAACCGCAGGGTAATCCGCAGATAAACCGCAGGTCTTTTGACCTGCGGATTTACCTGCGGATTTTGCTAAATCCGCGCGGATCAATTCGCAGCAGAATCCGCAGCTTGTGCACACACCCTTAGAAGCCTAAGGAAGACAACATTGTAATTTTTCCTGCAGGAGCACATCAGCTGAACAACACGTCACCATGTATTAACATCTCTTTAATACTGAGGAAAACACCTTGGTGGCTTTTTTCATAAGTCATATTGCAAGACTCATTAAAAGGTCGATATTGACTTGTAGAATTGCAGCTTCCCTTAGATGGCACCAGAGTTCTAGTCCTCTTCCCCTCTAAAGAGACATTTTGCATATTGTATTTTTCAACATTTTACCAAGTATACAGAATGGTGTCACACAAAACGCATTCAAATCGCAGCAAAAAGTGCAGTTGTATTTTTTGCAATTATTACATATTTTTAGCACCAAGGGAGTTGACACATCAATTCTGAGCACTAAATATTGCAATCACTGGTATTTGCATGATGTGTTTTAATTAAGGTTCAATATTTCTTCCACAAGGGCCCTGTGATAGTTTATATTCAGGTACTATATCACTGATTTTATTTATTTTTATATGTAAATAAATTACTACGTACTAATTGGTGGATATATAAGTGCCGGAAATAGTTTTCATTCAATTTTTCTACATATTACTCTACTGGATGTCAGAGTTTTACCTGGGCACTTGAATAAATTAAGCATTGTGTCTTCTCCTTAGTGACGTCCAAGTATTTTATTGCTATTACTATATACTAAAGACAAACATGCAGGCAGAAGATAGGGATCCACACGTGAAGAGTAAGCAGGTAGACCTACAGTAAATACATTACATAGTTTAGTTCCTCAGCCCTTATCAGCTGAAAAAAGCTTCATTAAAACTTCAATCACTTTTAGTCATGGCCTAGAGCAGGGGTCCCCAACCTGTAGCTCGGGAGTCACATGTGGCTCGTGGTCCCATGAATTGTGGCTCGCGACTGTCTGCCAGCTTGGTGCATTAGGTCTAGGTCTAGCAAACAGGTATGAAGAGTACATCTCAAAAGGGTGAATTTTGTGAGTAGCCCTGCACAGAAATGCAGATCAGGATGCACATTTACTGGTCTTAGGGGTTTAGAGATATTTTAGGTATGATACGCTGGAGGATGGTACTACCTGTTAGAGGAGGTGCTCAAAGCTGGATGTGATGGTGTGTTGGGAGTCCTTGATGGGAGAACATTTAATGGGGGTATTGTGGGAAACCCTGGATCTCAGTGTATTGCTTTGGATTGTTATCTGTGGAAAAGCTTTGGTCATCATTATACCTGTAATGGGAGCTTTGGTTGACACTACTTTGAAGGAGGTGGAAGCTGGATGTGGCTTGCGACCCTCCCTCAGTGCTAAATGTGGCTTTTGACCCTCTCTCTAAGCTGAATGTGGCTCTCAAAGTCAGAAAGGTTGGAGACCACTGGCCTAGAACATGCATTATAAAAACGTATTTCCCAGGACTTACAATTATAAATACTTCAGGCTGATCTGTAATGAACATTTTTGTTTGCCGTTGTCTTGTCATGTTCACTGGTCTGTTTGTGACAAGTATGCCCAACAGGTTTAAAAATACACCTAGATTGTTTTGGACTTGTATGTATGAATAATGTGTGTATTGACCCTTAGAAAGCAAACACGCTGAAGGAAAACCTGTGTGCACATTGGGTTTAGAGCCGTAATCTGTGATCCTCCATTAGAAGCTACAGAGTGAAATGACTAATATAATAAATGTCTTGTATACTGTACTATACGGTACCATCTTATATGGAACATACTACGGTATACTGGTCTATGCTATTCATCATCACCATACCATAAAGTACTTTACTATACTGTATATATATATATATATATATATATATATATACTGTATATATTAAAGAAATAAAGGGAACACAAACAGCCTGTTGCAAATGGAATAGTGTTCCCTTAATTTTTTTGAGCAGTATATATACAGTATATAGAAACTTTACTGTACTATATATCAGTGTAATATACTTACTTTACCAAAAATGTTGATTTTATAAGGAAAATGGTTTTAAAGTTATGGCCAAGATGAGTCTTCCTTACTGGCAACTTGGTGTAAAATGCTTATTGCCAAGACATAGCCATCTATAGTTAAAGGTATAGGAACAGGTAAGTAGCAATTCTCTGAACAAAGACATAAATTCAAAAAAACAGAGGAAAAAAGGCAATTTTACGCACCAACACCAGGTCACAATACCAATGCACTACTACAGGATGTAGCAGGCCCCTGTGATAAAGGTGGGGACATCACTGATGCAATTCTAATGGAGAAAGCACTCACACACCTACTCATTCATGGAGGGGGTGGTTGCCTATATTAGAAATGTACACAGATGAGGCTCACATGGGGCACCAGTCACACAGGTGCCTGTGCACAGTGTCTGGCTTACAGCCTATTGATTTCGCCCTTACTATTAGATCAAGCAGGCTGTCCTCACTATGTAAGAGCACCCCACAAGACAGATGCCCCAACACTCAAGAGCCAAGCTGCATAGTGCGTAAAAATGGAAATATGTGCAATAAAAATATACAGTACGTGCAATGAGAAAAAAATGCTGCATAAAACATATGAGGTATTGGTTGATTGCTCTAAACCTGCGTCAAGGGTCCTCATTGTGTCGCGAGTCTCTACACTAAAATCCAAATCAATTACAGATTTAAAGCAGTGGTAGCATGTCCTTACAAGTTACTCTCTCTGCTACCTGTTATACATGGCACATCAGCCTCCTTGCTGCATAGATCTCAGAACAGCACATATTAGTTGTCATGGTTTGAACAGAGTTCTTGCCCTGCACTTACAGGGTTAAATGTTCATGGCCTCTTTCTGGATCTGGGAGGGGTATTTATACTCACTCTTTACCAGGGTTCTCTGTCAGCTATACTGTTGTTCTGGTGTGTCTGACCCCTGGTGTGCGTGTATTCTGCGTTGCTTGTTTGCTTCCCATGTATGACCCGGTCTGTTCCCTCACTCTGTACTCCGTCTCTCATTTTGGTACTATTGTCTTTTCTGGTTCTGACCTCCTGGCTTGGCTATCGTTACTCCGTTACAGTTTGTCCCTATTGTACCGTCTATTGCCCGTTCTGGTTCTCTGATCTATTGCTACATCCTGACTATCCATTCTGTCTAACCCTTTGGTACTGTATTGCTATCTTGTGCTTTGACCCCGGCTTCATCTGATTTCTGTCTCTGTCTATGCCCCTTGGTAACTTGTCCCATAGTTACCTTTCTAGGAGTTTCCCTGCAGCTCCTAGCTGTGTGGAGCTTGGGCCACGCCCCCAGAAGTCATGTGCTTCAGGTCCGGATACTCTGAAGCATGCATCATCACCGCTGCTGCCCTGCTCCACAGGTATCTTTGAGCTCTGTTTTTGTACTCAGGACACACGCACTGGCTCAGTGAGCAAGTGCAGTGTGGGGTTCCTGACAGTAGTGAGCTGCTATTTTCATTTGATTGCTTGTTTATCAAATCAGCTTTTCTATTCTTCCTTTTCCCCTACTTCCTAAACGTATCTACAATGTCCACAAGCTCACTGTCCACTTACATTACATTTGCTTCCTTGTTTGTTATAGAACATTAGCACTTCTACTCTCTCATTCTGGCTTGTTTGCAATATACAGCTCTTGCCCCTGTGTATTCCCTTTGCCTCCTTATTTCTTATTGCACAGCTGCAGTGTAAATTGAAATAGTTCTTCTGGAAAGTGATGCCAGTGTGTATACTGCTGGCAATCTCTCCTAGCACAGTAAACAACTCTGCCCTTGAGAAAACTGAAAAAAGTCCTGCTAGAAAATTTAACAGCTAGGAGGGTCAAAAAAATCAACAAAAGTGGCAGTGCAGTTATACAGGATTAAGCATTTTCTTTACAGTACTGTGCAAAAGTTTTAGACTGGTGTGGAAAAAATGCTGCAAAATAAAAACGCTTTCAAAAATAAAAATGTTTATCATTTATTTTTATCAATTAGCAAAATACAAAGTGAATGAATAAAAGAGAAATCTAAATCAGCTCAAAATTCGATGCAGCCTCCCTTTGCCTTTAAAAGAGCATCAATTCTTGCAAACAGTTTTTGTCAGGGTGGTTGTCACGAGTATGTCAGAAGCTGCAGACAGTTGCACTGCATCTAGCTGCAGAAGGTCTCTGCATTTGGCTTTGTAGACACCTTCTTAACCTTTCTGACTATTTGACCCAGTGGCAACCTTTCTCCGGCTCTAATTGGCACACATGAACCTGGGTGTTTATAGACTCCCAGCCTACTGCTGGAAGTTGCCGGTGATATTTCCATTTCCCTATGCTGAGGCTTAGAGCTATAGCAGTTGGCTTTCTCCCTCTTTGGTGTTGCTGGAGGACGTCTGTGTTACATCTCCAAGTCTACTCAAGATAAGTGTTCCCCTTGTTCGTCTATCCCAGCTGTGTTTAGTGGTAGTGGGGATCAACAAGTGCTCACCCTGTCATTCCCTAAGTAGGGCTTATCGCCAGGGTCAGGCAGGTATTAGGTTTCTGCTTAGCGATAGGTGCAGAGCCTATATAGGAACGTTGAGGGTAGACAGGGTGACTTTATATCTGCCTAGGAGTCTCCATTCCCCCCTTCCCTAGTTTTGGGCTCCCTTCCTGTTAATGACAGAGGATTTTACAAATATCCTGGAGAACTAACCACAGATCTTCTGTGTATGTAGGCTTGTACAGATCCTTCTGTGTGTACATGTAATCCCTCGGAGACTTGATGATGTTGAGATCAGGGATCCAAGTTGCCATGTCATCACCTTTAGGACTCCTTGTTCTACTTTTCACTGCAGATATGGTGTTAATCTGCAGTTTAATAGTGTTCTAGAGCCATGCATCCACCACATTGAAATCCCAGCTGCTATGAAGAAATTAGTTTTCAGTCAGTGTTCAGTACATAATGAGCAGCATCTTTAATCACGTTCGGGTACTGACTAACAACTGGCTCCGTGCATTGATGCTGTTCATAAAGCAAAGCAAATATTGCTTTAATTTTGATTTTGATTTTGTTCATTCACTTTGCATTTTATTAATTGATGGAAATTAACTATTAACACTTCTGCTTGGGAAAGCTTTCTTTCTTTGCAACATTTGTTTCCACACCTACCTAAAACGTTTGCACAGTACAGTACATTTTCATTGAAATGACAGGTACATTTTAAATGTGTGTTACTGGGTGATCATTGTCCTTATCCATACTGTCATGATACCAGTGCTGGGTGACCGGCACTGCTGGAGTTAATGTTCTGACCTCAGTGCAGACTCTCACCTGCACACCTGGGACCTATTATGGTGACCTCTCATTGGTTCTGGGGAGGCTTCTTATAGCCTCAGGAAGCTCCCATCCCCCGTCAGTTGTACTTTCGCCCTTGGCATTGTGTGGTGACCCCTGAGTGTGTTAATGCTGTGTTCTGGTTGCATGATTCTCTGTGTTCTCTGGATTTTGCTTTGGATTCTGCTTGGTACCTTCTACGTCTGTTTGGTTTTTGATCTCTGCTTGGCCCTGACTATCCATTCTGTCTCATCCCTGGTACTTTACTGATATCTTGTGTATGACCTTTGGCTTTGTCTGACCTCCCGTCTGTTTATCCCTCCTGTACCTCGCTTGCCTGTACTGTGCATGACCCCCGCTTTGCCCGACTTTGAGTTTTCTACCTTCTTTGAAAGCAGGATGCTAAGCCCCGCCCCCTTGCAGTCACATGACCATTCACATGACCGTAGGTCCTGTGCCGGCTTGCTAAACTTCTACATTCAGGTCCTGTACATCTTTATTTTCCAGCTGTTCTTGTCCCCAGGGGTCCCTACGGTGCGGGTGAGTCCCTGCTTAGCGGAGGCTGTACGCCAGCACTGTCAGGACCCTGACACATACTTTCCAAATGATGGCTACAATACTGAATTTCCAAATTTAATGGTGCATTTTAACCCCATCACGACCTTTGACGTAAATTTACTTTGGTGGTCGTGTCCATGCCTCTGCTGTGGGCTCGCACGCCGAGCTCGCTTCTTTCCCCGCACATGATAACTAATTTAATTAGCTATCTTGTGCCTTTAGCAGCCACAGATGGAGCTGTGCTCTGCCCCCTGCTGTTAACCAGTTAAATCCCACAACTGTCAATCATTGACAGCAGGATTTAACATGCTCATCATTCATCCCGCTCATCAGCTCCCCATGTTGTCATAACATTTGGGGGTCTGCTGATTACCCCTGTGCCTGCATTACGATCCTCCTGTGAACGCTGGCCATGGTGATTTCTACCATACATAGCAGTGCTGAAGTTCTTCTACAGTGGGGAAAAAAAGTATTTAGTCAGCCACCAAATGTGCAAGTTCTCCCACTTAAAAAAAGGAGAGAGTCCTGTAATTTATAGAAGGAAAGTTCTGCTCCAGCTGCTATTAAAATCTTCTTTAATGAAAAACCATTAAAACATACAATGGTGAAGACTCTCCATATAACCACACCACAACAGAGATGACAGGCTACGCGTTTCGACCAGACGGTCTTTGTCAAAGCCATTGTATGTTTTAATGGTTTTTCATTAAAGAAGATTTTAATAGCAGCTGGAGCAGAACTTTCCTTCTATGCTCTATGACGTTGGTCCGCACGGAGCTCCGAGTTTCTGCGCTTGATCTCTGGTGAGCTGGCTATTTCTTTTTATTTCTATTTGGACAGTCCTGTAATTTACATCAAAATGTAGGAAGACCACAACTATGAGAGTCAAAATGAGAAAACAAATCGAGAAAATCACCTTGTCTGATTTGGCAAGATTTATTTTTCAAATTATGGTGGAAAATAAGTATTTGCTCACCTAAAAACATGCAAGATTTTTGACTCTCACAGACCTTCAACTTCTCCTTTAAGAGGCTCCTCTGTCCTCCACTCATTACCTGTAGTAATGGCACCTGTTTGAACTTGTTATCTGTATAAAAGGTCCACAACCCCAAAGAGTCAAACTCCAAACTCCACTTTGGTGAAGACCAAAGAGCTGTCGAAGTACACCAGAAACAAAATTGTAGCCCTGCACCAGACTGGGAAGATGGAATCTGCAATAGGCAAGCAGCTTGGTTTGATGAAATCAACTGTGGGAGCAGTAATAAGAAAATGGAAGACATACAAGACCACTGATAATTTCCCTCGATCTAGGGCTCCACGCAAAATCTCACCCCATGGGGTCAAAATAATCACAAGAATGGTGAGCAAAAATCCCAGAACCACATGAGGGGACCTAGTAAATGAGCTGCATAAAGCTGGGACCACCATAACAAAGGCTACCATCAGTAACACACTACGCCGCCAGGGACTCAGATCCTGCAGTGCCAGACGTGTCCCTTGCTTAAGCCAGTACATGTCAGGGCCCATCTGAAGTTTGCTAGAGAGCATTTGGATTATCCAGAAGAGTATTGGGAGAATGTCCTATTGTCTGATGAAACCAAAGTAGAACTGTTTGGGAGAAACAAAACTTGTCATGTTTGGAGGAAACAGAATGCTGAGTTGCATCCAAAGAATACCATACCTACTGTGAAGCATGGGGGTGGAAACATCATGCTTTGGTGCTGTTTCCCTGCAAAGGGACCAGGACGACTGATCCGTGTACATGAATGATTGAATGAATGGGTCTACGTATCGTGAGATTTTGAGTGCAAACCTACTTCCATCAGCAAGGGCATTGAAGATGAAATGTGGATGGGTCTTTCAGCATGATAATGATCCCAAGCATACTGCCAGGGCAATGAAGGCATGGCTTCGTAAGAAGCATATGAAGGTCCTGGAGTGTCCTAGTCAGTCTCCAGATCTCAACCCATAGAAAACCTTTGGAGGGATTTGAAAGTCAGTGTTGCCCAGCGACAGGCCCAAAACATCACTGCTCTAGAGGAGATCTGCATGGAGGAATGGGCCAACATACCACCAACAGTGTGTGACAACCTTGTGAAGACCTACAGAAAACTTTTGACCTCGGTCATTGCCAACAAAGGATATATACAGTCATATGTAAAAGTTTGGGCACCCCTATTAATGTTAACCTTTTTTCTTTATAACAATTTTGGTTTTTGCAACAGGTATTTCAGTTTCATATATCTAATAACTGATGGACTCGGTTATATTTCTGGATTCAAATGAGGTTTATTGTACTAACAGAAAATGTGCAATCTGCATTTAAACAAAATTTGACTGGTGCAAAAGTATGGGCACCCTTATCATTTTCTTGATTTGAACACTCCTAACTACTTTTTACTGACTTCCTGAAGCACTAAATTGGTTTTGTAACCTCATTGAGCTTTGAACTTCATAGCCAGGTGTATCAAATCATGAGAAAAGGTATTTAAGGTGGCCACTTGCAAGTAGTTCTCCTATTTGATTCTCCTATGAAGAGTGGCATCATGGGATCCTCAAAACAACTCTCAAATAATCTGAAAACAAAGATTATTCAACATAGCTTTTCAGGGGAAGGATACAAAAAGTTGTCTCAGAGATTTAACCAGTCAGTTTCCACTGTGAGGAACATAGTAAGGAAATGGAAGAACACAGGTACAGTTCTTGTTAAGCCCAGAAGTGGCAGGCCAAGAAAAATATCAGAAAGGCAGAGAAGAAGAATGCTGAGAACAGTCAAGGACAATCCACAGACCACCTCCAAAGACCTGCAGCATCATCTTGCTGCAGATGGTGTCACTGTGCATCGGTCAACAATACAGCGCACTTTGCACAAGGAGAAGCTGTATGGGAGAGTGATGCGAAAGAAGCCGTTTCTGCAAGCACGCCACAAACAGAGTCGCCTGAGGTATGCAAAAGCACATTTGGACAAGCCAGTTACATTTTGGAAGAAGGTCCTGTGAACTGATGAAACAAAGATTGAGTTGTTTGGTCATACAAAAAGGCGTTATGCATGCGCTGTATTGTTGACCGATGCACAGTGACACCATCTGCAGCAAGATGATGCTGCAGGTCTTTGGAGGTGGTCTGTGGATTGTCCTTGACTGTTCTCACCATTCTTCTTCTCTGCCTTTCTGATATTTTTCTTGGCCTGCCACTTCTGGGCTTAACAAGAACTGTACCTGTGTTCTTCCATTTCCTTACTATGTTCCTCACAGTGGAAACTGACTGGTTAAATCTCTGAGACAACTTTTTGTATCCTTCCCCTGAAAAGCTATGTTGAATAATCTTTGTTTTCAGATCATTTGAGAGTTGTTTTGAGGAGCCCATGATGCCACTCTTCATAGGAGAATCAAATAGGAGAACTACTTGCAAGTGGCCACTTTAAATACCTTTTCTCATGATTTGATACACCTGGCTATGAAGTTCAAAGCTCAATGAGGTTACAAAACCAATTTAGTGCTTCAGGAAGTCAGTAAAAAGTAGTTAGGAGTGTTCAAATCAAGAAAATGATAAGGGTGCCCATACTTTTGCACCGGTCAAATTTTGTTTAAATGCAGATTGCACATTTTCTGTTAGTACAATAAACCTCATTTGAATCCAGAAATATAACTGAGTCCATCAGTTATTAGATATATGAAACTGAAATACCTGTTGCAAAAAACAAAATTGTTATAAAGAAAAAAGGTTAACATTAATAGGGGTGCCCAAACTTTTACATATGACTGTAACAAAATATTGAGATGAACTTTTGTTAATGATCAAAAATTTATTTTCCACCATAATTTGAAAAATAAATCTTGCCAAATCAGACAAAGTGATTTTCGGATTTGTTTTCTCATTTTGATGCTCATAGTTGTGGTCTACCTGTGATGTCAATTACAGGCCTCTCATTTGTTTAAGTGGGAGAACTTGCACAATTGGTGACTGACTAAATATTTTTCCCCCCACTGTATGTGTAGCACAAGTGATCAGATGATCGCAGCTTCTGGTCTCCTAAGGGGACTATTCAATCCAGTAAAAAATGAGGAAGAAAAGTTTTTCAAAATTTGAAAACAATTACAAAAGATCAAATGACCCCCCTTCTGACCCGTCAAAAATACAACAAAAAAATACACATATTTGGTATTGCTGTGTTCAGAAATGTTCAATCAAAACATAAAAAAACTAATCCGATCGGTAAACAGCGTAACTAGAAAACAAAATGCCAAAATTTCAGTTTTCTGGCCTCTGTAACATTGCAAGAAAATGCAATAAGAGGGGGTCAAAACATTGTCCCTACCTCAAAATGGTATCAGTAAAAACATCAGCTCAGTGCACAAAAAATAATCCACCATCACCCAGCCTCAGATCCCCAAAAATTACAGGTCTGGGAAAATGGGGACATAAGCAACATTTTTTTTCTTACAAATGTAAAAAATGTTTCATTACTCAGATAAAAAAAAAACACCTACACACGTTTTGTATCTGTGTACCCGTACGGACCTGGGGAATCTTAATGTCAGGTCAGTTTTACTCTATAGTGAACGGGGTAAATAAAAAAAAAAACAATTGCGGAATTGCACTTTTTTTTGCAATTTCAACACACTTGGAATTTTGTTCCCGCTTTCCAGTGCATCACTTGAGAAAATGTATGATGCCATTCAAAGTACAACTTGTCCCGCAAGAAACAAGCTCTCATACAGTTATATTCATGAAAACATAAAAAAAGTCATGTCTGTAGGAATACAAGGCGGGAGAAGAGAAACACGTGATAAGAACATCCAAAGCCATGTTTGTCTCTACAGAATACCTCCAGAAAAGCTGCATCTATGCATGTACTATGTGTGAAAAACATACAGGTGATTTCTGCATGTTTTCTACATTGTAAGCAAACGTTCCAGAATATCATTCCTATAGCACTCCGTGGTGGAAAGATTCAGGAAACCCTACATCCAGTGCAAACCCAAACAGGAACATTTCTGGGTGAAAGGTTCTAAAACCTCTCGAATGCTGCACATCAACAGATACAATGCTGCTACAGAATGACTGCAGCGCACCGGAGGCTGATGTCTTTCTATATTATATACTGCATCTTCTGTATGCCAAAGCTTTGCTCTATATATATATATTTATGAACAGTTTTCAGTGTCAGATATATATTTTGCAATGCGTATCTTTGACACATACCGTAGTTTCAGGCCATCTTGGGAACAGTAGTCAGACGTCACTACTTTTTACTTTGGTTGCTAATGGATGGTGCATTGTAGCGCAGACAGTCCTGTCATTCCTACTTGCTGAGATGCCTTGTTAGCACTGCAATGTCAATGAAGACAAACGAAGTGTAAAAATCAAACTGTGGAAGTGAACCAACGCTCAGAAGAAAAAAACATTGCCCTAAGAAATAACAAATAACTAGTGTTGAGCGATACCTTCCGATATCGGGAAATATCGGATCGGATTGGATCGGACCGATACCCCAAAAATATCGGATATCGCCGATTCCGATACCGGAAACCAATGCAAGTCAATGGGACACAAATATCGGAATGAAAATAAACCCTTACTTTCCTTGTAGGTTAATTCTACATGAAGCAAAACAAACTAAGAATAATGTAGAATGTATTGGGGGAGGTGGAGGAGACATTAAAGGCATAGAGGTTTAGCCCAATCAAATGGAATAGCAGGAATTAATTTTTTTTAAGACGTTTGGAGTTACAAAGATATTGACTATGTTAAGCTTTTTTATATTTTGTCAGATATTTATGTTTCACTACTTCCATGCTCTTCACCTTCTTTTTTACTTCTCCCACACTTTCTCCTTCATCATCCTCAGCAGCAGCAGCATCTTTTTCATCAACTTCTTCTTCACCTTATTCATCTTCTTCTTCTTCACCTTCTTCCTATTATTCTTTTTTTTTACATTCTTCATATTCTTCAACTATTATTCTTCTTCATATTCTTCTTCATCTTCTTTATATTCTTCTTCATCATCATATTCTTATTTGTGACAGGCATTCCTGTAGCTGTTATCTATAAAAGTTTGAAGACTACACCTTTTGTTCTGCCTGTCACAAAAGATTTACAACAGGATTTGTCCGCGTTCAGTTTTGCCTGCAGCAGCTGGTATTTTCCAGGGGCACCACGAGGAGGAACGGACTCAACCCAACCCCATACACTGCTTAGTCTTCTTCTGCTTATAGTTTAGATAATATCTTTTGCTCTGATTTTTTAGTCTTATGCTTAATGTTCTTCTGCTTTTTGTTCTGCAGCTTCTTGTTCTTCTGCTTCTTGGTCTTCTGTATCTTGGTGGTTGTGTTCTTGTTCTTTGTCCTCTTGGTCATCTTCTTCAGGGTCATCTTCTTGGTCTTCTTCGGGGTGGTCTTCAGGGTGATCGTCTTCGGGGTCGTCGTCTTCTTCAGGGTGGTCTTCAGGGTCATCGTCTCCAGGGTCGTCGTTTTCGGGGTCGTCGTCTTCTTCGGGGTGGTCTTCAGGGTCGTCGTCTTTAGGGTTGCCGTCAGGGAGAACCAGAGTGATTACCCAAAACCATTTCAAAAAGCTTGAACTTGGAAATATAGCAGAAGGTACAAAAAGGCTGAGGAACTGCTGAGAACCAGCTGACGGTACTTGAACCTGGATGGGTAGCTGAAGGTACAAGAGCCAATGGAACTAGCGAAGACCAGCTGATGGTACTGGAACCCGGTTACTAAGCAGGAGGTACCTGTGCCAGAAAGCACTACCAAGGACCAGCAGACGTTGGTGGAACTCGGATACCGAGAAGGAGGCACCTAAGCCAAAGGCTCTGCCTGGAACCAGCTGACGTTACTGGAACTCAGGGGGACATATTCAAGATTGACTTCCAAAGAACCAACTAATGGTACTGGAACTCAGACAGGCAGCAGAAGGTACACATGAAAAAAAAAGTTGCAAGGCCGCGATCCGGCCGTAGTTACTGAAACCCACAGTCCTACAGGGGGAGCTTGTCCTATTGTCACTACAGAACCAGCCTTCATTGCCAGATCCCGCAGCCCACATAGGAAGCACCTAAACTGCAGGCACCATAGAGTCGGCTAACCCGACCGCAACATGACAGGACAACGTACTGGTGCCATAGTGACGTTGACACTACCCGGAAACAGCTGGCGTGCTGGAACCAGGCTGGGCAGGAGGGAGTACCCATGCCAAAGACACTTCTGAGCAGCAACTGGTGGTGTTGGAGCCCAGGGATTACAGTAGAAACAGAGTGTAGCCAGAGGCCTAATTGGAGCAAGTTTAATATCTGTAGTAGTGTGAATGTGGACAGAGCAGGTGAAATTGCCGGACACACAGCAGGGGATCAGCTGACATTACTGAACCCCAATAACACTGGAGCATGTGTTGACTGTGCAGATGGCACTTCTGAGCAGCAACTGGCAGTGTTGGAGACCAGGGATTACAGGAGAAACAGAGTGTAGCCAGAGGCCTAATTGGAGCAAGTTTAATATCTGTAGTAGTGTGAGTGTGGTCAGAGCAGGTGAAATTGCCGGACACACAGCAGGGGAACAGCTGACGTTACTGAACCCCAATAACACAGTAGCAAGTGTTGACTGTGCAGACGGCACTTCTGAGCAGCAACTGGCGGTGTTGGATACCAGGGATTACAGTTCAGGTGGTGGAAACATGAACACAACAGGAGACCTGGATACTGTTGCCAACCAATTATTTAATCTGGAAGAGGACTGGCAAATTCCTGCGAGATCCAGGCCTTGTTCATTTTCAGAAAAGTAAGCCGGTCAATGTTATTGGAGGATAGTCGCATGCGACGGTCTGTTAGTACACCACCTGCGGCACTAAAGACGTGTTCCGATAATACACTAGCAGCAGGGCAAGCCAGCACCTCCCATGCATACTGACTAAGCTCTGGCCATGTATCCAGCTTAGAGACCCAAAACTTGAAGGGGGAAGAGCCGTGTGGGAGAACACTGAGAGGGCAAGACATGTAGTCTGTCACCATGTAACGGAAACGTTGCCTCCTGCTGACTGGAGCCGTCTGTAATGGTGTAGACATTTGTGGTGGGGACACAAAACTTTGCCACATTTGGACCATACTGGTCTTGCCTTGTGCTGAGGTGCTGCTTCTGCTCCCTCTATGTGCAGAGCTTTCTCCACTGCCTCGACGCACTGAGCTGCTTTGTAAAGCACTAGCAGCACTGCTCTCGGGTGGAATGGAGAACATGATGGAATGCACCAGTGTGTCTTGGTACTCCCGCATTTTACGCTCCCGGTTCAACGGTGTTATGAGGCTTTGTAAGTTGTCCCGGTAGCGAGGATCTAGGAGGGTGTACACCCAATAATCAGCCGTGTTGAGAATGTGGGCGATGCAGTGGTCGTTTCTCAGGCACTTCAGCATAAAATCAACCATGTGCTGCAGACTGCCAACTGGCCAAGAAACACTGTCCCCTGCTTGAGGCGTCATCTCTGCCTGCTCTGCATCACCCCACCCTCACTCTACACACTGACTACTAGAGCATTGTGTACCTCCCTCCTCTGGACAGATGTCTTCCTCCTCCATTGACTCCTCCTCACAAATTGTCCCCTGCCTAGGCCTTTGTGAGGAACCACGTTGCGCAGACTGTCCAGAAGCAGATGGCATTTGTGACTCCTCATCCTCCACCTCTTCCACAACCTCCTCCCTTAGTGCTTGCAGTGTTTTTTCAAGCAGGCAGATAAGGGGGATAGTCATGCTGACTAGTGCATCATCTGCACTCGCCATCCACGTGGAATCATCGAAGGCACGCAAAACGTGGCAGATGTCCTTCATATAGGCCCACTCAGTGGTGGTGAAGTGTGAACGGCGCACAGTGCGACTTGTTTGCGCCTGATGCAGCTGGTACTCCATTACTGCTGCCTGCTGCTCACACAACCTCTCCAACATATGTAACGTTGAATTCCACCTGGTGGGTAGGTCACATATGATGCGATGTTCCGGAAGGCGGAATCGGCGCTGCAGAGCTGCAATGCGCGATCTTGCCATACTGGAACGCCGAAAGTGAGCGCACTCTATGCGGACCTTGTGCAGCAGTGCATCAAGATCCGGATAGTCCCTCAAAAAACACTGCACGACCAAGTTGAGCACATGTGCCAGACATGGGATGTGAGTGAGGTTGCCTAGGCCCAGAGCTGCCACCAGATTTCGGCCATTGTCACAAACTACCATGCCTGGCTCGAGATTCGCTGGCACAAACCACACGTCGCTCTCCTGCTTGATGGCATTCCAGAGCTCCTGCGCTGTGTGGCTTCGATTCCCCAAAGAAATTAATTTCAATACGGCCTGTTGACATTTGGCCACAGCTGTGCTCATATCGGTCGTAACAGGTAAGCGTTCACGGGTCCATTTGGAGGAAGACAGTGACGGCTCCTGCAGCACTGATTCACAGGAACTGGAGTATGAGGAGGAGTCAATGTGTACAAACTGGATTCCTGCAACCCTTGGAGTTGGCAGAACACGTACAGCAGCACTCTCAAGATCTGTACCCGGCTCCACAACATTTACCCAATAGGCAGTGAGGGAAAGATATCGTCCCTGTCCATGATTACTGGTCCACGCATCGGTGGTCCGGTGGACCTTGCTAGTGACGGCGTTTAGTAGCGCATGTATAATTTTATCCTCCACATGCTTTTGCAGGGCAGAGACGGCTTGCCTGCTGAAATAAAAGCGGCTGGGCACGTTGTATTGTGGGACTGCCAATGCCATGAATTTACGGAAGGTGTCAGTCTCCACCAGCCTGAATGAGATCATTTCAAGGGACAGTAGTTTTGCATTGCCAGCATTCAGAGCCTGTGCTTGGGGGTGGTTTGCCGAGTATGGGCACCTTTTCTCCCATGCCTGTGCTACTGATGGCTGTCGACTGGCCTGGGAGTGTGAGGATGACAGGGAATGTGGTGCTGTGGGTGGAATGACACTGTGTCTCTGTACAACAGTGCCAGAGGTTCTTCCATGGCGATCCTGTGAGGAAGCTGAACCAGCTGTGTGTGAGCTGGAGGAAGAGGCTACAACATGAGCTGAAGAGGTGGTAGGTGGCGCTGTAGGTTGGCCTAGGTCTTCAGTGTGTCTTTGTAACTCCACCACGTGCTTGGTCCGCACATATTTCCACATATTTGTGGTATTGAGGTTGCTGACACTTTTCCCTCTTTTCACTTTCTGATTACACAGCTTGCATTTGACAAAGCAAATGTAATCTGCAACTGTGTCAAAAAAGGACCAGGCACTGCAAGTCTTGGGAGCGCCCGTTTTGGGTTTTGGAAGAGGCATGCTCCTAATGGGTGCCGAAGTGGAGGCTACAGGCAACCGAGTCTGCCTCCTCCCTCTCCCTCCTTTTTTGGCCGTTCGGGGAATCTCTTCCTCAGAGCTGCTTCCACCACCTTCCTCTACCTCACGCCATTATGGGTCAAGGACCTCATCATCTACACTACCCTCTTCAAACGATTGCTTCTCCTAGGTAGTCTCGACAGCACAGTACGCACCAGAAAGTGGCACCTGAGTCTCATCATCAGATGCGTACTGAGGTGTGCTGACCGTAGGCACTGGCCCACCCGCCTCTTCAGATTCAGAGAGACAAAGCTGTTGCGCATCACTGCATACTACCTCTTCTTCAAATTCTTGAATTCTGCTTGGCTGGCCCCTTCTTTCCAAGCCAACAGATTCAGAGAACAGAAGTAGAGATGGCTCCTGTCCAGGGCTCTCTGACTGCCTGGGCAATTTGGCAGGTGGTGAAGAGACAGATGGGTGCTCTTCAGTGCTCTGGACCTGAGAGGATCTGGAACTAACTGAAGCCGATGCGTTAGCTGCCATCCATCTGACAACGGGTTCAATTTGTTCGTCCCACAGCAGTGGGGTACGGCGAGCTCCTACAAAGCTGTGCATAAAGGACTGTTCCCTGGTAAAACTGGGGGATGCTGAGTCACTGGTGTCCGCAACAGGCACAGAATCCCCACATCCTCTCCCTGCAGAAACTCCACGACCACGTGCCTTACTCCCTGCCTTCTTCATCTTGGTAGACTGATAAAGATAGGCAGAAAAGTACTAAGGGCTTAGTGTGCGTATTCCTGAACAGCTGCTAACAGGTATAAGAAACACTAATTTTATAAAGTGTGGACTAGACTTTAATATGAGCTAATGTGGCCTACACAACTGTAAAGTGGAGTGTTTGGTGAACTTTATTAACTTTTTTTTTTTTTTCACAAAAGACTCTGGATGTGCCCAAAGATGTAAAACCGATAGTATCACAAACTTTTTGTAGCTATTACAATGCAGGAAGGTAACCTACAATGCAATAGATGAGGCTCCAAAAAATAGGCTAATACTTATCTGGCTGGGGCTGCAGGGCACAAGCCAGCAGAAAGGCTCCTCTATCTACTCCTATATAGTGTTTGCAAATATTCTAGCTGGATACGGATGGAACCACACTAATAGGAAAAATCTGGAAAAATGAGCAGCACTAATGCAAAAATGGACAATGTATGAGGCAGTGACGCACGCTGAGTGGACTACAACCGGAGGTGGCTGCAGAACACACTACAGCGTGAGCTGCACTCACACACAGAGACCTCGCAGACAGCCATGAACAGCGGTGCAAGGCAAAAGAAAGCTTCTCACACAGCGGTTGCTAAAGTAGCCTTGGTAAAGCACAATAAAGCAAATCGCTAGATCAAAATGTCCCTCAGAGTCAGAATAGCAGCGTCCTGTCCCTAAGTAAATTCACAGCAGAGTGAACCCAAAATGGCGGCGGTGGCTTTTATAGTGCATCATGACATCATTTCAGCAGCCAATCACAGCCATGCCATTAGTTAACATGCCTAACATGCATAACAGGATGTGCCCACACTTCTTAGGATTCCACATTGGCTGAATAAAATCAAACTGGCTCATTGCATTATGGGAACTTCCGATTCCGGTATTCGATATTCTAAAAGTATCGGAACTCAGTATCGGAACTCTGATACCGCGAATATCGGCCGATACCCGATATTGCAGTATCGGAATGCTCAACACTACAAATAACCCAACATCTTGACATATCTGCGCAGGCTTCTAGTTTTACATATTCCTGCACAAACCAATAGCATAAAAAACATGTCGGCACCATGCTGTTTGACATTTGCTCTAAATCCTAATGTACAAAAGGTTTCCTTTCCACCACTGTATTAGGGCCATGAAAGGCAGCTTATAGAGCCCCTATGGTTTCTCATGGACCTTCTGGGTGCTATTGTAGTGTAAAATGCATTTTTTGGACCATGATGGACAAAATTTTCATGACAAAATCTGTGTGTCGAATGGGGAACTTTGTGAAAACAAAATCTTATTGTGTGTCACAAAGTGTCGATTTTCCGTGTCCAAATATTGTACATTATGTTGTGTGACAAAATGCTCCGCTTTTGTCCATATTTTACGTGATTTGAACAAGAGACCAATTATAGAGTTTGATTCTTAGAATGATATAAAGAATGGGCAAATAAAGCAATATTTAAAGTATTATGTGTCACATAATGGTCTAGCATCATATAGTGGCTTAATATATTACTTAGTCCAAACTTCTATCAGCTATTTCATTAATATCACAGTATAAAAAATGTAGAATCTGCCTGAAGATTTCAATCAAAATCTGCATGAAAATGTGTGTGCGTTATGTGCAGATTTGTAGACCCTACGTTGTATTATGTTTTTTTACATGGCATGATTTGGTAATATGCACATTTTATTGTATTTTCTTTGGTTATGGACTTGAGATCATGATTTACAAAATTATGTGATTGTCTAATAGCAACATTTAGGGTAGTTTAGTAACTAGATTGCAATCATTTGGTGAAAATTTCAAGAAGTACTCTTGTACAGTTTGATTTCTGCGAATTACCCCTTGACAAAGCTGGATGAAATGTGCGTTGGGGCACACAGACACAGAGACACTTGAACGGTACAATATTATGTGAGTAACTACTCGTTTGTACGTACTTCCTCTCTTTACATGTTTTATGTGACTACATAATATATGATATTCTAGGTGACATATAAGCAGACAGTACTAGTTAGGCCGGCGTCACACTAGCATTGAATACGTACGAGTGCTATGTGATAAAACATCGCATAGCACTCGGACCAGAATTCATCTATGGGGCAGCTCCCATCAGTAGATTTTTCCTCGGCCGTATTCTACGTGTGAGTGAAATCACAGCATGCTGCGATTGTTACCGACACTCGGCCGAGTCTTGGAAAACTCGCACCCATATAACTCTATGGAACGAGTGAAACAGCGCACATCACTTAGATATCATCAGAGTGATGTGCGATATACGCTGACCCCGGCAATGGAGGAGATGGAGAAATTACTTTCTCCACCTCCTCCGCAGCTTGTTCTCCTATCCTCTCTGTGCGAGATGCTCGGAGCACAGACGCATGACATTCGGCCCCCACTCACAGCAGAGCAGGAGCTGAGGGTCATTAGCTCTCGCATCGGATGCCATATGCTAGTGTGACCCCGGCCTAATACTATTGTCTTGTTGAGATTATTTATATTCAGATTTATTGTATTAAAACTATGAATTGGGATTGGGTTGTCCGTCTAGCCTTGTCTTTAGGGTGCCTGCAGACAAGCGTTTGAAAAATCGCTTGAGTTTCATCCAGAAAACTTGGACAATTTTTGTTTTAATTTTCATCAGATTTTCATTCATGTGCCATCTGTCTCTTGGTTTGACATGTGTAATCCATTTTCATACAACAACATGAAATCATTTACATGACCACAGTATCCAAGCTTTATAATAGAAATCTATCCATAACATTTGGATGCCACTCTGATGTTCTGGGTGGGATCCATTTTGGTCTGATTGTCTGTGTGGGATCACAACGCAATGCTCGGACCGGCCGGTGGCTCTCCTGACAGGAGTGTGAGAGCATGTATTTCTATGCAGCTGTCACGCTCAGGAAGGGAGAGCCGACACCTACTCCGAGCATTACGTTGCGGTCTGAGTTATACGGCCATGTGACTCTCCCCTTAGCCGATGTTCACTTGCAACATTATTTTCTGCAACCAAAAATTAATCTCTCTGCAGTAAAAATGTTGCATTTCAAATTCTAATTTTGCTACATTTTTGCTGCTTTTTCGGGGGTTTTTTGGAACAAAGATTGTTTATTCACCCAAAATGCAGCACAAAATGCAGCAAAACCCTTCTTTGCCCTTCTTATTGCTTTCTACGGGTGATGCTTCAGAAATGCTGCAAAAATGCTAAAAGAATTGACATGCTGCAAATTTCAACAACACTCCAGTGCTCAAATTCAGTCTGAAAAACAATAAACAAGAGTGTGCATAAGATTTCTGAAATCTCATAGCTTGTTCTGGTACTGCAAAGCACAGCTTCTTTTCTATAGAAAAACGATGCAAAAATGCTGCGTGTGAACATAGTCTTACAGTACATACTCTACTTCAATGCAGTTTTTCCACACAAGCTGTTCTAGAAACGAATATCTCTATTTTTCCCCAAAAAATTGGATACTGGTTCTAACAAACCCTACCTTAAGATCTTGGAAAATGCAAAGTACAGTCATGACCTCATTGCTACCTACTGTATTTCTCTGTACAAGCACGGTAATATGCTGCACTGAAACCATTATGTTTTATGTGTAGCTGAATATTGTTGATTTTTGATAAGTTATCTTTTTCTATTATGATATTATTGGGATGACATAAAGCAATCTCCTGCTGCTTACAGCAAATTTACATTTTATTGATTTTTATTTAGCGGCTTGTAGATACACCACATTGGTTGTCTTCATCATCATTTTCTTTCTAGTTATCGCTAAATGACTCCCAGTATGCTGAAAATGACAAAGCTAGCTAAAGATATCATCACCTGTAACCCTGCTGCATTGAAACTCTTTGTACCTACTACTTATGCTGGGTTTGTAAAAAGAAGCATAGAGTGTTCAAAAACTCCGAACTACTATTGCCTAGCAACCCCAAGCTCTGTTGTCAGAGGCTCAAAGAGCATTGTGTTTCCTAGCAACACTGAAGCCTGTTTCACTTGCTAAAGCTAGTGTTAATTTTTGAAAACCTTTACTTTTCTACTATTCTTATAGATTCAGATTTTTTGTGTTCCTTTTCTTTACATTCTACAATAAATATCCATTAAATAACTTATTTTGTGCGTATGAAGTTTTTGAGAATTAGCACTACTCCCTCCTGAACATGTAACACTGTGTTAATGACTATACTTACGGATTATAAAAACAATGACATACAGTATTTCATTAAAACCATGTAGCAGAGTATGTAGTGGGAGTTGTGGAGCCACTGTGCCATAGTCTGAGGAGAGCGTGGTGGGTGCATCTAGGTGAACACCTGACTCTTCTGTAGCATCCATGATGATGGGGTTAGACTTTGCTCCAGATGGACACCAGGTGCTACACCAGGACAGACCTCAGATGCACGGCAGGTGACCCCAATGGCAGGAAGCTGGAATGTCCCAGGAGGAAAGTTCAGCTGATACAGGCAGGCACGGCAGGAACAAAGGTATGAGTGGCGTGTACAGAAAAGTATGACTGGTATACAGGCAGGTACTGACAGGTGCAGGCTGGTACAGTTGGTGTACAGGCAGGCACTGGCAGGTGCAGGCTGGTATGACTGATAAAGAGGTAGGCACTGGCAGGTGCAGGCTGGTATGGCTTATATACAGGCAGGCACTGGCAGGTATAGGCAGGTTCTGGTGGGCATGTCTTATATACAGGCAGGCAGGTACTGGTAGACACTGCTGGAGTACAGGAAGGCAGGTGCTGGTAGGCACGGCTGGAATACAGGAACAAACACCAGGTACTTGAAGACAGCTAAGGCAGGGACAGGCAGCTGTTATGATTGGGTCACCGAGGAGGAAAACAAGACCAAGCTAAGCCACAGAAAACCAGTGAGGTTGGTAACTAAGCGGATTGCAGACCCCTGATCCTATCCACACAACTAGCAGTAGCCGTGGAGCGTACCTACGATGATTCTAGATGCCTCGACACAGCCGGAGAACTAAATAAGCCTAAAGCAAGAAAGGGCAAATCTAAACTGCCCCAGAGCAGACCCCCAAAGGAAGAGATAGCCCCCAAACATATATTGTTGGTGAGACAAGATAAAAACACAAACGCAGGTAGAAAAATAGGCTGAGCAAACGATGGGGCTCAAACTAACTAGACTGGACAGGAAAGGAAAGACATTGTCTGCAATCACGCAAAAAATGCCCAACACGTCTGATAGAAAAAATACTGAAGTCGCTAGACTTTGCCCACTATATCAGCACTCTGGTATACTCTGAAAACAGAGCAAAGAGAGGCCAATCTAATAAGGGACTAAAACAAACTGGCACAAACAGTAACATAAGGATGGAAATTCAGCATAGCCCCAGCCGGGGCTGGCTGACCACACAAAACTGAAATAGACAAAACCAAATCAAATGTGAACAATAGCAAAAGAACACTTAGCTTGAGCATGCAGGGACTGAGCTGGAAACTAAGACCTCGGGAGGCAGGAAAAAATCACCAGCAAGGATAGAGGGAGTCGGCTGTCTTATATCCAGTCAGAAACTCCCAATGTCCAATCGTCCTCCTCATTATCAGATGGCAGGCCTTTGTTAATTAGATCAGCTCCATTACCTCCTGTAACCACCAGAGGGAGCCCGGAAAGAGAACTCGCGACCCCTCTGTCAATATAACCATCTCCACTACCTTCACCAGTAACCAGAGGTAGGCCAGAAAGTGAATTCACAACAGTACCCCCCCTTGAGGAGGGGTCACCGAACCCTCATCCACACCACCAGGCAGATCAGGATGGGCTCGGTGAAAAGCATGAACCAATTTATTGGCATGAATGTCAGAAGCAGAGACCCAAGAATTATCCTCCTAGCCATAACCCTTCCATTTGACCAAGTACTGGAGTCTCTGTCTAGCCAAACGAGAATCCAATAATTCTCTTTACCTTATATTCCACATTGCCTTTAACCAATACAGGGTCAGGAGGTGCCGCCATAGGAACTACTGGCTCCACAAACCTCTTCAACAGAGATTTATGAAACACAATATGGATCTTAAACGTAACTGGAAGAGCCAATCGAAAAGAAACAGGATTAAGAATCTCCAAAATCTTATAAGGTCCAATGAATCTCGGCTTGAACTTTGGAGACACAATCTTCATGGGAATATTCTTTGACGACAGCCAAACCATATCACCCACTTTAAACCAGGGACCAATGGTCCAATGCCGGTGGGAAAACCGTTGGGCTTTTTCCTGAGAGAGGGACATCTTATCCACCACTTGGTCCCAAATCTGCTGCATTCTCTCTACCACAGTGTCCACACTCTGGCAGCTCAAAGATTCCACTTGCCCTGAAGAAAATCGAGGATGAAACCCAAAGCTCTATTGTTTAGTGCGAATTCGGTCAAGGGCAAAAATGAGACCCAGTCATCCTGATCAGCAGATATAAAACATCTCAGATAGGACTCCAAAGTCTGGTTTGTTCTCTCAGTATGCCCGTTGGTCTGAGGATGAAACGCAGAGGAGAAAGATAACTGAATTCCCAGATTGGAACAAAAAGTTTTCCAAAATCTGGAAACAAACTGGACTCCTCTGTCTCACACAATGTTCTCAGGAATCCCATGCAACCATACCACCTGTTGTAAAAACAAGGGCACCAACTCTGAAGAAGATGGCAACTTTGGGAGTGGTACAAGATGGATCATCTTAGAAAATCTATCACAATTCACCCAGATAACAGTCATTCTCTGAGAGACAGGAAGATCAGAAATAAAATCCATTGAGATATGGGTCCATGGCCTCTTGGGCACTGGCAGAGGCATCAACAACCCACTAGAACGAGAACAGGGTTTAGACTGAGAACAAGTCCCACAGGACTGCACAAAATTACTGACATCACGAGATAAGGCAGGCCACCAAAAAGACCGACTCACCAAATCTCTGGTACCAAAAATACCTGGATGACAAGCCAACGCGGAGCAATGAATTTCAGACATTACTCTCTTCCTCCACTGGTCAGGAACATACAATTTTCCCATAGGGCAATGCTCAGGTTTGTCCTCCTGAAATTCCTCCAGGGCACGTCTCAAATCGGGTCGAGATGGCGGAAAGAACTACCCCCTCACCTAGAATGGCAGTAGACTCAGTCACAATAAGAGAATCCGCAAAGAAACTCCTAGAAAGGGCGTCCGCCTTAAAATTCTTAGTGCCCGGAAGGAAAGAGACCACAAAATTAAAGCTCGTGAAAAACAAGGCCCACCTAGCCTGTCTAGGATTCAAGCGTTCAGCTGATTCAAGATAAATCAAATTCTTGTGGTCGGTGAGGACCACTACTTAATGTCTAGCTCCCTCCAACCAATGTTTCCACTCTTCAAATGCCCATTTCATGGCTAACAATTCCCGATTCCCCACGTCATAGTTACGTTCAGATGGGGATCAATTTCGAGAAAAGAAATCACAGGGATTCATTTTAGAAGTCACAGGATCTTTTTGGGACAAAACAGCTCCTGCACGAATCTCTGAAGCATCTACCTCCACCTGAAATGGAAGTGAGACATCAGGTTACCGTAGAACCGGAGCAGAAATGAATCTCCGCTTAAGCTCCTGAAATGCTGAGACTGCCTCTGGAGACCAATTCACTAGAGTTGAGCGAAACGGGTCAGTCAATTTAAAAAATCGCCAACTTTCGCCAAAGTCGGGTTTCATGAAACGAAACCCGATCATAGCGTGAGGTCGGCCATGATGTCTGCGACCCGAGCACCAAAGTTGCGTTTCAAATTATGCTTCCAGCGCCTTTTTTCAGCCAATGAACGAGGACGCACACTGTGGGCAACGCGATGACATAGGCAGCGGCCACCACCATCTTAGAGAAGGGCATTGAAGTAATTGGCTGGCTTTGTGTGGCGTCACAGTGGGTATAAAAGGCTGTGACCGCTGACCGCCATCTTACTACTGCCGATCTTAGCATAGGGAGAGGTTGCTGCTGCTGATTCTGAATAGGGAGAGCATTAGGCAGTGAAGAAGAAAAAAAAACTGCTTCTGCTGATAGCGCTTTTCACTGTACAGTTAGGCTAAGTGCACACGTACCGGAACTCTCGCGGAAATTACCGCGAGAATTCCGGAATTCCAGTCCGCGGGAAAATCGCATTTTAAATTCCCGTGATTTTCCCGCGGAAAAACTAGCATTTTGTAAGCGTATTTAGCTTGCAAAATGCTAGCGTTTTCCAAGCGATCTGTAGCATCGCTTGGAGAACTGATTGACAGGTTGCTCACACTCGTCAAACATAGTGTTTGACGAGTGTGACTAACTTTTTACTACTGAGGCCGCCTATGCGGCATCAGTAGTAAAAGATAGAATGTAAAAAAAATTAAAAAATAGTGTTATTCTTACCTTCCGACGTCCCACGCATCCGTTCCCAGTAATCCTTTGCGAAAATGCCCGCGATGACGTCCGTTCTCGCGGGATTGCGATGTCTCGCGGTAATTCGCGACGACGTCGCGCGAATGACCGCGAGACTTCGCGATCCCGCGAGAACGGACGCCATCGCGGGCATTTTTGCAAAGGACTACTGGGAATGAGAGCGTGAAGAGAAGCGGGAAGACTGCGCGGGACGTCGGAGGGTGAGAATAACAATATTTTTTATTTTTAAATTCTATTTTACAGGGATATGGTACCCAAAGCCCGGAGGACAGTCTCCTCTCCTCCGGACCGTGGGTACCATCCGCAAATGTTCTGCTTACTTTCCGCATGGTGGGCACAGCCACATGCGGGAAGTAAGCGGAACAATGCATTCCTATGGGTGCGGGATCGCCGCGATTCCGCAAATTAATGAGCATGCTGCGGTTTTTACCGCGAAGTGATTCCGCCGCGGTAAAAACCGCAGCATTAGCACAGCATTGCGGAATCCCATAGGAATGCATGGGATGCTTATTTTTCGCGTTTTCGCGGCAAAATCGCGCAGTTAAAACCGCCGCGGAAACGTGAAAAAAACGCCACGTGTGAACTCAGCCTAAGTGTGCAGTGAAAGGGGAGGATTTTTGCTTTTGTGCAGCAGCGCTGGTGGTGATTAGGCTGCATTGTAAGGCTACCTGCTAGCTGCATTGCTGTGTGCACACTGGTGTTCAAACTGCTTTTTTCAAAGCACTCCAACTTTTATTATTTTGTCCTGCCGAGTTACTGAGCGTTCATTGTTTCACAGACCATATAGCGGTGTACGCTCCTCACACACTACCGTGTACCGGCTGGTATCACGGACAAATAGAAGCTCTCTGGGCGTGACTCTGGAAGAAAAAGCCGAGGAGTTTGTCCATTTTTCCAGACCTACACCTTAGAGTGCTGTCCGCTTTTCAAACAGTTTTGTATATCTGCTGTTTGACTACGGTAAAAACTAGACAGAGACAGCATGTGCCAGTCCCTATAGAAATAGACGGAGACTGACAATTTTCCATACAGACACCGTATAGCGGTGTACGCTTCTCACACACTACCGTGTACCGGCTGGTGTCACGGACAAATAGAAGCTATCTGTGTGTTACTCTGGAAAAAAAGCCGAGGAGTTTTTCAGTTTTTCCAGACCTACACCTTAACGTGCTGTCCGCTTTTCAAACAGTTTCGTATTTCTGCTGTTTGACTATGGTGAAAACTAGACAGAGACAGCGTGTGTCAGTCCCTATACAAATAGACAGAGATTGACAATTTTCCATACAGACACCGTATAGAGCTGTCTGATTCTCAAACAGTATTGTATATCTGCCGTTCGCATTACAGTAACATCTATACAAAGTCAGCGTGTGTGTGACACTCCGTAAATACATATACGGAGATTGTTAGTTACACAAAAAACGTATACATCTGTACACTTCTGATACAGTTCCGTATATCTGCTTGTTGAATTACAGTCCAATACATACTGTGAGAGCGTCTGTGACTAACAAAATATATACGAAGATTTAATTTTTTTCATACACCTTACACAGCTGGACGCTCCTCATACAGTACTATCTCTGGTTCTGGTCATAAAAAAACCCTTTCCTTGTGTCCTTCACCCCCACCAAAAGTTAAGGATGCAGCAGCCCACACTTCAGATTACTCTATGGAGCTCTTTTCACATACCATGCCTGGGTTATCCAGTCAAATCCAGAATTCCCCAGTCCAAGATTAATCTGACATGGAGTGCACTGATGCACAGCCACTGCTAGATGATTCTGCTGTTACATTGACCCAGAGCACTACATTGCCTTCTCAGTCTATTGAGCCAGAATCTGACCCTGATGAAACTCAGGTGCCCCTTACCGCATACTATACCACCTTACACGGTGACACAGAGGAAGGAGGAAGGTGCAGATGACTTTGAAGAGGAGGTGATGGATTACCCATTTCTTGACCCGGATTGGCATCCATTGGGGTAGGAGGGTGGCGCTGGCAATAGTTCAGATAAGGAGAAGGATCCGCAGCAGGCATTGACATCACAACAGCAGGAAGAGTGCAGTGTGGCACTCATTTGTCCAAAATCCTACTGATGAGGCAAAGGTTACCTGTAAGAAGTGCGGAAGGACCTTGAGCCGAGGTAAACAACTCAGAAATTTGAATACCAGTTGCAGGCTTAGACATTTAATCAGTGGCGTAGCAACTGTTTGTGGCGCCCGGGGCGGTCGAAAAATTTGCCGCCCCTTTGGTCGCTGATAATCCGGAAGAACCCGAAGAGCCCACACACTCAAAGATCTAATTTTTAGTCTACTACTAACTCTGCTGTTATTATTTCTAAATTTCTAGACTTTCATCTTCTTGCAGTTCTCTCTCTCTATATATATATATGTGTATGTATTAGCGTGATGACCCTACTGAACCTCCACCACTGCCCTGCCGAGAGCTGCACCATAAAACAGTGTAAGGAGACCCACGTGTCTTCCCCCTGCACAGACCCACAGTACACCCCCTACAGAGCCCTCATGTTCTCCCCTTGCACAGCCCCCCTCCCCCGTGTACCCCCCTGCACAGCCCCTCCATGTCCTCCCCTACACAGCCTCCCCATGTACCCCCCAGCACAGCCCCCCATGTCCTCCCCTGCACAGCCCCCCATGTCCTCCCCTACACAGCTTCCCCATGTACCCCCCTGCACAGTCCCCCATGTCCCTCCTACAGAGCCCCCCCATGTCCTCCCCTGCACAGCCCCCCCATGTCCTCCCCCTACAGAGCCCCCTCATGTCCTCTCCCTACAGAGCCCCCATGTCCTCCCCCTACAGAGCCCCCTCATGTCCTCTCCCTACAGAGCCCCCTCATGTCCTCTCCCTACAGAGCCCCCCCATGTCCTCCTCTGCACAGCCCCCCATGTCCTCTCCCTACAGAGCCCCCCCATGTCCTCCTCTGCACAGCCCCCCATGTCCTCTCCCTACAGAGCCCCCCCATGTCCTCCTCTGCACAGCCCCCCATGTCCTCTCCCTACAGAGCCCCCCATGTCCTCCTCTGCACAGCCCCCCATGTCCTCTCCCTACAGAGCCCCCCATGTCCTCCTCTGCACAGCCCCCCATGTCCTCTCCCTACAGAGCCCCCATGTCCTCCTCTGCACAGCCCCCCATGTCCTCTCCCTACAGAGCCCCCCATGTCCTCCTCTGCACAGCCCCCCATGTCCTCTCCCTACAGAGCCCCCCCATGTCCTCCTCTGCACAGCCCCCCATGTCCTCTCCCTACAGAGCCCCCCCATGTCCTCCTCTGCACAGCCCCCCATGTCCTCTCCCTACAGAGCCCCCCCATGTCCTCCTCTGCACAACCCCCCATGTCCTCTCCCTACAGAGCCCCCCCATGTCCTCCTCTGCACAGCCCCCATGTCCTCTCCCTACAGAGCCCCCCCATGTCCTCCTCTGCACAGCCCCCATGTCCTCTCCCTACAGAGTCCAACTCTTTTGCATAATATCAGCTATATGAAGATGTAGGCAATCCAACTCCAAGGATTAGGGAGCCTCAACTTTAGAATTAGTAAATGGGGGAGAGGGAGTAATTACCTAGATGCCGCCCCCTGTAGCATAACATTACATGATGGAATGAAATTCAAGGGGCAATCACATACCGCGGTGTCTCCCTCCCCTCACAGACATCATGGGCAGGCTGGGCAGCGCTTCCCGCCGTCCCCCTCACTCACCGGCTCCTGTGTCCCGGGATCCGCTCCTCCTGCGTCACCTCAGCCACACGCCATGTGTTCTTCTGGCAGCTCCGACCGAACAACCAGCCCCGAGCGGCCAACACCTCCGCCCAGCACCGGCTCAGGAGCGGAAAGCAGCTGGGGCTCCGAGTCCGAGTCCAGCAAGGCAGTGGCGTAGAAGGTAGAAAGCGCCTGCACTGTGCCTCCGCGGAGTCCGCGCTGTTCTCCCAGTCAGAGGAGAGGAATTGAATTGCTGCTGCCGCGCCGCCCCCACACACGTGCCGCCTGGGGCGGACGCCCCCCCCGCCCCCCCACGCTACGCCACTGCATTTAATCAACATGCAGTTGCAAGCGTGGACGGACTACAAAACATCAGGTAGCACATGTGCACCTGCTCCGACTGAAGGTAGCCAGCAACGCTCCTTCGCTTCCCCCACTGTAAGACCACCGCCAGCGTTAACACACCACCAGCACTAAATGTGGAGGTGTCGTCGCAAGGCCAAAGCACTCAGGGAATCACAATGGTTTTGCAACACAACACTGAATCTAGGCTATCACCACCAATACCATCACCAACCCCCTCTCACTCCGTCCGGTCCACCGCTACTTCCCCCATATGCAGCTCTCCAGTCCAGCTCACCCTACCAGACACTCTGAGTAGGACAAGAAAGTACTCATCCTCTCATCCGCATACACTTTGTTTGAACCCAAATCCAAAGGAAAAAAGAGGGGGTCTCCAGCACCAAAATTAGTAAAAAAAAAGATAAAACTCACATTTATTAGGAAGGTTTTAAAATCATATTAATAAGCCACCATGACAGGCAAGGCTACCTTACGCATTTCAGACAGATATTACATGTCCTTAGTCATAGTCATATGACTATCTGTCTGAAACGCGTAAGGTAGCCTTGCCTGTCATGGTGGCTTATTAATATGATTTTAAAACCTTCCTAATAAATGTGAATTTTATCTTTTTTTTCACTAATTTTGGTACTGGAGATCCCCTCTTTTTATCCTTTGGATTTGGATTTATAGTGCCAGTTGAACACCACACTGAACATCTCCTGGCATCAGACTGCTTATGGACTAAATGGACACTGATGTACGGTAGGCTGAATATTTTTTCCTCTTTTTTGCTACTTTGTTTGAACAACTACATTGCCAAACTAATCTCATTAGAGATGATGCCCTACCGCTTGGTTGAAAGCGAAGCTTTCCGCAAGCTCATGGCCTACGCTGTCCCACGCTATGACCTACCCAGTTGGCACTTCTTTTCTTGAAAAGCCATCCCTGCCCTCCACCAGCATGTGAAAGACTGCATTGTCCATGCATTAAAACAGTCAGTGAGTGGAAAGGTGCACCTCATAACAGATGCATGGACCAGTAGGCATGACCAGGGCCGTTACATGTCCATCACTGCGCACTGGGTTAATGTGGTGGATGCAGGCTCCACTGGGGACAGCGGCGGTGGAACAGTGCTGCCTCGCTCCTCGTCCTCCTCTTCCTCCATCAGCGAAAGCTCATCCACAGAGCACAGTCGCACGAGCACTCCATCTGCAGCTGGCAGTGTTGCACACGAGGTGTCCCACTATCAAACGGCTAGTGGTAAGCGTCAGCAGGCTGTGTTAAAGATGATGTCTTTGGGCGACAACAGACACACCACGGAGGTACTGGCCGACTACTTGCAGCGACAAACAGAGTCATGGCTGGGCAGTCTACATCTTGAAGCACGCAAGGTAATCAGTGATAACAGCCGTAATTTTGTGGCAGCCATAGCCCGTGCAAAACACACACATACCTTGCCTGGCTCACACTTTGAACCTGTTGGTGCAGTGCCTTCTTAATAATTATCCAGAGTTAACATCCCTGCTCCATAAGGTGCGAAGTCTGTGCTCGCACATCTGTCGCTTGGCCGTACACTCCAGTCGTATGCAGAAGCTGCAGCGATTGCTCCACCTCCCCAAGCACCGCCTAATCATAGACGTTGCAACAAGGTGGAACTCCACCATGCACATGGTTGAGAGGCTGTGCGAACAGAGGTAGGTTGTAATGCATTTGTGGGAGGATACACGGGCAGGCAGTTTGAGGGAAGACATGGAATTGTTGGGTGTGCAGTGGTCAAAGCTGAAAGACTTCTGTAAAGTCCTTCAGTGTTTTGAGGAATGCACACGGCTGGTAAGCGCAGACGATGCCATCATAAGCATGAGCATCCCACTTATGCGTCTGGTCATGCAAAGTTTGATGCACATTAAGGATCTGGCGTCTGCAGCGGAGGAGGAGGAGGAGGGAAGCCTTGCTGACAGTCAGCCACTGTGTGGTCAGGGAACTGTCCTGGACGAGGTGGAGGAAGAAGAGGAAGAGGAGGAGGATGAGGGGGATGATTATTTTGAGCAGGAGGATGCTTCTCAGCGGGCAAGAGAAAATGCTGGTGTTCCAAGGTCAGGGACAGTGTTTGTGCGTGACTGTAGGGATGTGGATTTGCTCTTCCACCCAGCAGTGGCAGTGCATTATTGACACCTGGAACATTGGCTCACTTGTGCAATTATGCCTTGCGGATACTAAAAAGGGACCCCTGCATTGCCAAAATGATGAAGGATGACGACTACTGGCTGGCCAGCATCCTCGATCCATGCTACAAAGGCAAATTACACAACATCATGCCACAGGAGAACCTAGAGATAATATTGGCTAACAAACAAGCAACTCTGGTAAACCGTTTGTTTACCACAGCAGCGGTGCTGCTTCTCCCAAGATCCGTAGTGGGCACAATGGAAGAGGTGTTCGTGGTGCACACACCTGAAATGGCGTTGGAGACAGGGGTTTAATGACCATGTTGTGGAATGATTTCTCAAGTACCGCTCACACGACTGTTAATACTGCATCGATTACAAGTGACAGGAGACAGCAGTTGTAAACTATGGTTGCAAACTACTTCTCCCATATCGATGTTCTCCCTCACAGGTCATTCTCCTTTGACTATTGGACCTCTAAATTGGACACCTGGCCTGAATTGGCACACTATGCATTACAGGAGCTCGCTCACCCTGCTGCTAGTGTGTTATCTGAAAGAGTCTTCAGTGCTGCTGGATCAATCCTAACAGAAAAAAGGAGCCATCTGTTGACCCAAAATGTTGATGATCTAACCTTCATTAAAATGAACCATGCATGGGTTTCAAAGGATTTTGTCCCACCTTCCCCTGATGACACATGGGTTGCCAGAAAACTGCCTCGCTTTTGTCCTCCTCTTCCTCGGACTTGCCCAATTCTGCCATTTGCAGCAGCTGAATGTGCCATCAACATATGTCATTTTGTAAACCTCCCTAACTGGGCTGCCCACCCCCCAAGGGCTGGGGTCAACACCTGGCACACCCGGGCAAGTGCCGTTGCCCTGAACAGGTGGATGGGCCCACTGATGGCTGACCGCACTGGCACAGGGCCCCTCATAGTACAATACAGTGTCTCTGACAGTGGGGGGGCCACTCGCCGTCAGACACACCAGCGTACTAAGAGGGGCCCTGTGCAGTACCGTCGCCCACAAGTGTGCACCCCCTGCTTGGTCATGGCCACAGCACTTGCAAGTTGCCATACTTACCTCTCCCTACTCCACCGCTGTGTAGTCTGGCCAGTTAAATCCTTCACAGGGATGACCGCTTGAAATTTGGTGTATTGATCGATGATGGTTAAGATGTAGCTATGGCCTGTCCTGCTGGCCTCTACCTTCAGATGATTAATGGCTACCATTTTACCATTTGTAATGGACGTCAACTTACAAGCAGATGCAGTGGTGCTTTATGATCACCTTTCACAGTTTTGATAGTCACTGACGTGTGACATTCCTGCCACCATTTTTCAATGTCTCCTCTCATGCCAATCCAATAGAATTGCCTATGGCCTGTGGCTTCTCTCTTTTGCACTCCAAAATGACCAGACACATCATGATAGGCAGCGAGGACCATGTCTACATCTCTCCCTGCGATCACAATTTGATGGAGACGAGTAACAGTGATGTGATCCACGCTACTGCGATAAAAGGAATCCTTTCTTCACAAAGAACCATTTTCGCTGTCTCCACAGACACAGTAATTGAGGGTCTGCATCGCCTCTGCAACATCTACCGGGAGGTTTTCCCGCGATGAGTAATTCCCAAATTTCTGCTAACACTCGACTTTCTGTCTGTACTTGTATTCATGTAGTTTCCAGTAGCGGAGAGTCTGGACTGGCTTACTGAGATTGAAATATATACAAAGATTTAAAAGTACCACAACACTGTATACTGTTGTACTCTGCGAATACCTTTCCCTTTTTCTACTTTTTAAATTCTGGTGTAATACATAGTGAAACTGTGAGTGTCTGTGTCTGACTCCGGAAGTATAGAAAGAACATCATGAGCACAACTCAAGATGGTACTAAGGTTAGGTTCCCAAACCATTAAAGCAACAAATATAAACCTAGCACTCAACTTAAAGGTATTTGCAAGGCGGTTTATTGTAGTACACGAAAAAAGACATTTCGGTCAGTGTGACCTTCTTCAGTTACACCGCATCTGGAGGCACGTTTGCCCCTCTCCTATATACTGACAAGCTCATTACCTTAGAGAGATTATTCTCCTCAACGCTTAAAGTACCATTGTCCTTTCTGATACATGACTATAAGCTCTACACAATCTATATACCACACGTAACTGAAGAAGGTCACATTAACCAAAAGGTCTTTTTTCATGTACTACAATAAACCGCCTTGCACATACCTTTAAGTTGACTCTGGAAGTATAGACGGAAATTTACAATTACCCCTAGACTGGATACACCTGGTATGTGCTGATAAAGTACCTTTGTTCAAAATTTTTTATTACGGTATCATCCATAGTGAGTGAGCGTGTGTCGTTTACGCCTTCTATATATACGGTGAATCGGAGATATGAATTTACCCTATACTTGGTACAGTTTGTATCATGTAAAACAGTACCTTTTTTCGACATTTAGTATTACGGTCAAATCCATACTGAGTAAGCGTCTGAGAGTGACTACGGGACTATGTATACGGAGATTTCAATTGTACCCTATAATATATATACTTGCTATCTTGTTATCCAGTACCTTTTTTACAACATTTTTTATTATGGTCAAACCCAGACTGAGTGAGCATCTGAGGGTGACTCCAGAAATATATACCAAGATTTCAAATTTGGCCAACACTGTATACAGCTGTACGCTTCTGATACAGTAACCTTTTTTGCTATTTAGATTCTGGTGTAATCCATAATGAGCCTGTGAACATCTGTCTGTTACTCCGGAAATATATTTGGAGCTTTAAGATTACCCCAACAATGTATACAGCTGTACGCTTGTGTTACATTACCCATTTACAGCTTTTCATATTCTTGTGTAATCCATACTGGGCCTGAGAGCATTTGTGTCTGCCTCCTGAAATATATACAGAGATTCATAATGTTTACACTATACTATATATATCTTGTATCTGGTGATACTGTACCCTTTTTCAACTTTTTATTTTTTCATGTAATCCATACTGAGCCTGTGAGCTTCTGTGTATGACTCATGAAATATATACGGAGATTTACTGTTATCCCTAGACTGTATAGAGCTGTACGCTTCTGATACAGTACCATATATCTGCTGGTATTTTGGGTCCATTTTCCAAAACATGAGGAAGTATGGTGGAAGAGGACGCGGACGTGGGCGTTGGGGGGCCACCTGGTATTGAGGGTGGTGGTGCATCTGCTGGTAGTGCCAAAAACACAAGAGCAGCTAAGGCAGGAGGTGTTGAACCTGCGTCATGGTGTAGCTCTGTAAGGCCTGTAAGGCTCCCTTTTCTGGGAGTAGGTAGACTGCTTTTAAATCCAGAGCATCAGGAACTGTTTTTGGCTTTCATTGCTGAAACATCCTCCAGCTTTATCGCCTCCTCTTCTGAAGTTTCAAAAAATACAAGCACTGAGTCGTCAGTGCAGGCTTCTGGTCAGGACCAACTCCTTTCCTTGTGTCCTTCACCCACACCAAAAGTGAAGGATGCTGCAGCACATGCTTCAGATTACTCCATGGAGCTCTTTTCACATACCAACCCTGGGTTCATTAAAAATGGGACCCATCATATACTGGAGCATTCCAAATGGGGGACATCAGACACTGGAGCAGAATTTACGGGGCCCATTATACACTGGAGCATTAGAAATGGAGCCCATTATATATGGAGCATTATTAGGGCCCATCATGCACTGGAGCATCATCCATGAGGCCCATCATATACTGGAGCATTCCAAATGGGGGACATCAGACACTGGAGCAGCATTTACAGGGCCCATTATACACTGGAGCATTAGAAATAGAGCCCATTATATATGGAGCATTATTTGGGCCCATCATACACTGGAGCATCATCCATGGGGCCCATCATATACTGGAGCATTCTAAATGGGGCAGATCAGACACTGGAGCAGCATATATGGGGCACATTATACACTGGAGCATTAGAAATGGGGCCCATTATATATGGAGCATTATTTGGGCCCATAAGACACTGGAGCATCATCCATGGGGCCCATCATATACTGGAGCATACTAAATGGGGCAGATCAGACACTGGAGCAGCATCTATGGGGCACATTATACACTGGAGCATTAGAAATGGGGCCCATTATATATGGAGCATTATTTTGGGCCCATAACACACTGGAGCATTGTCCATGAGGACCATCATATACTGTAGCATTATGTGGAGCTCATCATATACTGTATGGAACATTATATGGGACCAATTATTCTGTATGGAGAAATATATGGGGCTCATTATTCTGTATGGCGCACAATGTGATGGCCATAATACTGTATGGAGTAATATACTGTCCTTTTTTGAGCTTTTGTACAATTTAAAATAGATCAGTCATGTAAGCAGTGAAGTATTTGTCATTGTACTATACCTTTATTTCTGTGCCGTATCGGAGCATCATGAGTTGTGGTATGTGTTAAAGGGGCACACTGACACTCTTTGGCCCAGGGCACACGAAAACCTGGAGCCAGCCCTACCCCCCACAACTTTAGCCACATAACCCCCAGTTTTCAATGCGTAACTATTATTATGAAGTAAATTAAGGTTGACAAGCTTCAGTAATAAGAATTGATTTTTTTGGCATTGAAATGGGCACTGTAGGTGTTTACTGTCCTCCACTCCCTGCCGACTTTGCTTCCCCATTGACTTGCATTGGGTTTCGTGTTTCAGTCAGCCTTCAACTTTTCCCTATAGTCGACCGATTTCGTTCAACCCGACTTTTGAGAAAGTCGGGTTTCATGAAACCCGACTCGACCCTAAAAAAGGCAACGTTGCTCATCTCTAGTGTTGATAAATAAATTCACATTACTTCAGCTCTCATTTGTCCTGGATCATTCCTGTGGACATCCACTGCCAGAGCAGAAAAACCACTCAATATTCTACAACATCTTTTCCCCAAAAGTAGAAGTGTTAATAGTTTATTTTTATCAATTAACAAAATGCAAAGCAATTGAACAAAAGACAAATCTAAATCAAATCATTTGTGTTCTGAAGGCAAATGGTAGTAACACCAAATATTGTTTTGATTTAGATTTCTCTTATCTTTATTTAGTGAATGCTTTTCCCAGCAATATGCGCTCCTGAAGGATGATGATGGAACTTGATATTTAGTTTCAAGGATGAATTTTATTTTGAATTCAAAATAGAATACAACCGGTTTCGACTGCTAAGAGTCTTCCTCAGGTATAATGTCAAGAATATAAACGGATTTGTCTGAACACATTTTATAGCAGATCTCCCTCTGCTATAAGGGGAGATCTGCTATAAAATGTGTTCAGACAGATCCGTTTATATTCTTGACATTATACCTGAGGAAGACACTTAGCAGTCGAAACTGGTTGTATTCTATTTTGAATTCAAAATAAAATTCATCCATGAAACTAAATATCAAGTTCCATCATCATCCTTCAGGAGCGCATATTGCTGGGAAAAACATTCACCAAGTGTTACAACCTATGAAAGCGCTGTCCAGTGCTCTCACTAGTTCCCAGATCTTTGCAGCAAAATGAATGGAAAGAGGAATGGAGTGATCCAGGTACATGCAGTATCTCAAGACACCAAGTTGGTGAGTGTATTCACACTGAGTATATACCTTTGATAATTAACTACTACACTTAGAAGCTTGCGCTTCCCATTTTTCTCCCTATAATCCCCTCTTGTTTCTTATCTTTATTTACTTTGCATTTTTTAAATTGATAAAATAAACCATTAACACTTCTATTTTTGAAAGCATTTTTACTATGCAGCATTTTTACCACACCTGCCGAAAACTTTTGCACAGTGTTGTATAACAATTACACATATTGTAAATTGTCAAATTTTAATGTTTGTACAGTATATTAATTTAATAAATAAAATATCTGGGACAATGATGGAAAATGTAAATGCAAACCATTTAAGAAATGACAGTATGTATAAATAAAAATAAAGAAATTAATCATACATTTAGATAAAAATAAATTTAGATAAAAATACAAAATGTTATTAAAAACTTATGATAGGTGTAAAAATATGGACATGATAACCACTTTAAAAGGTCAACTCTTGTTTATTATTTCATCTTTTTGCACAACATCTTTGTTCATGACGCACAGTTGCTGTAGTTTGATGTTTTTACAGAGTAAGAACCAAAGCTATTCAGCAATGACATTAAATAAAACAAGTTATTAAAGTGTGAAAGTAAAAACAACCCTGAGGGAGCTCGCTAGCTCTTTTTTAGTAAATGTAACAAAAGCGAAATGACCTAAAATAAATGGACTGCACTGAACACGCTGTGAAGCTCAGAAATGATATCCTTGTTAAGGGAACATTCAGCTGCTTTATTATAGCACAAAGAGCAAGAATTCTCAAGGTATTAAAGAGATCAGATCATTAAATGGTCTTATTTAAACTGTGACATTTCAGGCTATTTAATTAATTTAGTAGACCTTAAAAAGTTTTCAATCTCTGTAGCACCATGGAACACAAAAAAAGTGTTGTATTAGAAAAATACAACACTGGAGATCATAAGCCACCTTTTATGACAAAATCTATCTGACATGTTAGACGTTGACCTATTGCTTCTATGATAGTCACCTTTTTACAGGAATCTGTAAAATCACTGCTTTAATTGATATTCAAATTAGTCTTAAGTGCTCTGGGTGTGGCAAAGCACTTCCCAAGCCTCTGTCTTCCCAGCTCAGTTCTTCTCTGAGCCCTACCTTCCTCTACTTGACTGACAGCTCACTGGCATGATGCATGACCCAGCTTGGTGGGGTTTAGAGAAAGGAAGGCCAAGGCTTGGGAAGTGCTTTGATATGTTCAGTGCAATTACGCCTCAATTGCACATGAATTAAAACTGCGATTTTTATGTCAGGAAGCAGATTACATCAGTAAAGGCGTGGAGGGCATTATCTTTTAGAGAACAACATGGCTATATAAAAAGTATGTGGGTGGGGTGTGCACTGGTGGATTGTGTATGGGGGCGTGGGATGGATCCTGCTGACAGATTCTCTTTATAAACTGCTACTTTACAACTGTCTTAGGGGACCTTATTATTTCAAATACTAATATAGTCAATGCTACACTGCTAGTAGATGTATTCAGTACTGAAAACATGAATTCTGATGCTCAATTTAATGTAAAGTGTTTGCTGCAGCTTAATCATTATTGGCAAGCATTTATACAAGTGTCTTAAAATATCCTAAAATAACAAAAGAAGCCATGCTCACCTCACATATCCACCATCAATCTAAAGCAGGCACCTTCTGTTCCCCTGTCGATCTCTCCTTCCTGCTGTAGCAAAGACATTCTGAAACAGAGACATATGACAGCTGCAGTGATAACAATTAGAGACATGTGATAGTGATTGGCTACTACTGTCATATGTCCCTGATTCGGAATGTCATTGATGCAGAAGAAAGTAGAAACTGACGGGGGGACCTGGGAGCATTTGTTCTGGAATGGTGGGGGATAGAGGAGTTGGGCTTCTTTTAGGATATATGCAAAAATAAGATATACCGTATTTTTCGCTTTATAAGACGCTCCTAGATTTTAGAGGAGGAATATGAGCAAAAAAATATTTTGAGCCAAATAGTGTGCAAAAAACTTTAATTAAATAACAAAATATTATTTTAATATAGTAGACTCAACAGTAGCATTGTGGGTAACGTAAGAACAGTCCCATGTACCGTAAGTAACAGCAAGAACCATGTTCTGGCTAACAAGTGAGGAGAAACTTTATTCTTCAGGCACCGCAATCTTCTAATCAAGGAATCCCCGGAATTCGTCATCACTGCCAAATAGTGTGCAAAAACTTTTAATTACCGGTAAATAACAAAATATTATTTTAACATAGTAGACTCAACAGCAGCATTGTGGGTAACATTTAAGAACTGCCCCATGTACCGTAAGTAACAGCAAGAGCCATGTTCTGGCTAACAAGTGAGGAGAAACCTACTACTGTTTGGTGAAGGCCCCTGGGTTCCTTCACCATGGCTGCCATTAGGCCCACGGCCACAGCGCTTCCCCCCACCAAGTCTGCCCGCCGCGACACTCACTGCTCCTTCAGCATCCAGCCACCGGTACCCCAGGCCTCCTTTGTCCTGCGTCCTTCGCTCTGCGGCTGTCCTGTCAGTACCACCCCCGACTATCCGTCTCTCTCCTCTGTCTCTTCCTAGGCTCTGCTTTCTTTATCTTCCCCTGAGCTCTTCTCTGTCTCTGTCGCCTCCTGAGAGAGATCTCTCTCACCCTGCGAATCTGTTTCCTTTTATCTCCTTATTCTGGAAATCCCCTTCCCAGTCCTGTAACTCCGCCCACCATGACTCTGCTTCCCTAGCCTAAAGCTGCTGTTAAGTCCTTTTCCCACTACCCTATGTCTCCATCTAGTGGCCAAAACCCAGTACTACACCGCCTTTTACTAATTATACAGTTGTGTCCAAAAGTATTGACACCCATGCAATTCTGTCAGATAATACTCAGTTTCTTCCTGAAAATGATTGCAAACACAAATTCTTTGGTATTCTTATCTTCATTTAATTTGTCTTAAATGAAAAAACACAAAAGGGAATGAAGCAAAAAGCAAAACATTGATCATTTCACACAAAACTCCAAAAATGGGCCAGACAAAAGTATTGGCACCCTCAGCCTAATACTTGGTTGCACAACCTTTAGCCAAAATTACTGCGACCAACCGCTTCCGGTAACTATCAATGAGTTTCTTACAATGCTCTGCTGGAATTTTAGACCATTCTTCTTTGGTAAACTGCTCCAGGTCCCTGATATTTGGAGGGTGCCTTCTCCAAACTACCATTTTTAGATCACTCCACAGGTGTTCTATGGGATTCAGGTCTGGACTCATTGCTGGCCACCTTAGAAGTCTCCAGTGCTTTCTCTCAAACCATTTTCTAGTGCTTTTTGAAGTGTGTTTTGGGTCATTGTCCTGCTGGAAGACCCATGACCTCTGAGGGAGACCCAGCTTTCTCACACTGGGCCCTACATTATGCTGCAAAATTTGTTAGTAGTCTTCAGACTTCATATTGCCATGCACACGGTCAAGCAGTCCAGTGCCAGAGGCAGCAAATCAACCCCAAAACATCAGGGAACCTCCACCATGTTTGACTGTTGGAACCGTGTTCTTTTCTTTGAATGCCTCTTTTTTTCTCCTGTAAACTCTATGTTGATGCCTTTGCCCAAAAAGCTCTACTTTTGTCTCATCTGACCAGAGAACATTCTTCCAAAACATTTTAGGCTTTTTCAGGTAAGTTTTGACAAACTCCAGCCTGGCTTTTTTATGTCTCGGGGTAAGAAGTGGGGTCTTCCTGGGTCTCCTGCCATACAGTCCCTTTTCATTCAGACGCCGACGGATGGTACACTGTTGTAACCTCGGACTGCAGGGCAGCTTGAACTTGTTTGGATGTTAGTCGAGGTTCTTTATCCAACATCCGCACAATCTTGCGTTGAAATCTCTTGTCAATTTTTCTTTTCCGTCTACATCTAGGGAGGTTATCCACAGTGCCATGGGCTTTAAACTTCTTGATGACACTGCGCAAGGTAGACACAGGAACATTCAGGTCTTTGGAGATGGACTTGTAGCCTTGAGAATGCTTATGCTTCCTCACAATTTGGTTTCTCAAGTCCTCAGACAGTTCTTTGGTCTTCTTTCTTTTCTCCATGCGCAATGTGGTACACGCAAAGACAAAGGACAGAGGTTGAGTCAACTTTAATCCATGTCAACTGGCTGCAAGTGTGATTTAATTATTGCCAACACCTGTTAGGTGCCACAGGTAAGTTACAGGTGCTGTTAATTACACAAATTAGAGAAGCATCACATGATTTTTCGAACAGTGCCAATACTTTTGTCCACCCTCTGAGGGTGCTTAGTAACATGGTTAGCTTATGCTTCTATACAAATCAATAGGGTCATGGCTTGTCTATGCTTATGTCCATGTGGCTGCTTAAACGAAAAAGATGAGCCTAATATTAGGCCTAGTGGCCTGTGTGAAAATTGCAATAGTTTCCTTTTATTGTAGATATAGTGATATGGAAAAATTCACTAAATACAAAAAAAATACATTTAAAATAAAAACCTGATTTTACCATTACTTAATTTTTTCATAACAAAAAAATCGACGGTTCTGATCTGCTCAATGGTTTTATGGCGGTCTGTGACTACAGTGCACTGACAGATTACACGCTGCTGTACACTGTAATTCTGCTGATGGGCAGATAGTTCAGGAGGATATTAGTAGAATATGTCTGTGGATACAAGAACAGTCACAATAATAGGAATCTTTCATTAGGGAAATGCTAATTATATGAGTTTTTGGAAAAATCCAGCTTTAATTTGGAATACACTAGAAGAATACTGATCAGTCCAATAAGTTCTTTTAACCTGCATTATAATTATTCTCTTTGGCTTTCTGTGTTTTGGCTCTAGACAGATGACTGTCAGAAATGGATGTTCACATAAAGATCATTGACCTTTACGGAAAGTCAGCGGTAAAGAGCATATTTTGAGTCTGTAAGGATCAAGGATGAAAGATGCTTATTTTTTGTACAATTAGATCATGTTTCTTACATTATCCCATCCCTTCCTTTTTAAGCTCATCCACGTTTACTTTGAAACTCTTAATAGTTATTGATTATTGCATAATACTTCATATATTTACAAATGGATTATGAAAGCAATTTGTCTCATGTGAAAATGAGATGATGGTTTACATTAGATGTGGATAGGCAATTTCTAGTAGCCAGATATCTAGATGCTTGTAGACTTGCATCAAAGCCTTGCTGTAGGTCTTTAAAAGGGGTGTCTATAGACAGGGTATGCCATAAACGTCTCATAGATATGGATCCCACTGCTGGACCCTGTTGTGTGCTGCCATGAAAGGAGATGGAGGCTCTGACAAGTGGAGAGTTCGCTACGTGGCTAACTTTTTTGGCTTGTGTTCTATTGTTACTATGGATCTTCTCTTGGATTGGATAAAAAAAATATAATTTTGTTCCTTGAGTGCTGTAACTGGCTCCTGAAATTCACAGTTATTTGTTGATCAGTTAAGGGGAATGATTTGCTTAATTCTTGAAAGAGTGAACTTCTCAAAGGAAACCTGGCAGCTCTTACGAGGGCTTCCACAGATTGACTTTCCAGAAGCCACTCTGCTTAGTAGATCTCAGAGATACTCTGTACTTTATGCTTTATCTCTATACAGGAATTTGGATTTACAATAAGGACCCTTGGGATACATCCACAGAGTAGCTATAAAGTGGAGCCAACTGGCAAAGGAAATTCAATTAGTCAGTTCAAAATCAGATAGGACAGGTACAAGATAAAATCAGGAAACACATATGAGATCAGTAGGTAGCCGAGGTCTGAATTAGGGGAATGAAATCGGATTCACAATCGGCAGTCAAAAGAAGTGTTAAAGGGTTGGTCCGAAGCTCACATTTATTCTATTCCTAAATGTCTATTTAATGCTATAATCTAATCTCTTTTCTAAGGCTATGTGCACACGCTGCGGTTTTTGCTGCGGTTCCGCTGCGGTTTTGGCCGCAGCAGTTCTGCAGACAGTGTACAGTAGCATGTTATCCTATGGGATTTACATTCTGCTGTGCACATGCTGTGGATTTTTAACTGCGGAAAAGCTGCGGTTTTGAATCCGCAGAAAGAATTGACATGTCACTTCTTTTCTGCGGATTCTGCTGCGGTTTACAATCTCATCCATGGTAGAGATGATAAACCGCAGGCCAATCCGCAGGTAAAACCGCAGGTCATTTTACCTGGTGTTTTACCTGCCGTTCCGCAGATAAAAAATCCGCAGACCAATCCGCAGCGTGTGCACATAGCCTTATACAGTGTAATTAAAAAATCCCTATCGTTCCCTCACTTTGCTATCTAACCACTTTTTTTACTACTTTCTCTTTGATGATGCTTAGTTTGAGGATTACATTACATGCCTCTGCCTCCTCACTAAAGTGAAGTGTCATCAGTGACATCCATTTCAAGGGCTGGGCTAGTCACGCTCTACTGAGCATGCATTGGTTGATAATTCTGACGTATGCTTATTAAAGCTCCCTTGTCACTTGATGTATGCTTTTTAGAGCTCCCTTGTCACTTTGCAATATGTGAGTGATAATGCGCTCTCTTGCCAGCTCTGATAAGTGATGAGAGAGCAGAAGAGTGCACTGTCAGTGTGCACTGTAAGGAGAGAACAAGTGAGCAAAGACAAGTTCCACCACTTGTGAAGGGGCAGGGCTTGTCGGGTTTTATTAATTTATTAATTGTTTGACTTCTGGAGGCAATTGGGCTCTCAAGAATTTATTTAGGAGTATCAGACTACAGGGGCTGAATACAAATCCACATCACAAATTTCTGATTTATATCTTTAAAATAGTTTAAAAAATGTATCATTTCCTTTACACTTCACAAATACTTACTACTTTGTGTTGGTATAACACATAAAATCCCAATAAAATACATTTAAGTTTGTGAGTGTAATGTGCAAAAATGTGGAAAAGTTCACAGAGTATGAATACTTTTTCAAGGCACTGTAGATATATTTGGAACTCCCAAACATCTTGTCAGTTTATGATGATATTGTGTGGCCCTGTTGACCCAAGGGTGACTCCCTTGTCAAATTCAATAAGAACTTTCATTGTTTAAGTTCACTAGATAAAAATCTTGGTTTTGGTCATATGAATCAAATACAGGCTAGATTACAGGTAGATTATATGTAACATAGCTGTAACAAGCCACATTGTTGCATTTCTATCCCATGACCATGATTGATCTTTATTTATTGAGAGTAAATGATAGATCGTATTGAACAACTGCAATCTGAAAGCTTTAAGTTTTGCGGACTTCTACAGAACTGGCTAGGATTAGAGATAACTCAGATCCCAGTCAGTAACACTTTAGACTCCATGGTAAATTATGACCATAGCATCTAAGCTGTTGGATTGTCCATGATAAGATAGCAGAGTGCCAGTGGTTTGTCATGGCATTTGTGGGATTAATAGATAACTCTAACTGGTGTAAAGACAACATTACCGAAGTACAAGCCCTCGTTCATCTCAATCAAAATTTTGGAACTTTGAATTCTGACAATATGAGTTAGAAAATTAATTTCATTGCAGTTCTTTCTTAAGGAAGTCTATATGGTGAGTCTTTCTGTAATTTTTCATTTGTACTGATTACCACTTTATTGCTTCGTTTGATATTCAATTGTATTACCAGGAATCATGTTTTTTATGGATGGTTTGAACATATCTAATAAAAATTCCAAAGATACAACTGAAAAAGCTAGCTTTAAAAATATTCTCTCGACAATTATTATTTACCTTCAGCTTGACCTTTAGAGGGTCTTCTTGTCAGTAAGCTCACAGTGAATTTATTTTGTTCAAACCGAAGTTGAGGGGACAGGTGGGAAATAACCTATGGGCCCTCAGGGACATTGTTTTGGTATCAGATTTCTTTGTGTTACTTTTCTACTCATCATGTGTAATGGAATAGTAGAAATGCCCAAGAAGCCACACAGATTAAAACAAATCATAAATCTGTGTTCTTTGTAGTCTACAACTAGTTAAGTCACTAAAAGAACAGTTCCTCAGGTGTCCTCCCTCACGACCATTGTAATGTAAAATGTCTGTAAGGTATGACTTCTAGAATCTTCCCTTCCTCCACACACAGCTATCTGACTGCAGCTGTGAAACCTGAAACTTCAGTGTAGAATTATTCTCTCCCCCTTTTTCCTCCCCCTCCCTGCACAGCTAAGAGAAAGGATATATTTTACTCTCAAACTTGCGGCTTGAATTCAGCTATGGGAAGTATTAAAACAAGTCATATCGCAAAAACCATACACCGCAGAGATATAATAATCACATCTCTGCATAGGCAACGGAACCAGCTTTCTAACCTCTAATTTTCACGGCTCTAACCCCTCCAGAAACTGAGATATGGATTGCTCCCAAATGGAGTGTCTTCATTATGGCATGTTTGATGTTGTTTTATTGTATTCGATAAACTACAACCAATGAGACTCTCGGCGTGTCTATACAAGCTTCCCTCGTTAAGATATGGTTATTATAAAGTTTTTAGTTAAATGGCAACTTGGGGAAAGGGGGGCTGAACTTCTGCAGACTGCCCCTTTCGTGATGTAACTGACCCTAGGCTATAAGATATCCCTTACTTGGAATTTGTCAGTTGAAGCTGCAGAAGAAATGCTAGAAAGACCTGCAGATGTCCGGGGATGTGTGGTTGGTTGCCCCTCCCCCGAGCCACATGGGTTGCCTAGAGAACCATAAACAACTGTAAGTGTAATTTCTGTCTTTTCATCCCTGTTATTTTTTATATATATTTGCATTGTACATATTTAATGTCACAACTTTGTAACAACTTTTATCTGTGTAATCACTGCCCACCTTTTTGGGAATAAATGATAAAATTATCAGTTTGTCTCCATGCTCTAAGAAACAAACTATGCGCCTTTTTTAGATGATCACTACTAATTTGGGGGTTTGCCATGGACCCTCTTAAATAACTCGTTGATTAAGTGAATCGTGGCTGGTGGCAGCGTGGTGTGTGCGGTTGGTTAGGCTAGTTGGCAGTACGGAAGGGTCTTATATTGCTGAATGAGTGGCTGAGGTCAAAGCATTGATAATTCCCTTACTGCAGTAATCTAATTGCCAGTGCCCAACAAGCAGCCCATCCGGCGACTAATTATCCTAGGTGCAGTTCCCTGACTGACCTGAGGGTAAGGGGGCGCCGGAGAGCTGCGAGTTCCAAAGTGGAACTGAGAAAGTGGGATATCCATAAATCCCCGCAGTTCTTGGAAGGTTGTTAGCAGTGGCAGGGCATCCAAAATAACCCCCCTGCAGTAAATTGTCAGAGCAAAATTAGCTTGCTTTATAGTTTTGTCACATGGTACCATTGGCGGGATAACTAAGATAAGCCCCCACTGTGCCTGTGATAGCCGTGTGCTGGCAGTGCGTTGCATCCCTCTGTCCGCTGACATACCCGTGTCAGTGGTGGGATCGTGACGTATTGGTGGCACAGGGGGTGCGTTCGTTCGTCACAACCATCATGGTTGCCACATAAGTAATTTTCAGAGCTTTATAACAACCATGTTGTTTAAATCACATGATGATCACCAGAAAAAAATGAATAAAAAGAAATGGTTTTATTGTGATTGTGAGCAATTCATCCCACAAAAAACCCTTTCTTCATACAATGCTTTCAACGGAAAAATACAAATGTTACAGCTAATGTAGTTAAACAACAAAAAAAACGAACATTCTAGATAATTTCACTTTTGTCATAACCACATTGACCAACAGAATAAAGGTAAAATGTCATTTAGGCCTCATTCAGACATCAATGATTTTTCACGTATGCAAAAAATAGTCTGAGTGTCATCAATGTTTCTTCTATACATTTTCCTAGTTGGGCCCCACTTTCATTCCCCAAAAAGGGCCTTGTTAAAGATTGCGGATATAGTAAATAGCATCCCCCAGAAGTGAAAGTGCAATGTGTTTCAGCTGTATAGTAAAGCTAACACTCGGCTGCTTGAGCTGCAGTCAGATTTAGCACCCATTGTGGCCATTTAACACCCTCGGTTTCACTATCGATTGATACAATGGAATCAAGATGGTTTCATCTAGGAAGAGGACTACTCTTTAACCCTATCAGGTATCAATTGTTGCCATGGCATCCCGAGACTAAGCTATGTCCTCAGAGTAGGGTGACCTGTTAAGCCCTGCAACAAGCAGGATCTGCAGTGTCTAAAACTAACAGGTCTAATACATTGCAGTGCAGAACAATACAGTGGGTATGGAAAGTATTCAGACCCCTTTAAATTTTTCACTCTTTGTTTTATTGCAGCCATATGGTAAATTCAAAGAAGTTCATTTTTTTCTCATTAATGTACACTCTGCACCCCATCTTGACTAAAAAAACAGAAATGTAGGAATTTTTGCACATTTGTTAAAAAATAAAAACTGAAATATCACATGGTCATAAGTATTCAAACCCTTTGCTCAGACACTCATATTTATGTCACATGCTGTTCATTTCCTTGTGATCCTCCTTGAGATGGTTGTACTCCTTCATTGGAGTCCAGCTGTGTTTAATTAATCTGATAGGACTTTATTTGTAAAGGCACACACCTGTGTACATAAAACCTCACAGCTCACAGTGCATATCAGACAAAAAGAGAATCAAGAGGTCAAAGGAACTGGCCAAGGAGCTCAGAGACAGAATTGTGGCAAGGCACAGATCTGTCCAAGGTTACAAGGGAATTTCTGCAGTACTCAAGGTTCCTAAGAGCACAGTGGCCTCCATAATCCTCAAATGGAAGAAGTTTGGGACCACTAGAAGTCTTCCTAGACCTGGCTATCCAGCCAAACTGAGCAATCGTGGGAGAAGAGCCTTGGTGAGAGAGGTAAAGAAGAAGCCCAAGATCACTGTGGCTGAGCTCCAGAGATGCAGTAGGGAGATGGCAGAAGAGTTCCACAAAGTCAACTATCACTGCAGCCCTCCACCAGTCCGGCCTTTATGGCAGATTGGCCCGACAGAAGCCTCTCCTCAGTGCAAGACATATGAAAGCCCGCATAGAGTTTGCTAAAAAAAAAAACACATGAAGGACTCCCAGACTATGATAAATAAGATTCTCTGGTCTGATGAGACGAAGATAGAACTTTTTAGTGATAATTCTAAGCAGTATGTTTTGAGAAAACCAGGCACTGCTCATCACCTGCCCAATACAATCCCAACAGTGAAACATGGTGGTGGCAGCATCATGCTATGGGGGTGTTTTTCAGCTGCAGGGACAGGATGACTGGTTGCAATTAAAGGAAACATGAATGCGGCCAATTACAGAGATATCCTGGATGAAAACCTCTTCCAGAGAGCTCTGGACCTCAGACTTGGGACCCCACTGCTCACACTAGGTAGGTTTTAATATTAGACAGTGTAGTTTCTGTCACAATTGGGCATACCTTGTCGCGGTGGGACAGCTTTATGCTTTTTTTGATCAAAAAACAGTGTTTACTAAATCCCCTATGTTAATTATTTAATGCACTTGCTTTTTTACTTATTTATTTTCATTAGGGTATATGCACAAATTGTTTTTTCTTTGTTTTTGAGTGTTTTTCAGCTGCAGGGACAGAACAACTGGCTGCAATTGAAGGAAACATGAATGCGGCCAAGTACAGAGATATCCTGGATGAAAACCTTTTCCAGAGTGCTCTGGATCTCAGACTTGGCCGAAGGTTCACCTTCCAAAAAGACAATGACCCTAAGCACACAGCTAATATAACAAAGGAGTGGCTTCAGAACAACTCTGTGACCATTCTTGACTGGCCCAGCCAGAGCCCTGACCTAAACCCAATTGAACATCTCTGGAGAGACCTGAAAATGGCAGTGCACCATCGTTCACCATCCAACCTGACGGAACTGAAGAGGATCTGCAAGGAAGAATGGCAGAGGATCCCCAAATCCAGGTGTGAAAAACTCATGGCTGTACAAGCTCAAAAGGGTGCTTCTACTCAATACTGAGCAAAGGGTTTCAGTCAAGATGGGGTGCAGAGTGTACATTAATGAGAAAAAAATGAACTTTTTTGAATTTACCAAATGGCTGCAATGAAACAAAGAGTGAAAAATGTAAAAGGGTCTGAATACTTTCCATACCCACTGTAATTGGTATCACCATACCCAGAATTACCCAAACTATAAAAGTATCTCATACAGTGAACCCCATAAAGAAACTGTCAAAAAATTGTATGAAAAGCAACCAAAAAGTCATATGTAAAAGAAGTGGAATTTCTGAAAACATCATCTTGTCCTGCAAGAAACAAACTCTGACAGATCTCTGTAAGGTTCAATGATGTAAAACAGTCCAAAGTGACTTTCTGCCTCATTAGATCATTATAGTCCATGATTTAGTTTCATCTGAATCAATTTTTTTAGTGTTTTGAAGAAAATTCCTGAAGGGGTGCGTTGATCATTTTTAATAGCCAGGTGCTTCAATATGTTCTTGGTACCATTTTAGGGTAAATATCTTAGTGTGATTGCTTTTAAGGCTAGGTTCACATTTATCCCCATGCACGATGCGATCGCATTGTCCTTATGGTCTCCATGGAGACCCCTGGCTGCAAGATGGCAGCTGGGTCCTTCAGGGAATGTGGCTTTGGAGTGCCTACAGAGAACAGGACCTGAGGCACCTCCTTCCCTGCCTGTCAGATGCTGCTCCAAAGTTCTGCAGTGCACAAGCATTGCAGAGTATCAGATCAGCGATCTGACACTATACAGTGATGTCCCAGGATGGGACAATGTAAAAAAGTTAAAAAAAATATTAAAAAGTGTAAAAATATTTTTTTTAAAAATCCCCAAATAAAGAACAAAAAAACAAATATTTTCCAATAAATAAATTTATGTAACTAAAAATAAAAGTACACATATTTGGTATTGGCACATCCATAGCAACCTGCTCTATAAAACTGTCCCACTAGATAACCCCTTCAGTGAACACCATAAAAAAATAAAAAAAATGCAAAAAACAATGCTTTACCATCATACCGCCAAACAAAACGTGCAATAAAACGTGATCAAAAAGACAAATGTAAATGAAAATAATACTGCTGAAAATTGCATCTTGTCCTGCAAAAAACAAGCTGTCATATAGCTCCATCAGCAGAAAAATAAAAATGTTTTACCTCTCAGAATAAAGTGATGTATAATTATTATTTTTTAGTTAGTTCTGTAGTTTCTATTAGCTCTATAATTTTTATTGTGTAAAAGGGACAAAACATAAAAAAATATAACTTGGGTATCGCTGTAATCATACTGACCCAAAGAATAAAGCTTCCTTATCAATCTTACCACATGCGAAATGGTATAAGAAAAAAAACCCAAAAAGCAGTTCCTGAATTGTTGTTTTTTGTTCATTCTGTCTCCCAAAAATCAGAATACAAAGCGATTAAAAAATGTCATGTGCCCGAAAATGGTACTAATAAAACTATCAGCTCATCCTGCAAAAAAGAAGCCATAGCATGAGTCTGTCTGCCGAAATATGGAAATATAATAGCTCTCAAAATCTGGTCATGCAAAAACTAGTTTTCTCACTAAAAAGCGTCTTCTAGTGTGTGACAGCAGCCAAGCATAAATTGCCAACATAAAAAATAACTAAAATCAATTCTTTACATTCTGTTGATTTTTTTCATTCTGCCTCCCAAATATTGCAGTAAGTCTCAGCACACATTTATCCTGCGCTCTACGCTGAGCGCTTACACTAGGGTTTTCATGTAAATCTCTGAAATACATGATTCAGACAAAACCCCCAGCAGAAGATTCCCTATAATGAGGCAGATGGAGGTACTGTGGACTCCATAGCACCTGTGATCCGGCAGTGCCCATCTTTTTAGTATTTAATAAAAGTGCCATAGGCCACAGTTTTATGCACTTCTGAAAAGAAGGACAACGTTGAACAAAGGCCAGACGGAGTCCAGAGTAACTCTCGTGCCTCATTATAGTGAATGGATCCATCGGGGGTTTCATCTGTCATATTACTCGGAGATTAAGGCTGAAGTCACACTAAACGATAAAAAAAATCGGTCCAATTTTGACGGACCGAAATCGCACAAATGTTTCTTCACCAGGGATCCGTCTGTCAGCCGAATTTCGTGTGATGATGCGATTTTACTCGCATCTAAGCATCCGTTTGACAACCGTCTGGCGAGATTTTCTCGCATGCTAGCAAAATGGACAAATAATGGAGCCCAATGACAGGTTTTACAATACAAACTAAAGAATAGATCTAGACACATATATATATATATTCTATGTATATACACACACACGTTATATTGACACATTTATATATATATATATATATATTTCTAATTCATACAGTTCTTCATAGCAGTATAGCCGCTGAAACATTTGCCGGCTTTTGGAAAATCATTCTCCTACCCGACATGAGATGACACATGGTTTACATACAGTTAACCATTTCATGTTTTTTTTAAGATGTCTATCACTAGTAATTAGATGAGGGTTTGTGAGTTAAATTTTGGAGTTGTAGGGGTTAATTAAAGGGGTTAATTCATTGTTAAAAATTACGGGGACTCCCTGCAGCCTCAGTGACGTCAGCGGGAGTCCCCGTAATTTTTAACAACGAATTAACCCCTTTAATTAACCCCTACAACTCCAAAATTTAACCCACAAATCCTCATCTAAGTACTAGTGATAGACATCTTAAAAAAAACATGAAATGAAATGGTTAACTGTATGTAAACCATTTGTCATTTCATGTCGGGTAGGAGAATGATTTTCCAAAAGCCGGCATATGTTTCAGCGGCTATACTGCTATGAAGAATTGTATGAATTAGAAATATATATATAAATGTGTCTATATGACATGTGTGTATATATATATATATATATATATATATATATACACACACAGTCATGGCCAAAAGTTTTGAGAATGACACAAATATTAATTTTTACAAAGTCTACTGCTTCATTTTTTCTAATGGCAATTTGCATATAATCCAGAATGTTATAAAGAGTGATCAGCTTAACAGCAATTACTTGCAAAGTCAATATTTGCCTAGAAAATGAACTTTATCCCCCAAAACACATTTCAACATCATTGCAGCCCTGCCTTAAAAGGACCAGCTAACATCGTTTCAGTGATTGCTCCATTAACACAGGTGTGGCTGTTGATGAGGACAGGGCATGGAGATCAATCTGTCATGATTAAGTAAGAATGACACCACTGGACACTTTAAAAGGAGGCTGGTGCTTGGCATCATTGTTTCTCTTCTGTTAACCATGGTTATCTCTAAAGAAACACGTGCAGTCATCATTGCACTGCACAAAAATGGCCTAACAGGGAAGAGTATCGCAGCTAGAAAGATTGCACCTCAGTCAACAATCTATTGCATGATCAAGAACTTCAAGGAGAGAGGTTCCCTTGTTGCCAAAAAGGCTCCAGGGCGCCCAAGAAAGACCAGCAAGCACCAGGACCGTCTCTTAAAAGTGTTTCAGCTGCGGGATCGGGCTACCAGCAGTGCAGAGCTTGCTCAGGAATGGCAGCAGGCAGATGTGAGTACATCTGCACGCACTGTGAGGCGGAGACTCTTGGAGCAAGGCCTGGTCTCAAGGAGGGCAGCAAAGAAGCCACTTCTCTCCAGAAAAAACATCATGAACAGACTGATATTCTGCAAGAGGTACAGGGAGTGGACTGCTGAGGACTGGGGTAAAGTCATTTTCTCTGATGAATCCCCTTTTCGATTGTTTGGGACATCTGGAAAACGGCTTATTCCGAGAAGACCAGGTGAGCGCTACCACCAGTCTTGTCTCATGCCAACTGTCAAGCATCCTGAAACCATTCATGTGTGGGGTTGCTTCTCAGCCAAGGGAATGGGCTCTCTCTCAGTCTTGCCTAAAAACACAGCCATGAATAAAGAATGGTACCAGAATGTCCTCCGAGAGCAACTTCTCCCAACCATCCAAGCGCAGTTTGGCGATCAACAATGCCTTTTTCAACATGATGGAACACCTTGCCATAAAGCACTAAACTAAATGGCTCAGGGAACAAAACATAGAGATTTTGGGACCATGGCCTGGAAACTCCCCAGATCTTAATCCCATTGAGAACTTGTGGTCAATCATCAAGAGATGGGTGGACAAACAAAAACCTTCAAATTCAGACAAAATAAAGGCATTGATTTTGCATGAATGGACTGCTATCAGTCAGGATTTGATCCAGAAGTTGATTGAGAGCATGCCAGGGAGAATTGCTGAGGTCCTGAAGAAGAAGGGTCAACACTGCAAATATTGACTTGCTGCATTAACTCATTCTAACTGTCAATATAACCTTTTGCTACTCATAATATGATTGCAATTATATTTCTGTATGTCATAAAAACATCTGACAAACACACATAAAAACCAGCCAGCAGATCATGTGAAAATATAATATTTGTGTCATTCTCAAAACTTTTGGCCATGACTATATATATATATATATATGTGTCTAGATCTATTCTTTCGTTGCTTTATTTAACTGGTCAGTGTGATTTTACTGTATTGTAAAATGAATTGCCGGCTTTTGGTAAAGGACACCGGGTGCGATTTTATCGCAAGTCACACATCTGGTCCGTTTGTCATCCGATTTTTTCTCGCCCCCATAGACTTGCATTGGCGAGTCCAATCCGAAAATCGGTGACAATCGCAGCATGCTGCGATTGTCTCGGTCCAAGAAACGGATCAGACAAAAAAACGCATGATGGGAGCAGCACCATAGAATAACATTGGAACCAATGCAATGCGATTTTTTATCACATTGCATTCGTCTGATTTAATCGCTAGTGTGACTCCGGCCTTAGATGGAAACCGTGATGTAAGTGCTCACCATAGAGCACCGGATAAATGTGATCATAAATGTTCGAAAAAATGTTCCCAATAAACGCTTCAATGCAATCCAGAAAAGAAGCAATCATTATACCGCACAAGGAACGGCGTAAGCAATAAATAAAACCAATTCTTGACCTGCTTTTGATTTGTTCATTCTGCCTCAGATAAATCACAATAAGGCTTGGCTGACATTTATCCAGCGCTGTGCGCTAGTCGCTTACACCGAGATTTCTATGCAAATCTCTAAAATATGTGATTATAACAGAATCACTGGCGGATGATTCCCTATAATGAGGCAAATTGAGACACTGTGGACATTGTCTGGCATATGATCTGGCAGTGTCTGTCTTTTTAGGCGTGCATAAAAGCATGGTGGCCACAGTTTTGTGCACTTCTGAAAAGAATGATGTCACCGAACAGAGGCTAGACAGAATAACTCTGCTGCCTCATTTTAGTTATTGGTTTCATTGGGGATTTCATCTGAATTATGTCATTTTGAGATTTAGATGGAACCTCTGATGCATGTACTCAGCATAGAGCACAGGATAAATGTGATCCAAAATGTTATGTAAAATGTTCCCAATAAAAGTTTCAACTCAATCTACCAAAAAAGCAAGTCCCCACTCAGTTCTGTCATCTATTACCAGAAATATAGGGGGCTTTCACATTACTGGTAACAAAGGCTCTGGAAAAGTGAAATTGCTCCCCAAAAAAGAAATTCAGCGAATTCTGCACTCCCAAATCCAAGTACTCCCCTGCGTTCTGAGTCCCAATGTGCATAAACTACATTTAGCATCCACATATTTGGAATTTAATTTACAGGCTTTATTTTTAATATAATTTACGGGGTGCATGTCTCCAGAAGCATGAGATGGGTATAATTTTTGGGCACTACAAGGTACTGGGTACTACAACATACAGGCACTTCAATGGCAGACTTGAAATTTTCACTCCACAACATCCACTGCTGCTTGTTATAGGAAAATACCCATAGAGTCAAATTGTCTACACCTGTTAATAATTTTCCAAAGGGGTATAAATTTCAAAAGGGGTCACTTGGGTATTCTGCTCTTAGGTGCTCTGTATATGGAATTATTCTAGGAAAATTTGTGCTACAAAAGCCAAATAGTGCTCCATCCCTCCCGAGTCTCGCCGTGAGACTAAGCAGTACTGTACAGCCACATATGGGGTATTTCCATGTTCAGTAGAAATTGTGTGACAAATTTGGATGCTATTTTTAGCCATTTCCCTATGTGAAAATGTGAAATCTGAGGCTAAAACATTTTTTGTGGTAAAAATTTAATTATTTTTTCTTCATTGCCCAATGATATAAAATTCAGTAACACATCCGTAGTGTCCATGTGATCATTGCACACTTAAATGAATTAATTGAGAATTGTGGTTTGTAAAATGGGGTCATCATGGAGGTTCTGCTGTACTGGCACCTCAGGGGTTCTTCCAGTGTGTCATGTCACGCCCTAACTGTACCAATAAAATCTGCACTATACTATGGCACTCCTTCCTTTCTGAGCTTTGCAATGTGTATGCAAAGCTTTTCTGGTTACATATAGGGTATTGGTGACTCTTGAGAAATTACACAAACTGTGAAGTTCACTTTTTCATATTAACCTTTATAGAACTTACAAATTTAGGGCTAAAACAACATTTTAGTGGTAAAAAACATTATTCTTTCTTCACTACCCAATGGTAAAAAAATCTGTGAGCCACTTGTGGTGTCAACATGCTCACTGCACCCCTAGATGATTTCATTGAGGAGCGTAGATTTTAAAATGTTGTAAAATGAGGTCACGTATGACGGGTTTTGCTGTTCTTGTACCCCAGTGGATCTGCCAATGTGGCATGGCCTAATTAACCATTCCAGCAACATCTGAACTCTAATATGGTGTTTCTTCCCTTCTGAGCTTTGCATTGTGCCCCAAAAGTAGTTGTTCACCATGTATGTGGTATTGGTAAAATTGCCTAACAAATTGTATGGTTCTTCTTCTCCTATTATCAATTTTGAAATTAAAAACTTGGGGCCAATTCAACATTTTAGTGGAAAAAAATGTAATTTTCCATTGACTCAGTTCAATGCTGTGCAACTCTGTGAATCACTTGAGGCTTACAATTGCTCATTACACCCCTATATGAATTCCTCAAAAGGTATAGTTTCCAAAATGGGGTCACTTGTGTTGGTGTCTGTTTTGGCATGTCAGGGGCTCTTCAAATTTGACATGGCATCAATAATCTATTCCATCTAAAATTGCGCTCCATAATTCAATTGGTGCTCCTTCCCTTCTGAGCCTTGCCATGTGCCAAAACAGTAGTTTTACACCACATATGGGGTAACAGTGTACTCAGGAGAAATCATACAACAATTTGTATGGTCCATTTTCTCCTGTTACCCTTGTCAAGATTTCAAATTGTGGGCTGAAATAACATTTTTGCATGAAAAATGTATTTTTTCATTTTCACAGCTCATTGTTATAAAATTTTGTGAAGGTACTGTGGGTTCAAGGTGCTTGCTACACATCTAGATAAGTTCCTTGATGTGTGTAGATTCCAAAATGGGGTCACTTATGGGGGTTTCCACTGTTTGAGCACATCAGGGGTTCTGCAAAACCAAGACATGGTGCCCTCTATCAATTCTGGCCAATTTTGCACTCCTAAAGTCAAATGGTGCTCCTTTCTTTTGAGTCCAACTGTGTGCCCAAATAAAAAATAAAAAACTGAGTTAATGTGTATGCACAATGTAAGTGCATATAAACACATGACCATTAACCAGAGAAAACAAAAAGCAAAAAACACAAATATAAAAGTAAAAAATATACTGCAAATAATGCATAAAGGTAATAATAATAATAATAATAATAATAATAATAATAATAATGGTATTTAGTAAACATAATTTTGATCAAAATAATGTACAAGCCATCATCCCGCCACGTCACGGCAACCCTTGTGGGACAGTCCCTACTCTAGTATTTAAAACCTTTTCACTTGCCAAGTGGCGTGAATGTGAATAAGGGTCGAGCGGCTGAACCACTAGTAACAGTTTAGGCCAGACTGGATGGCTTTCCCAGCTCAGAAAGAGGGCGGTCACACCCATATATGCATTGAATGCACAATGAAATGAATAAAAAACAAATTTGAACTGAGAAAAGTAAGTTAATGTGTATGCACAATGTAAGTGCATATTAACACATGACCATTAACCAGAGAAAACAAAAAGCAAAAAACACAAATATAAAAGTAAAAAATATACTGCAGATAATGCATAAAGGTAATAATAATAATAATAAGGGTATTTAGTAAACATAATTTTGATCAAAATAATGTACAAGCCATCCCGCCACGTCACAGCAACCCTTGTGGGACAGTCCCTACTCTAGTATTTAAAACCTTTTCACTTGCCAAGTGGCGTGAATGTGAATAAGGGTCGAGCGGCTGAACCACTAGTGACAGTGTAGGCCAGACTGGATGGCTTTCCCAGCTCAGAAAGAGGGCGGTCACACCCATATATGCACTGAATGCACAATGAAATGAATAAAAAACAAATCTGAACTGAGAAAAGTAAGTTAATGTGTATGCACACTGTAAGTGCATATAAACACATGACCATTAACCAGAGAAAACAAAAAGCAAAAAACACAAATATAAAAGTAAAAAATATACTGCAAAATTATGTTTACTAAATACCCTTATTATTATTATTATTATTACCTTTATGCATTATTTGCAGTATATTTTTTACTTTTATATTTGTGTTTTTTGCTTTTTGTTTTTCTGTGTGCCCAAATAGTAGTTTTCCCTCACATATGGGTTACTTTCGTACTTTTGCTAGAAAATTGAGATATTGTTGAGAAACTTTTAACCTTTCCTAATAAAAACATATGCTTACAAAATGATGCTGATGTAAAGTAGACATATGGGAAATGTTATGTATTAACTATTTTGTGTGACATAACTCTGTGGTTTAAGAGCATAAAAATTAGAAGTTTGAAAATTGCTAATTTTAATTTTTTTTTTTACCAAAATTCCTATATTTTCATGAATAAGTGCAAAAAAATTGACTTAAATTTATCTCTAAGGCTAGGTTCACATCGCGTTAGGGCAATCCGTTTAATGGATCCGTTTCTAAGGGGCACTAATGCAATGTAAAGGATCCGTTAATGCACCCAGTGACTTCCATTAGCGTAACGGATCCTATCGCATGTCAAAATTGCACAGCAGAGAGCACAGGATAAATGTGAGTCAAGCCTTATTCCGTTTTTTTGAGAGGTAGAATGAACAAATAGACAGCAATACAAGAATAGTTCTTATTTTTATTTCTGCGCAGATCACCGTGTGGTATAAGTGATGAGGGGGATTTATTCTTCAGATCTGTCCAATGTAAATTCCCCAAAACCGCGTTTCAGACAAAACCCTGGGCGGGACCACTCACTTATGACATAGTTGGAGTCACTTTGGACTGGTCTGTGTTCCAGCAGTGTACCATCATTTTAGGCGTCTTTTTAACACACAAGTGTGGGCGACCATAGATTTTTACATGCCTAAAAAGATGGATACCTCAGGAGCACACACCAAACAGAGTACGAAGTATCTCCATCTGTCTCATGGTGGGTGGTTCCATTGGAGGTTTTGTCTGAATCACATTTTTGTGGGATTTACATGGAAACCCCAAGGTAAGTGCTCAGCGTAGAACAAAAGAATGTGATCTGTGATCCAGCCTTATTCTGGAAGCGTTCGAAAATTATTATGTACCTCAAAATGTTACCAATATAACCACTAATTTATCCTGCACAAAACCAGCGCCCCCTTAGGTCCATCATCTGTCACTGAAACTAAAGGGGTTCCCTCGTTACTGGTAAAACAAAGACTCTGGAAATGTAACATGGCGCCCACCGCCTTTAATAAAATCCAGTGAATGCTGCACTTTCAAATCCTAATGCCCTCGACGTCTGAGCCCCACTGTGCCTAAACCAAGTAAGCGAATACATGTTTGGCATTATTGTAATGGAGACAAGGCACTTAATTTATGGTTACATATCACCAGAAGCACAAGTTGGGCACAATTGTATGGGGGCGCTACAATATATGGGGACACAATGTATAGGTACCAGACTGGCATGTTTGCAATTCTCCAGAAAAAAGCCAATGTTACCAAATAGTCACTGCATCCATAGATGAATTCATTGAAAGATACATTTCCAACAATAGGGTCACTTTTGGAGTTTTCCTGCTGTTCTGGCAAATGTCACTCATAACTATTCTAGCAAAATCTGTGCTCCAAAAGCCTAATAGCACTCTTTACTTCTTAGCACTGACTGTGGCCTAACATATGAGTACCCCGTTCTGGAAAAATTGTGCAGTAAATTTTGGGGTCTAGTTTCACCTATTAACCCTTGTGTACCTGATAAATTAGCAGCAAATACAAAAATTCACAATATATCCCAGGCATATAGCACTCTTTCCTTTCCTAGCCCTGCCATGTGCCCAAGCAGAAGTTTTTGACCACATGTGGGGTATGGTCACATTCTGAACAAATTGCACAACAAATTATGGGGTTTGTTTCTCCTATTATTCATTTTTAAAATGACAATTTTGGGGCGATAATATTTTTGCGAAAAAAATATAGTTTTTCAATATGTCGACCTAATGTTATCAAATTCTGTGTCATACCTGTGGGTTCACTATATGTTCACTATACCCTTGGATAAAATCCTTGAGAGGTGTAGTTTACAAAATGTCTGCATTCCAAAACATCACTCCTTCCTTTCCAAGCCCTGCCACACAACCAAATAGTAGTTTTCCTCCACATATGGGGTATCGGCATACTCAGGAAAAATTGCATGACAAATTTGTGGGTCCATTTTCTCCTGATACCCTTGTGAAAATACAAAAGGGATGTTAAAAATAATTTAAAAAAAATATGGTTATTCTCACCTTCTGACGGCCCCTGATCTCATCGGCGCTCCCAGTATGTTCCATTCCTGGGAACGGTAGATGCTGGTGGTGTGGCTGACTTCGGTGACCATCAGAGGGTAAGTATCTCCCGATTTTTTATTTTAATTCTATTTTTAACAGGATTATGGTGGTACCCAGGGCATGGAGTAGAGTCTCCTCTCCTCCAGACCCTGGGTACCATCCGCACATGAAGCGCTCACTTTACGCATGGTGCACTTAGCCACATGCATAAAGTGAGCATTTCAATGCAATCCTATGGCATCAGAACCGCTGCGATTCCGCAAAATTAATGGACATGCTGCGGATTTTTCTGCTATGCGATTCCACAGCGGAAAAATCCGCAGCATTGGCACAGCAACTGCGGAATCCCATAGGATTGCATTGGGATGCGTTTTGTTAGGGTTTTGCAAGCGTTTCCACTGCGGCAAAATAGCAGCAGAAACGCTTAAAAAACACAACGTGGGCACACAGCCTTATTATACAGTCTTAGGTTCCATTCTCATTAGGCCATCGCATCCATACTGTTAGTGCATCTACAGTATGTACAGTAGCTAGCCTTAAACAAACGCCAATGGAGTGCTTTGAAGTTAACACAGTGTGCTTATGCAGTTTGATCGACACATAGCCGTGTGAGGGCCTATTTTTTTGCGAGCCGAGTTGTACTTTTGGATGATACCATCCATTTTATCATGTAATGTCCTGGAAAATGGCAAAAAAATTCTCATTGCAGTGAAATAACAAAAAATACCACAATTTTGTAATTGTTTTGTCGGTTTACAGCGTTCATATTACTGTTAAAATGACCAGACAATATGATTTTCCAGGTCAGTACAATTATGCAGCTAACAATTATGTATAGTTTTTATTTTATCTAGGGGTGAAAAAAAATTCTGAAATTTGTAAAAAAAAAAATACAATTTCTCTTGTGTCGCAATTTTCTGAGAGCCATAAGGTTTTCTATTTAAAGGAAATTGACCTGTTTGAGGGCTTGTTTTTTTGCGCTGAGAGTCATTGTTTTTATTGAAATCACTTTGAGGTCGATAAGATTGCTTGTTATTACATTTTTTTGTATTGTTGCAGTGGTTGAAAAACTGCAATTGTGAAGTTTTGAGTTTTTTTCTCACTATACCTATCAGATTAATTTACTTTAGATTTTGATAGGACGAACACAGAGATTTCAGCTATGTGTATTTTATATTTTTATTCTTTAAAAAGGGAGTTGATTTGAACTTTCATATTTTAAATAAATACATTTTTAATTTTTTTTAATTTTCACTGAAGTTGTTAGTCTCCTTAGGGACCTGGAACCTAGAATCATCTGATCACTTGTGCTATATACAGCAATGCTGTATATAGAAAAAATCATGGTCTCCTTTGAAAACCAGCATTAGGCCGGGGTCACACTTCTGAGAAACTCGCACAAGTCTCGCATATCAATACCCGGCACTCGGGACCGGAGTGTGCGGCTGCATGTATTTCTATGCAGCTGAGCACTCTGGTCCCGAGTGCCAGCGGCAGTGCCGAGTATTGACTCGTGCAAGTTTCTCGCAAGTGTTACCCCTTAGGCTAGTTATCACAGAATTGACTGACACAATTCACAATTTTTACTTAACTCCCAACTAGGCTCGGTCTGGCCTGGTGGGGTACCAGGGATTCCCTCAGTGGGCCCTTGGCTGTGGGTTCGGGAAGGAGAGAAGGGGGGAAAAAAGTGCGGTTTCAAGGGGTGCGGGCCCTTTAAAAGTGCAGGCCTCCGTTATGTGCAGGGACGCGCACTCGCAGCGTTCATTACCTGAACCACTGCGGCACACGTCCCGATCGATACTGGAAAGTGTGCACCCGGCGTATGACATCACTGTCATGCGCCGGGCGCACACATTCAACAGCCTCTGTTATGTCGGCGGCCATTTTAGTATGAGCGCGCCGACATGCAGAGGAGGAGAATGCCGCCGGGAGCACAGGCAGGTAAGAGCAATGTTTTTTTTTCTTCTTTCTCTCTCATACAGAGGGGAAGGGGCCAGGATGGATATATATATGAGGGAAGGGGACCAGGATGGATATATATACAGTGCTGTGCAAATTAATTGAGACAAAGCATTTTTTAAGTAAAATTGTAAGTTGGTTACCAGTCAGTTATTCAAACCAGTTTTAACTGCTTTGAACAGGCACTCACACCTGTTCAAAGCAGTTAAAACTGGTTTGAATCACTGACTGGTAACCAACTTACGATTTTACTTAAAAAAATGCTTTGTCCCAATTAATTTGCACAGCACTGTATATACAGGGGGAAGGGGCCAGGATGGATATATATATATGGGGGGAAGGGGCCAGGATGGATATATATACGTGGGGAAGGGGCCAGGATGGATATATATGGGGGGAAGAGGCCAGGATGGATAGATATATGGGGAAGGGACCAGGATGGATATATACAGGGGGTAGGGGCCAGGATGAATATATATATATGGGGGAAGGGGCCAGGATGGATATATATACAGGGGGAAGGGACCAGGATGGATATATATACAGGGAAGGAGCCCAGGATGAATATATATATATACGAGGGGAAGGGGCTCAGGATGGATATATATACAGGGGAAGGGGCCAGGATGGATATACACTGTGTTCCAAATTATTATGCAAATTGGATTTAAGTGTCATAAAGATGTTATTTTTTGTTTTTCAAATAAACTCATAGATGGTATTGTGTATCAGGGCTCTTTGGATCACTGAAATCAATCTCAAATGCCTGTGATAATTAGTTTACCAGGTGAGCTCAATTAAAGGAAAACTACTTAAGAATGATGTTCCACATTATTAAGCAGGGCTCAGGTTTCAAGGAATTTAGGAAATAAAAAGGATCTCTCTGTTGCTGAAAAGCATCAAATAGTGCAATGCCTTGGTCATGAGATGAAAACATTAGATATTTCCCAAAAATTTAAACGTGATCATTGTACTGTTAAGAGATTTGTGGTTGATTCTGAGCACAGACATGTTTGTGCTGATAAAGGCAGAATGAGGAAGGTTTCTGCCAGGCAAGTTCATTGGATTAAGAGAGTGGCTGCTAAAAAGCCATTACAAACCAGCAAACAGATATTTAAAGCTGCTGGTGCCTCTGGAGTCCCTCGAAATTCAAGGTGTAGGATCCTTCAAAGGCTTGCTGTGGTGCATAAATCTACTATTCAGCCACCCCTAAACAGTGTTCACAAGCAGAAATGGTTGCAGTGGGCCCAGACATACATGAAGACTAATTTTCAAACAGTCTTGTTTACTGATGAGTGTCGAGCAACCCTGGATGGTGCAGATGGATGGAGTAGTGGATGGTTGGGGGATGGCCACTATGTCCCAACAAGGCTGCGACATCAGCAAGGAGGTGGAGGAGTCATGTTTTGGGCCGGAATCATGGGGAAACAGCTGGTAGGGCTCTTTAAGGTTCCTGAAGGTGTGAAAATGACCTCTGCAAAGTATATAGAGTTTCTGACTGACAGCTGTCTTCCATGGTATAAAAAGCAGAAACGTGCCTTCAGGAGCAAAATCATCTTCATGCATGACAATGCACCATCTCATGCTGCAAAGAATACCTCTGAGTCATTGGCTGCTATGGGCATAAAAGGAGAAAAACTCAAGCTGTGGTCACCATCCTCACCTGACCTCAACCCTATAGAGAACCTTTGGAGTATCATCAAGCAAAAGATCTATGTGGGTGGGAGGCAGTTCACATCAAAACAGCAGCTCTGGGAGGCTATTCTGACTTCATGCAAAGAAATACAAGCAGAAACTCTCCAAAAAACTCACAATTTCAATGGATGCAAGAATTGTGAAGGTGATATCAAAGAAGGGTTCCTATGTTAACATGTAACTTGGCCTGTTAAGCTATTTAACTCCAAAATATCCTTATTGTTCAGTGAATGTGACCTCCTAATGCTGCAAATTCCACAAATGAGCATTTTCAGTTCTTTAAAACGTATCAAATGTTTAGAAATTCTACTGTGCCTAATAATTTGGAACAGTGCATTTTGAGTTGTTATTCATTTTGGAGATTATACTGTTAATATTGGGAGGTTTCTTCAATAAAATTTGATGTATACTCTAACTGGTGATGACTTTTAATAGACTGACTGTCATTTGTACCGACTATTTAGGAAAATCAGAGAAAAATATAATTTGCATAATAATTTGGAACACAGTGTATATACAGGGGGAAGGGGCCAGGATGGATATATACGGGGAAGAGGATCAGGATGGATATACATACAGGGGGAAGGGGACAGGATGGATATATATACGGGGGAAGGGGCCAGGATGGATATATATACAGGGGAAAGGGGCCCAGGATGGATATATATACGGGGGGAAGGGGCCAGGATGGATATATATATACGAGGAAAGGGGCCAGGATGGATATACAGTATATATGGGGAAGGGGATCAGGATGGATATATATATATACAGGGGGAAGGGACCAGGATGGATATATATGGGGGGAAGGGGCCAGGATGGATATACTGTATATACAGGGGGAAGGGGCCAGGATGGATATATATACAGGGGAAAAGGGGCTAGGATTGATATATATATATATATATATATATATATATATATGAGGGGAAGGTGCCCAGGATGTATTTATATATTGGTGGAAAGGGCCAGGGTGGATATATATATGGGGGGAAGGGGCCAGGATGGATATATATTTATATATGGAAGAAGGGGCTAGGATGGATATATATACAGGGGGAAGGAGCCAGGATGGATATAAATGGGAGAAGGAGGCCAGGATGGATACACATTCCGGGGGGCAGGTTGTATTTATGGGGTGCAGGACAAGGGACCAGGATGCATTTATATGGGGGGCCAGGATGGATATATGGGGGGGTAGGATGGATATATGGATGGGGGGCAGGCCAAGGGACCAGGATGGATATATGGGGAGCCAGGATGCATATATATGGGGGGCCAATATATACAGTTAGGTCCATATATATTTGGACAGAGACAACTTTTTTCTAATTTTGGTTCTATACATTACCACAATGAATTTTAAACAAAACAATTCAGATGCAGCTGAAGTTCAGACTGTCAGCTTTCGTTTGAGGTTATCCACATTAAACTTGGATGAAGGGTTTAGGAGTTTCAGCTCCTTAAAATGTGCCACTATGTTTTCAAAGGGACCAAAAGTAATTGGACAATTGACTCCAAGGCTATTTCATGGACAGGTGTGGGCAATCCCTTCGTTATGTCATTCTCAATTAAGCAGATAAAAGGCATGGAGTTGATTTGAGATGTGGTGCTTGCATTTGGAAGGTTTTGCTGTGAAGGAAACATGCGGTCAAAGGAGCTCTCCATGCAGGTGAAATAAGCCATCCTTAAGCTGCAAAAACAGAACAAACCCATCTGAGAAATTGCTACAACATTAGGAGTGGCAAAATCTACAGTTTGGTACATCCTGAGAAAGAAAGAAAGCACTGGTGAACTTATCAATGCAAAAATACCTGGCTGCCCACGGAAGACAACAGTGGTGGATGATCGCAGAATAGTCTCCATGCTGAAGAGAAACCCCTTCACAACAGCCAACCAAGTGAACAACACTCTCCAGGAGGTAGGTGTATCAATATCCAAATCTACCATAAAGAGAAGACTGCATGAAAGTAAATACAGAGGGTTCACTGCACGGTGCAAGCCACACATAAGCATCAAGAATAAAAAGGCTAGACTGGACTTAACTAAAAAACATCTAAAAAAGCCAGCACAGCTCTGGAAGAACATTCTTTGGACAGATGAAACCAAGATCAACCTCTGCCAGAATGATGGAAAGAGAAAAGTATGGTGAAGGCGTGGTACAGCTCATGATCCAAAGCATACCACATCATCTGTAAAACACAGCGGAGGCAGTGTGATGACTTGGGCATGCATGGCTGCCAGTGGCACTGCATCACTAGTGTTTATTGATGATGTGACACAGGACAGAAGCTGCCAAATGAATTCTGAGGTATTCAGAGCCATACTGTGTGCTCAGATCCAGCCAAGTGCAACCAAACTGATTGGTCATCGTTTCATACTACAGATGGACAATGACCCAAAACATAAAGCCAAAGCAACCCAGGAGTTTATTAAAGCAAAGAAGTGGAATATTCTTGAATGGCCAAGTCAGTCACCTGATCTCAACCCAATTGAGCATGAATTTCACTTGTTAAAGGCTAAACTTCAGACAGAAAGGCCCACAAACGAACAGCAACTGAAAACCACCACAGTGAAGGCCTGGCAGAGCATCAAAAAGGAGGAAACACAGCGTCTGGTGATGTCCATGAGTTCAAGACTTCAGGCAGTCATTGCCAACAAAGGGTTTTCAACCAAGTACGGTACTAGAAAGGAACATTTTATTTACAATTATTTAATCTGTCTTATTACTTTTGGTCCCTTTAAAAACAGGGTGGCACATGTTAAGGAGCTGAAACTCCTAAACCCTTCACTTCATCCAATTTTAATGTGGATACCCTCAAATGAAAGCTGAAAGTCTGAACTTCAACTGCATCTGAATTGTTTTGTTTACAATTCATTGTGGTAATGTCTAGAACCAAAATTAGAAAAATGTTGTCTCTGTCCAAATACATATGGACCTAACTGTGTATATATATATATATATATATATATATATAATATATAAAGCTCAAACTGTGTATGTATGTATGTGTGTATGTATGTGTGTGTATGTCCGGGATAGGCATCCGCACCGTCACAACTACAGCCACAAAATTTGGCACAGTCACACGTCTGGACCCTGAGAGCGTCCTAGGCTATGTTGTGAGGCGAAATGTTAACCCCCTTGCGCGTTCCAATTCACCAATTTTGCCCCTGTCTACATAATGGGGAAAAAGTGTGTGCGTGTCAAGCCCCGCCCCTCATTATGATGTCATATTGCCCCTATCTACATAATGTGGAAACAGTGTGTGCGTATCAAGCCCGCCCCTCATTATGATGTCATAATGGTTGACTATGGGATGGAGGATGTGTGATGGGTATATGGGCAAGGGACTATGGGATGGAGGATGTGTGATGGGTATATGTGCATGGGACTATGAGATGAAGGATGTGTGATGGGTATATGGGCACTCGACTATGGGATGGTGAATATGTATGATGGGTATATGGGCATGGGACTATGGGATGAAGAATATGTATGATGGGTATATGGGCATGGGACTATGGGATGGAGAATATGTATGATGGGTATATGGGCATGGGACTATGGGATGGAGGATATGTATGATAGGTATATGGGCATGGGCCTATGGGATCGTGGATATGTATGATGGGTATATGGGCATGGGACTATGGGATGGAAGATAATTATAATTTGCTATAACTAACCACAGTTAGTTACTATTCCCGGGCAGCGCCAGGCTTTTCAGCTAGTAGTACCATAAAAACAAAAGGAAAGAGAGAAAAAATGCCAAAAAGAGGCAAAAAAATAATGATTTTTCACCCCAAAAATTTTTTGCAAAAAAATTTTTTTTAATTTCACAAAAAAACAGACATATCAATCCTCTCATTGAGTCTTGTATGCTCTAAAGCACGGGTTTGCATAATCCACCTTGCCTCTCGTTTCAATAAATTCCTATTCAGATCACCTCCCCATGAGGGTAAAGTAACCCTTTCTATGCCAGCAAATGATAATGCATCGGGATTGCCACCGTGTGCTTCTCTCATATGGTTAATAAGTCTAATGACCCCTTTGCATGTCAAAATAGAATTGAAGTGCTCCCTAAACCTAACATAAAGAGGACGTATAGTTTTCCCTATGTAAAAAAACTTACAAGGACAAAATAAAACATAAACAACATGAGTGGTTTTGCATGAAATAAAATCAGTGACATAATGAGTTACCGCACCTATACGTAAACAACGGTCAAGAATGTGATGAGAACAAAACGGACACTGCCCACATCGATAATTACCTTTCGGGGGCATCAAAACTGACTCTACTATAACAGCTATCACCCTTTTTACATGAAAAATTCTTTACCATATAGTCAGTTTCTTAGACTAAAACGTATAAATAATACCCAGAAAGGCTTTGCTGACCAATTGCGAGAATTATATAACAGATAGGAATTTATTGAAACGAGAGGCCAGGTGGATTATGCAAACCCATGCTTTAGAGCGTACGGGACTCAATGAGAGGATTGATATGTCTGTTTTTTTGTGAAATGAAAATTTTTTTTTGTGAAAAATCATTGTTTTTTTGCCTTTTTTTGGCTTTTTTTCTCTCTTTCCTTTTGTATTTATGGTACTATTATATGCATTATATATTTTTGTTTTCACTTATGTGAACTATGTATATATATTTTTTTGTTGCTTTGTTGATTGCTCAGCAGGTGAGCGGCACCGGTGGGAGGGGTCCTGACTTTTGGTTGTGGGTATTTCCTCCTTGGCCGGCTGCAGCTCACCATGTAACCTGTGGAAACGCCTTTGCAGCGCGAAACAATCGTTGTTGCTATCTTCTTTTTGCACCCTTTCTCCCGCTGATATCAGCAAGCATAGGGAGATGACAAAGAACAGTCCATAGAATCCATAGGTCCAAAGCCTGTTGACACAAAGGTCAGAGCTCCCATGGTCGCTATTCCACCTGTGATACACACAGAGAAGAAGTAACAACAAGCGTAGGGATATGACAGAGAACAGTCCATAGAGTCTGTACAAGGTCCAAAGCCTGTTGACATGAGAGTCACCACCTTTCTTAACCGACCATCTCCATGGAACCAGGTGACCCGCAGGTCCCAAAACCTGGCTTTCTCCAAACATATCCATAGTTAAGAGATGGTCACTGGATCAGATCTGTGTCCTTCCAACCAGAGCCGACAACCCCTAGGTTGATTCCTACAGAATCATAGGTCCGTGTCCCTAGTGACAGTGCTATGGTGAATTGGCTGCAGTCCTCTCATCCGTTGAGTGTTTTGCAGAATGTCAGACTGGTAGCTGTGTGAAGAGATCTGCTCTCAGTCTCTGGATTCTTTTTATACCCGAGGCATGTGACCTATTTTTAGATTTACCCAGTGTCTTTCAGTCTACCCTCACAGCTTTCCCTATCTAGCTTCAAAGTCAATAAACTGGTTATAGAATACAATACACAATTATCATAAGAACACACAATAAACAAAGATAAACACACACTATGTGCTTTTACACAGCAGCCCTCTTTTTTCTATATCCGCTCCAGCAGACAACATACTGTAGTACACATTCAACACTATCATATAAATAAGGGAAATATTGAAGATTAATATTCTCATTGATTAATGCTATATTTGCTGTCATGTACTTTTTTTTGTGTTCAGATTAAAATAATGAATGAAGGATATAGTTTTACATCCCATCCTGGCTCCATCATCTATCACAGTACATGCTATTACCAACTGCTACTACTGGGTTGAGCTCCCTGCAACTTGATAATGAGATGTGTATTTACTAGGATTACCCTCCTTAGAGAATGACATGCAAACAACTATTTGTGAGATATCAAGCATGAGTTTCTCTTCCCCTGGAGGCTGCAAGTGAAACCTAATTACCAAGGAAATAAAACAAACTCAACAAGAACAGCCCGTAGCTGTTCAATGAATTTCAGAGAAGGACTTAATCATAATATTGTGTATTAAAGGTCATAATTTTAAAAAAGTAATATCACAATAAAATATTAACTGTAATATATTAACATTACATAATTTATAAATGTAGTAATAATAATAATAATGGTGGCAACTCTATTGTCGAAAAAATACTATTTATTGGCCATGAATATGCTTAAATCTTAAGAGGAATTTTTCAGCATTGATTGTCTGAAGAGAATTATTTTGTTAACTGAATATATATATACAATATATACAGCTCTTGCATAAATTAAGAGACCACTTCTAAATGTTCAGTTTGTCTTATTTTTCTCTTTTAGGTATATTTTTGAGTAAAATGTAAATTGTTCTTTTAGTCTACAAACTTCTGACAACATGTCTTCGAATTTCCAAGCAATATTTTTTTTTCCTGAAAAGGAGAAATGGTCAAAATTAAAACAAAAACCCAGTGCTTTCAGACCTCAAATAATTCAAAGAAAACAAGTTCATAACCATTTAGAAATAACAATACTAATGTTTTAACTCAGGAAGAGTTCATAAATCAATATTTTGTGGAATAACCATGATTTTTAATAACAGCTTCCATGCGTCTTGGCATGCTTCCCACCAGTCCTTCGCACTGCTTCTGGCGCAAAAATTTAAGCACTTTTTCTTTGTTTGATGGCTTATGACTATCCGTCATCCAGAGATTTTCAATGAGGTTCAGGTCTGGAGAATGGGCTGCCCATGACAAGGTTTTGATGTGGTGGTCTCTTAATTTTTGCCAGAGCTGTATATATATATATATATATATATATATATATATATATACATACATATATACTAGCTGAAGAGCCCGGCATTGCCCGGGCATAATAACTAACTAAGGTTAGTTATAACAAGTTATAATAATTACATCTATATATATATATATATATATATATATATAAAGCTGAGTGTAGAGCCCCGCCCACTCTGCATAGCCACATTCACTATAATATCCCGCATCGTCCCGTCAGCCAGAGACACTGGACTACTACCACTAATACCCCACATCATCCCTTCAGAGCCACCAGACTACTACCCCTAATGTTCCACATCATCCCATCAGAGCCGCCGGACTATTACCCCTAATATCCCACATTATCCAGTCAGCCAGAGCCACCGGACTACTACCCCTAATATCTCACATCATCCCATCAGAGCCACCAGACTACTACCCCTAATAACCCACATTATCCCATCAGAGCCACCAGACTACTACCCTAATATCCCACATCATCCCATCAGAATCACTGGACTATTACTCCTAATATCCCACATCATCCCATCAGCCAGAGCCACCGCACTGCTATCACTAATATCCCACATCATCCCATCAGTCAGAGCCTCCGGACTACTAACCCTAATATCTCACATCTTCCCGTCAGCCTGGGGTCAGAACCAGAGCGCTGAGTGGAATTGCCCTACCTTCCATACCGGGGATCCCTTTAAGAGAGGCCTGGGATCAGAACCAGAGCGCTGAATGGATTTGCCCTGATTTCCATACCAGAGATCCCTTTAAGAGGTGCCTTGGGTCAGAACCAGAGCGCTGAGTGGACTTGCCCTAACTTCCATACCAATGATCCCTTTAAGAGAGCCTGGGGTCAGAACCAGAGCGCTGAATGGATTTGCCCTAACTTCCATACCGGAGGTCCCTTTAAGAGGGAAGATGTGCCTATGGGACAATGGGATGGAGGGTGTGTGATGGGTATATGGGCACTGGACTATGGGATGGAGGATATTTTTGATGGGTATTTGGGCAATGGACTATGGGATGGAGGATATGTATGATGGGTATATGGGCACTTGACTATGGGATGGAGGATGTGTGATGGGTATATGGGCACTGGACTATGGGATATGGAGTATGTGATGGGTTTATGGGCATGGGACTGTGGGTTGGAGGATGTGTGATGGGTATATGGGCACGGGACTATGGGATGGAGGATGTGTGATGGTATATGGTCATGGGAGGGGGTGATTCATTTCTGTCATGCGCTCTCTGCTCATTTCTGGGGGGCAGACAATGGCTGTGAACTTATGTTCCCTTGGATGCTAGATTTCTCCTACCCGATTAGTGTCTGATGAGGTGTTGTGGATTGGGAAAACTGTTGCTCATATCAACCAATCACAGCTCAGCTTTCATCTATTAAAAAGCTCTGGTGAAATGAAAGATGCTTAGTGCTTTGGTTGCAAGGAAAACTGTTGCTCATAGCAACCAATCACATCTAAACTTTCATCTATTAAACAGCTCTGGTGAAATGTAAGATGCTTAGTGATTGGGTGGGGCTATGTGGAGTGGGTGTGGCTGATACACACATACATACACATATACATTCACTTTTATATATACAGATATATAATATATCTCGACTTCAGCAAAGCATTTGGTAAAGTATCTCATACTATCCTTGTTAAAAAGATGACCAAGTATGGGATACAGTTAGATGGATTCATAATGGCCTCAGTGCTCATACTCAGAGTGGTAATAAATGATTGCAGATCCAATTCGAAGATTGTTTCAAGTGGGGTACGTTTAGGCTTTTTCCAGGCCCCAGTGTTGTTCAACATTTTTATAAATGATCTAGGTAAGGTGAAGCAAAGCTAGGAGGCATAGCTAACATTATAGAATACAAAGAAAGGATTCAGAAGGATCTAAATGAGCTTGAACAATGGGCAGCGACTAATAGAATGGTATTTAAAAGGGAGAAATGCAAGATTCTACATCTGGGCAAGAAAAATGAAAATTACATCTACAGAATGGGAGAAATAGAAATAAGGAACAGCACATGTGAAAAAAGACTTGGGTATACTAATAGATCAAAGACTGCACATGAGTCAACAGTGTGATGCAGTAGCAAAAAAGGCAATCACAGTTCTGGAATGTATTAAGAGAAGCATAGAATTTAGATCACATGAAGTAATAATTTCTACTTTTCCTTAGACCTCATCTGGAATACTGCGTCCAGTTCTAGGCACCACATTTTAAAAAAGACATAGAAAAACTGGAGTAAGTTCAGAAAACAGCTACAAGGATGGTGAGCGGACTGCAAAGTATGTCCTACAAGGAATGATTAAAGGATCTGAAAATGTTTAGCTTGCAAAAAATAAGGCTAAGAAGAGACCGTGGTGTAATGACCACTGTGTCTGCTAGGGGGCACTGTGTGGGTGTCCCAGGACAGGTGTATAAGCATTTCCAGTGTCCTGATAGGAGTAGGATGCTGAATGATAGTAATGTATCTCAAGGTGGGTGGCCTTGAGATGAAGGCTTGCTTATGTGCTGATCAGCAGAGCTGATCTTTCGTTCCAATGTGTCAGGGAGAAGTTTTCAGGTAGCTGGAGAGACGGGCTGACCAGCTACCTGCAAATCCACCCAGGGGTGTGTCTAGAATGCCATACTAAAAAATGTATGAATGCTTGTAGGACCTGTGATGAGGTCATAGCCATGTGACCCGGTGAGCGTGGCTACGGACCATATAAGGTGGCCAGGGTAGGTCACATGAGTGAATGCTTGGACCCGGTTGGTCCATTGTGGAAGGTCCTGCTGGGAGATGGGGCTTCCTGCTTGACAGCACATGAATGCTGTGTTTAATGGCTGCAAGTGCCTGATAGTTCCCTGGAGGGAATGGACGTCTGAAGTGTGGAGTATGAAGCAGCCATGAGGTAACCCTGACAGGGGATATAACTGAGGCTTGAGAGCCTTTGTGCTGGACATTGCACAACCTGTGTGACCACAGGGATAACAGAGGGAAGCTCTGTCATGAACGCTATGCTGATTATATGAACTTTATGTTGCTGCTGTGGTTTTATGATGCCTGAATAAACCGCATGGATTGTTATTGCTTTATGGAAAACCCGTGCCGGACGTGATTATTTGGCTGCCAAGCGAGTATCCCCTACCCGAATGACAGCGCTACCTTACAAGACTTAATAGCCTTCTACAAATATCTGAAGGGATGACACAGTATAGAGGAATCATCTTTATTATTATGTGCACATGGAAACACGAGAAGCAATGGAATGCAACTGAAAGGGAGAATATAGAGATTAGATATTAGAAAAAAATTTTGACGGTGAGGGTGATCAATGAGTGGATCAGGCTGCCACGAGAGGTGGTGAGTTCTACTTCAATGGAGGTCTTGAAACAGAGGTTGGACAGACATCTGTCTAAGATGGGCATGGGTTTGGACATGGTGACCATTGAGGTCCTTTCCAACTCTATCGTTCTATGATTCTATGTAGTGTTTTGGTCCCATTTGGCAGTGCTTAATAAACAGTTACAGTATCAGATCTAAGTTTCATGTAGAATTCTGTCTGTTGGTGAACAATAAGAGCGGTAACACCTTTTTACTAAGATCGTTGAGTCTGTCATATACTCACATGGTCAAAAGCATGGATCATGGCAGGTGTCTGGGAGATCTCAACTTCGAAGCCACTCTGATATACCTGGATGATATCATCATCTATTCTGCCACGTTTGAGGACCTCCTGCGGCGGTTGGGGCAGGTGCTCGGCCGGCTGCAGAAGTGTGGGTTGAAGGTAAAGCCCCAGAAATGCCACCTGTTTCGCACCCAGATTGAATATCTGGGGCACGTAATTTCGGCTGAGGGCGTTCGGCCATCCCTGGAAAAGGTTGCCGCCATCCAGGGGTGGCCTACCCCCAAGACGGTGAAAGATGTGCCGGCCTTCCTCGGGTTGGCCGGCTATTACCGTCGGTTCGTGAAGAATTTTGCACGCCGAGCCCTGCAGGAACTGCTAAAGGGGGCTCCTGCCGGGGCAAATGGATGGAAAATTCAATGGCAGCAACCGCAAGAAGAAGCATTTCAAGACCTTAAGGCTGCACTCTGAGGAGCCCCGGTGTTAGCGCAAGCTGATTTCTCGCAACTGTTCATACTGCACACTGACGGGAGCCTCCAGGGACTAGGGGCTGTGTTGTCACAGGTTCAGGATGGTCGGGAGAAAGTTATCGCCTATGGTAGCCGACTGCTGCATGTCTCCGAGCGTAACCCTGACAATTTCAGCTCCTTTAAGCTCGAGCTCCTCGCGGTAGTGTGGGCAATGACGGAGCGGTTCACAGAGTACCTGGTGGGCTCCGAGGTAGTAGTGCGGACGGACAGCAACCCGCTGGCCCATCTGGAAAATGCCAAATTGGGAGCCCTGGAGCAACGGTGGGTGGCTCGAATGGCCAAGTTCAATTATAAGATCATCTATAAAAGAGGGGCCGAAAATGTACATGCTGACGCCCTCTCCAGAATTCGGCATACAACTCCAGGGAAAAGCCGGGACGACGAATTGGAAGGGGAAGAGACGCCATTCTCCCCCACCCACGCCATGATTACAGCGAGCGCACAGGAGGCATCCCATTCAGGACTCTCACGGGGGATACTGGAGCAACCATGGAACAAATGGATCCAACAGCAGCAGGAAGATGGAGAAATTGGGCTCTTGCGCCGATGGGTGACCACCGGCAATCTGCCCACTGATTCACAGAGACAGACTCTGACTCAGGACATGTTGTTGATGTTGCGCCAATGGGAAAAATTCACCATCAAGACAGGGCTATTGTACCGTAAAGCAGTGTCACGGACGACGTCTGCTACAACTTGGTAGGTGGTCGTGCCCGGAGCCCTACTAGCCGAACTGGCTAGGGAAGCCCATGAAAAGGGGGCTCACTTTGGTGCTCAAAAGATTTTGCAATGGTTGCAACAGATCGTTTACCATCCGTGCTTGTACGCTGCCGTGGAAGAAGTTTGTCGGACCTGCCGCCTATGTGAGCTCGCCAAACCATCCGCACAACGAGCCCCGGTGCAAACAATAGTGAATTCAGCTCCCCTTGAGCTCCTAACGGTGGACTATTTAACCATAGGTCCCGCATACCAGGGGTATGAACATTGTCTCGCGATGGTGGATCATTTCATTAAGTTCGCCATGGTCACCCCCACCTAAGACCAAACTGCGGAGTCGGCCGCCTATGCAATTTGTAAAAACTTCATCCAAGTATACGGCAGCCCGCAATGAATACACTCAGACAAGGGAGCATGCTTCTTAGGAAAAGTCATGGAAGAATTGCATCGACTCTATGGTATCGACAAGTCCAGAACTACGCCTTATCATCCACAGGAAAACGGAGCCTGCGAGCGATTTAATCAGACACTAATCCAAATGTTGCGCACCCTGGAGAGTGACCGAAGGGCCCGCTGGCCTGAGTTTGTCCCTGAGCTGGTGTGGGTTTATAACAACCGGGTGTATCGGGTGACCGGGTGCACCCCCTACTCGCTGCTATTTGGACGAGAAGGCAAAGGAATCATGGAAGTGGAATTAAACCCGGAAGAACCCCAACCTTGGACCAGAGTAACATCATGGGTCCGAAACCACCGGCACCGGCTACAAACCCTCCACTGAATCGTCCATACAAAACTTCAGGACCTGGAGCGCTGCCTCCACCCGCTGACTTCCAAACTGGAGATCGAGTACTCGTCCTAGATCAGCGGCCCCAAAACAAGTTAGACCCATGGTGGGAGGAAAACCCCTATCGAGTGTTGCGCTGAATAAGCCCCAATGGACCTGTGTATGAAATACAATCTGAGAAAGACGGCGTACCCCTAACTCGTACCGTGCACGTAATATGTTATGTCCATGTGCATCCACCGACCCCACGCGACCTGAGCCTATCCCTCAGGTCCCCGACCCTCCGCCAATGGTCTGGGACCTAGATGATGAAGAGGACTGCCCAGCCATATCAGCGGGCCCTCCAAGTAGGGACATGGCAGTAGACTCAGTCAGCCCACCAGAGTCGACCAGCCCACCACCCTCCACCACCCCAGAAGTCTCCACCACAGTTGAACTCAGACGCTCCGAGCGGCCAACAGCTGGCAAACCCCCCGAACGTTACGAACAGGACCAGAACTGTCATCTCCAAAGACCACTTCAAGCCGACTAAGGCCCTCGCCAGAGGACTGGCGAGCATACAGGATGGGGGAGTGTGGGAGAATGGGCCCCCGTTGAGTGTCCAAGGGGACCGTCATTTAGGTTCCGGGGCAGGTTGTTTCCGAGGGACAGAGTTCAGGGCCGGACCATTGAGACTGACAGATGTGCTGGGCGAGGAGGCGATATAAAAGGGGAGGAGAATGCCAGTCACAGTGGGTCAGCAGAACGGGGAAGAAGGAGCAGGAGACCGTGGGAGTGTGTGAGAGCCAGAGTGACGTACAGAGGCCCGAGAGGAGGACAGAAGCAAGAGGGATACTTACACTGGACAGCAGAGCGACAGCACCGAGTCGGCCGTCAGAGAACCGCTGCTCCGCTTCAACCCGTGGCCTCCCCGCGGACACCCACCACACTCCAGCCTGCGGCCTGCCCACGGACGCCTGCGGCTGTTGCCACCTCACCCCAGCCCGTGGCTGCGGCCTGCCGGCGGTCATCTGCGGCTGTTGCTGTCACACTCCAGCCTGCAGCTGCGGCCTACCCCTCGCCACCCGCAGCTGCCCTGCTCCTGACTGCGGCTGCTGCCAGTTCACTGCAGACAGCAGCCACTAGTTCCCCGCTCCGGTCTGTGGCAAGAGTCGGGCCGTTGCCTGCCGCGGACTCCCTGTTACAGCCGCTGGCTGCACCGGTGGCTTGTCAATCGCCACCCCGTTTCACGACCGCTTACCCACGTCCGGGGATTGCGGCCCATCTGTCCAAGAACTCTTCTGGGGCCTGTTGCACCCCTACTTCGCCTGAGCGTCGGAACACTCGAAGACTTCGCCAGTTCTTCAGCAGCTGGGCCCAGTGGCTGCTACACTGAAGAACCGTCACCCAGGACACAGAAGACGTCAGGACAGATAAGTGACATTATATAACTAAGGACCCGTAGTCGGCCATACGGCGGCCCTACTTTATAGTGACCGGCTGTTGTCAGGGTAGTCGTGTTCATGTATATATCCGTGTTTGCTTGTGTTGAGTCCCTGCGAGGACAATCCCTGTTACCTGTTTGGTTGCTCAGACTAGTCACCTGATCTATACTTATAAAAAGTTATTACCAAAAGCATAAAGCCTCGCGTCTCGTCACTGCATCCCGCATACCTGCTGGTACCACATTGACGTGTAGTGAAGCAGTTCCCTGTGAGGATTAGCTGCCGAAGGAGGAAAGGAGACAAAAGGAAGCTCCTGGAGAGCAGAAGGGGTCTTAGGGGCATGGGAAGTGTGGATGCCACCCGTGGGGCCCAATCCAGTATTGGTAAGATCAGGTTGCATGGAGGTACCGGCCCCCGAGCCTAGTAGAGAAATCATCAGACTCAGCTAGTAAGTCAGAGGCAGGGGCTCCTGTAGGTGCATCAGCCACAAGCCACAGTTATCTTTGCTGGAAAGGCAGCCATATAGGAGCCATATAGCCCTAGATGTGGCCTTTCTATGATAAGCTCGGCTCTGCACTGCCTGGACATTCACTAGATGTCCTTTCCCTATAGACTATCACGATCTGGTCCTGCATAGGTGCCACTTGCTCTATTACGCTTTCATGGGGTGTAAGGTACTGTTCCCACGTTTCTTTGGCTACGTTCAGCAGCCCCCTTGGTGCCTGCCATATAACAGCATCCCGTTGAAGTCTGCGGGACCAAGCGGACAGCAAAAATTAAATAGGGCAGCAACATGTCCCAATCACTCCCATCCTTGAAGACAACCTTTTTTAGCATGGCTTTAAGGTTTTGTTAAACTTTTCAACTAATCCATCGATCTGTGGATGGTACAATGACATACTCATTTTTTTATTGGTAGCAGCTTACACAGTTCCTTTGTGACCTTGGACATAAAAAGGAGTCCCCTGATCAGTGAGGATCTCCTTAGGTAGCCCAAGGCGGCAGAACAAGGCAAACTTATGGGCGATACGTTTACTGAGGTGTGGCCCTCCATGTTGTCTATGGGTTTGATTTGTGATTTTGCAGGCTTAATCACCGACAAGCAGTTATTCTTCAGGGTATGTCTCGATGAACACTGCCCGAATTCTTCATCATATGTAATGCAGCAGTGTTTACTCAGTTTGGTAAAGAGCAAGTGACCAAGATTATTCCAACTTAGCAGTCTTGATTTTAAAAACACACAGCGTCAAGGCAAATATTATCCTCCGGATCGCAGTCGGGTCATCCAAATACAGTCCGTACCAATCACGTTGTCGTGGGCAATTGCACCGCCGTATCACTCATCGGTGTGTCAATTGCGTTGCCTTCTCTGGCCTGTAATCAGTCTTCACACAGACCTGTCCTGCACAGAGCTCCCTGCTCAGATGCTTGCAAACAACACACTGACACACCCAAAGCTAAACTGAAAGTTTAAATGGGAAGCATGGATTTGAATCACTCTCAAAACCCAAAGTGGAGGGAGAGACCCATCCCACTACCAATCCTATAGGTCTCTCTAAAAATAAAAACTCATGTCATGTTCTCCTAAATCTGACCTGGTCAAATAGCTTGATCAAATCCACACTTTTATTTGTAACTGTAATTTCAATGCACTCCAGCAGGTTCACTATGCTTCTAAGAACATTCTAGGAGATACATAATGGCCACGTGATCGCTCGGCAGGAAGAGCTGCTAGTGGTGGAACAATATGCATCGAGGGTGTACAGGAAGGTGAGTAGGATATTTGTTTTATTTTAATAGGAAACATGCATACAAGGACAGGGGATAAGGAGGCATGCATACAACAACAGGGATGAGGGAGCCATGCATACCAGGACAGGAATGAGGTGACAATGCATACACGGCTTATACTCAAGTCAATAAGTTTACCCAGTTTTTTGTAGCAAAATTAGATGCCTCGGCTTAAACTCGAGTCGGGTTATACTCAAGTATATACGATAATATACAGTTGTGGCCAAAAGTATTGACACCCCTGCAATTCTGTCAGATAATACTCAGTTTATTCCTGAAAATGATTGCAAACACAAATTCTTTAGTATTATTATCTTCATTTAATTTGTCTTAAATGAAAAAACACAAAAAGAGTTGTCCTAAAGCCAAATTGGATATAATTCCACACCAAAAATAAAAAAGAGGGTGGACAAAAGTATTGGCACTGTTCGAAAAATCATGTGATGCTTCTCTAATTTGTGTAATTAACAGCACCTGTAACTTACCTGTGGCACCTAACAGGTGTTGGCAATAACTAAATCACACTTGTAGCCAGTTGACATGGATTAAAGTTGACTCAACCTCTGTCCTGTGTCCTTGTGTGTACCACATTGAGCATGGAGAAAAGAAAGAAGACCAAAGAACTGTCTGAACACTTGAGAAACCAAATTGTGAGGAAGCATGAGCAATCTCAAGGCTACATGTCCATCTCCAAAGACCAGAATGTTCCTGTGTCTACCGTGCGCAGTGTCATCAAGAAGTTTAAAGCCCATGGCACTGTGGCTAACCTCCCTAGATGTGGACGGAAAAGAAAAATTAACAAGAGATTTGAATGCAAGATTGTGCGGATGTTGGATAAAGAACCTCGACAAACATCCATACAAGTTCAAGCTGCCCTGCCGTCTGAGGGTACAATAGTGTCAACCCGTACTATCCGTCGGCGTCTGAATGAATAGGGACTGTATGGTAGGAGAACCAGGAAGACCCCACTTCTTACCCCGAGACATAAAAAAGCCAGGCTGGAGTTTGCCAAAACTTACCTGAAAAAGTCTAAAACGTTTTGGAAGAATGTTCTCTGGTCAGATGAGACAAAAGTAGAGCTTTTTGGGCAAAGGCATCAACATGGAGTTTACAGGAGAAAAAAGAGGCATTCAAAGAAAAAAACATGGTCCCTACAGTCAAACATGGTGGAGGTTCCCTGATGTTTTGGGGTTGCTTTGCTGCCTCTGGCACTGGACTGCTTGACCGTGTGCATGGCATTATGAAGTCAGAAGACTGCCAACAAATTTTGCAGCATAATGTAGGGCCCAGTGTGAGAAAGATGGGTCTCCCTCAGAGGTCATGGGTCTTCCAGCAGGACAATGACCCAAAACACACTTCAAAAAGCACTAGAAAATGGTTTGAGAGAAAGGACTGGAGACTTCTAAGGTGGCCAGCAATGAGTCCAGACCTGAATCCCATAGAACACCTGTGGAGAGATCTAAAAATGGCAGTTTGGAGAAGGCACCCTCCAAATATCAGGGACCTGGAGCAGTTTGCCAAAGAAGAATGGTCTAAAATTCCAGCAGAGCATTGTAAGAAACTCATTGATGGTTACCGGAAGCGGTTGGTCGCAGTTATTTTGGCTAAAGGTTGTGCAACCATGTATTAGGCTGAGGGTGCCAATACTTTTGACTGGCCCATTTTTGGAGTTTTGTGTGAAATGATCAATGTTTTGCTTTTTGCTTCATTCTCTTTTGTGTTTTTTCATTTAAGACAAATTAAATGAAGATAATAATACCAAAGAATTTGTGTTTGCAATCATTTTCAGGAAGAAACGGAGTATTTTCTGACAGAATTGCAGGGGTGTCAATACTTTTGGCCACAACTGTATAAGTAATATAAATGAAAGCAAAACTTTTATGTAGCAAGTCATAGTCGTAAAAGCAGTCAAACTAAGATGAATGATCAAAAATGTTTATGTGAGTAATCAAGTCCAGGAATTGTCAGATGACCTGACTTTTCAAGAACATTTGTGGGATACACCTTCTGGAGTATGTGGGCATATGGACAAGAATTTGTCTGAAAAATAATTTGGTATGTGATTGATCATGAACTGGAAATAATTGTGAAATGGGGTAAAATGTGATTTACTGATGAAAATATTCTCTTCCTTACTTGTTCTATAAAAATTACTCTATTGGGTCCTCTAAACAGAAAATAATTAAAAGAAAAACTAATAAATATAAGATGTGTGGTAGGTCTCAAAAGAGGGGGAGATAGAAAGGCCTGGTTAGAATGGGCACATGGGTCAATAGTACCGGGAATCACTTCTTCTACAATGCTTCCTACAAACCCAGCATCTTTTTTGGGGATACTTTTAGGTGGGAGTGGCTAGGATGGGGCAAAGAAAATGGCACTCTGCAAGCCTCTGGACTTCACAGACTCGAAGGCTTCCAACTGTGCCATCACGTCAAATTTGAGACACTCGACATTTTCCTGGAACTAGAGAAAAGTGAGTGTGCCTTGGTATTTTTTGACCAGGACAAAACTGTTGCATGTAGCAATTTGGATTATGTAGATTGCCACCTTTTTATACCAGGCCCTGGTCTTGCGCTTTACCAGCTATGGTTGAAGCATCTCTTATGACAGATCAATGCCACCCATGAATTTATTGTAATCTGTGATGCAGATTGGTTTCTGCTTGTCCCTGGTGCTGCCTCTGTCTCTGACCATAACAGTGGTGTCTGCATGCAGCGTGGTCAGCATGTAGACGTCCTTCCTGTCATTCCACTTCACTGCAAGAAGTTTTGGTCTCTTGCAAGAGAGATTGTCACCCCTTTCTCCAAACGTCTGGACACCAACTGTGACAAAAACCCTACTCAGTTTTTCCTGACTATCCCACAGGCCTCTATCTTTGCAGTGTGGAGGGATTTGTATAGGGTGATACTCATGTAATAGATGTCGGTATACACTTGGTACCCTTGATGAAGAAAGGGTGTCATAAGCTCCAAGACAATTTTACCTGGGATGCCAATTGTCTGGGGGCAGTTTGGGGGGCTAATTTGGCGGTCCCTACCTTCATATATTAGGAAAGTGGATGTGTACCCTGATGCGTTCTCGCACATTTTGTACAGTTTTATTCTGTATTTGGCTAACTTGGAGGGGATGAATTGGTGGAATGACAAAGGGCCCTTGAAACTCATCAAGGACTCGTCAAGTGCCATATTTTACTCTGGGGTCTATGAATTTAGAAATGAATGTAGTAGGAGGGAAATTAGTCATCTCAATTTGTTTAGCCAGCCATGGTTGGGGGTCATTTCTTGGTGGGGGTTTGGAACTATCACTAAAATGAAGGAATCTAATTAGGGTTTCACAACGGGCTATGGACCTGACAGATTCAAATACAGGGGTACGGTGGACAGATTTTGTTGCCCAGCAGGAGCAGAATGTGTTTTTTTTTTTTTACTAATCCCATGTTCAGGGTAAGGCCAAATTTTTTTGGTTATTTCAGAGACATTTATAGGGAATGAAATGCAGTGGGTTTTTGAGAAATGTATTGTTGGGCAAATAAATTGGTTTTGTGGTCAATCAATTGTAGAACTCCTGGGGGGGATTTGAGGGTAAAGGTACTGTCACACTTAGCAATGCACCAGCGATCCCGACCAGCGATATGACGCGGTCAGGATCGCTGGTGCATCGCTAAGTGGTCGCTAGTGAACTGCCACACAGGCAGATCTCACCAGCGACATCGTAGCGGTCGGGGGTCGCTACTTACCTGTCACACTAGGTGATCCTGACGTACTCCCACCCGGCTCCACGCTCGTCGCTCATCTCTCCACAGGAAGCGCCGCAGGAAGCTGACGACGGGAAACAGTTCTGGACGTTCTCACGCGATCAGCGATAATCAGCGGGGGAGCAAGTCGTAGGTAAGTATCAGACACAGCGATGTCGCTAGCAATATCGCTATAACGTCACAAGTTATAGCGATATTGCTAGCGATATCGCTAAGTGTGACAGTACCTTAAAATGAACTGTTGTGAGATCACAGCGATGGTGTACTGTGGTACTCGGTTCTGCCTCAAACTTCAGCAGTGACAACCGAGATCCCACAGAGGAAGAGTCATCATCACTCTCTGAAAACTGCTCTACTTCAGAGGCAGTTTCTGTTTCACTGCCGGAGCTGCCAGATTACTGCACAGTGTGCGCCTGATACTGAATGTTCTGCGGGCCATTAGTATTTTCCATATGCCTGCCTAACAAAAAAGCCTATATCTAATTTAACACTACTAGACCTAAACCTAATCAAACACTAGTATTTTTTTTTACTTTGAAAAAATGGTAAGATTAGCCCTAACAAGCCTAACCCTAATAAGACTAAGGTTAGGTTCACATTGCGTTAGGGTAAGCCATTTAAAAGATCCGTTTGTAAGCAGCACTAACCCAATGTAACAGACATGTTAACGCACCAATAGACTTAAATTAGTGTAACGGATCCTAACGCATGTCAAAATCGGCATGCATTTGCAATGGTCCGTTAGTTTGTGACGCACCTTCCAACACAGACTACCACGTTTTCAGGACCGGTACGGTGAACGCACAGTAAACGGAAGTGTTTGTTCTGCTATAGAACTCTATTGCAAACTCAGGCAAACCTAACACAGCCACATGCGTTAATGCATGCGTTAACCCGATGGTAAAAATACACCACAAAAACACAATTTTGGGCTCATTTTTAGTGCATCCGTTAAACGGATTGCCCTAACACAATGTGAGCCAAGCCTAACCCTAACTGCAAAGAATGAAAGAAAAAAAATGTAATTTGACAAGCAGGATGAAATGGTAGGGGGGTGATCAATAAGGTTTAGAAGATATACAGAAATTGAGTTACAAATTTGATTTTTGTGGCCTTTTCTTCATTGACATGGCAGCATTTTGGGTGTAGTTTATCTCTCTTCAGAAAAACTACAAAGAGAGAAGAGAGAGGCACCGCCCAAGTGCTGCCAAATTTGCTAATAGGTTCTATCACAGTAATGAAAAGTCTTCAGCCAATGAGAAAAATCCTAGCAGTTGCCAGGTGTAGGGAGGCGCAGATCTTGGCAGGTGCATTATGCATGTGCCCATCATTTTCTTTCAGCACAAGGAGGGGGGCCAGGGGATCACGGATCTGGTACCTAAGGTACCATGGGGGGCTCATGGACCCCATTTCTCGCTTCTCTATGTTCTCTGATGAATTTTAAATCAGATTTTTTTGTCCCTGTCACATGACAGGGACCATAAAAACTGGCCCTGATAATTTTCTCCAGGGTCTCAGCTACCGTTGGCAGCTGAGACCCCTGTGTTTTCTGAAGCTGGGGGGCATTATACCATTATTTCTCAGCGCCGTTAAATAGCGGTGTTGAGGAATAAGGTGCCTTATCTGCCCCATTAAAAGGAGTATCAGCAGTCGTTAAGGGGTTAATATGCAAATGGAAAGGGGCAGTCTGAAGTAAGTAAAATACCATACTGTTGTTTAGAGGCTTGAGAGGCCACATAAGGTCACCTAATTTGATAAATTCTACACCTGATTTGACATGAAAACCATACTTTTCCTAATAGCATTGAACCAAACAATGAACTGATTATATATTATATAGTAAATTACTAAAAGGTTGTAAAATGTAAGACTATAATTATCCTAAATAACCCACTCCATCTTTGCTTATAATAAATGAGCATCATTTTTCATATCCATTCCATTTTTGCCTTGCCTTGTGAAAAATAACTAATACCTATAATAATACCCACAATGAGCCTCTAATTCCTTCCTTTTTCAGTTACTATAGTCTTCACTAGAGAATGACTTCAGATTTTTTCTAATGTGTATTCTTAGACCACAGTTGGATGTGCTTCATATCTTTTCTATCGTTTCCAATGTTAGAAAATATTAGAATTTGAAAAATAGTAATTACTGGCAATGCAATGATCATGGACGACTGAACCAGAAAATAATACACACATTAGAAGATAAAGGCTCATAATTATATTTGACCATACATTTCCTTGCATTTATGAAGCTCAATTTACTGTCACCAGACGTATCTCCCACACAATTACATTCACTGCATGAGCCTAACAGTAATAGTCCTTACACGAGTTATGAGATCTCTGATTAGTCTTTACGTATTCCACTTATTAACTGAAATCTATAGTTTTGTATAAGAAAACTCATATTTCCTAATACAGGAAAGATGTATATCTTTGTACCGTGTTAGCCAGTAGATAGAAAAATATTCAGAATTGAGAGTCCTCAGTGGTTGATACCTTTTAATGGCTAACTGAAAAGATGGTAACACATTGCAAGCTTTCGAGACTACTCAGGTCTCTTCATCAGGCTAGACTAATACAAAATCTGAAGTCACATATTTATGCACAATACAGCCTAGAAAAAATGCAATAGATAAGACAAGTGACGTGAAGCAGAACTATCAATATGGGAGAGGGAGAAACATAAATATAAACATTGGACCAGTTCATAGATAAGGAGTCCGGATGTTTTATGGTCCTCTGATTGGGGTCTAGTTCTGTGTTGTGATGCCTCCACACGGTTTTAAAAGGAAATTCCTTAATTGATGTAAAAAGACAGCGTGGATATGAAATTACTGGTATTGAAAGGTAACTTCAATTCTCAGAGAGAGAGACGAGTTTGGGAGTACAAATTTATGACGAACTTTGACACTCTCAGTGCTGGAATGAATGTGTCGCATGGATTTATGTCTTTTTACATCAATTCTGAATATTTTTCATATTTCCTAATGATATTTATTCCTAAATGTGGCGCCCCTGAGGCTCAGTTGCCACAGAGGTACTGCACCTTCTCCTAAGATGTGGTGCCCCACCATCCAGGTAAGTTGGAGGCTCCTGACCACGCTCCAACACTCGCACCCCACACAATAGAGTAGTTCAGCAAAGCCACATTACGGCTCTTTGCTTAGAGAGAAGCAGAGCACCTTTGGTGGTTCCCTGCTTGGAACACTAGACGTGCTGGGAGGTGGGTGGAGTTTAGAATACATATAAAAGAGCGGGATAAAAAGGTCTAATTTACATACGCAATAACAAAGGATGAAAATACCTTGAATAAAACACATAAAGTATGATGCAAGGAAAAGTGCTCCCAAACAAAGTATGATACCCCCACAGTGAACTCCTCCACACGCACAGTATGATGACCCTACTGTACCACCCTCCCTCAGTTCCCCCAACAAAGAATAGTGATACCATCACAGTATGATATTCCAACTGTAATCACCACACAGTACATAAAGTCCTCCATACAGTATAGTGGGTCAACATAGATGTTCTGCCCATTCATGTGCAGCAAGAAATTTCTTAAGTGCTGTTCCAGCTATGGCCTTTAGATGTCAAAGTTGCCCTTCTCTTTCCTCTTCATGAATTTAGAATCCTTTCTATTCAATAGTTATTCTGTTTAGAACCGCCCCTTCAGGTTACCCGGGCTTGGAAGCTTGTAGCCATTTTCTCCCAGATCTCTGATCTACTCACATGTGTCCTGCTCTCTGCAAAATCACTGCTTCTGTCAAGCGGATTCCGGTGAGGGTTTCATGCAGTTATTTGATATGTGCTTTGTATCTGTGTTAGCTAGCCATAATGCAGCCCCTGTGATATGTGCAATGTATTTCCAACTCGTTGTAATGCCCTTGCACTGTATGTAGTTATATGTATTCCTGTTCAGTTAGTGCAATGCTGGCAGCCTTAAGTTGCTTAGATATCGCTCTTCACTGCATTGTGTGTGCATTACTCAACCGCTGTAATAATGCCTGCTACTGTTATAATAGGACTCTGCATTATTGCTGTGTTGTTATCTGACAGTACTGATATACTGTACTGTCTGTTTCTTTATAGTTTTCACCCGATCTCATCCACAATTGTGTTCATCAATCTCCTCCACTATATCATACGTTATCATCTACCATTGTTGTTCACTTCATCTCAATAAATATAGACTTAAGCACCCATACAGTCTTTTTACTGGGAGTGGATGAAGGGTTTAGCCGTATGCTGGAATCCACACAGCGTCATACGTGGAAGAAGGCAGAAAGTAAAAACTGAACCGCTGGTCACACGTAGTGATTATACAGGCTGTAAGGGACTGCTATCACCCAGACTGCACCACATACGGGTATTACAGCAGCCGCCATACAGCCATACAGCCGCAGGGAATAAGAGCCCAGAGCTCAGTAAAAGTGGAACTGCTGGTCGCAGGCGGTGGTTGTACAGGCTATATGAGACCGCTATCACCCAGACTGTACCACATACGGGTATTACAGCAGCCATCATACAGCCACAGGGGACAAGAGTACAGGGCCCAGTAAGAACAGATTAGCTGCATTCAGTGAAACTGACAGTCGGTCGCAGGCTGCAGTTGATCAGACTGTACAGGACCGCTAACACACACACTGCTTCTCATACGGGTATCACAGCACCCTCCATACAGCCGCAGAACATTACAGCAGCCTGCCAAGAAGTGCTGCATCATTCCCGCCACGCGGAAGACCGCCACACATAGGCTCAGTTTCCTGCCAATATACTCAGCAGTACGCATCTAAACTCATAATTTCTTGAAACAGCACATCCTCACTCAAAACGAGGTCATGAGCAACTTCCAGCAGGTCGTCAATAGCAGAGCTCGCTGCTGTCGCTCATGCCGAAGCCGAAGCAGCCAAAGCAAGATCCTCCATCACTGAACGAGAGATGCATTTAAAGCTGAGAAGAGGAGAGCACAAGGCAGAGAGAGAGGCCGAAACCGCACGTTTGCAGGCACAGAGAGAGGCGGAAGCTGCACGTTTGCAGGCAGAGCTAGAAAAAATTGTGGCAGACAAAGAGACAGCAGCTGCAATAGCTAAGGGAGACTATTTGGAATTAATGAAGAATCCTGATTCTGAGAGATGCAGAGACATTCTCGGACCAGATCTAGAGCAGCAAGATCCAGCGCAGCGCATCGCAGAGTATGTCCGTTAACATTCCGGCGTGGATGGCAGCCCTGACGCATCATATCGATCAGCCTATGCCGATTACCAGCGATCCAACCCCGAACTTCACTACCATAGACGAGGAGATGTCCAGCACAGAGATGTCAACCACAGCTACCGTTCCAATGAGCAGAAGGTACAGCTCCCATCCCGCCTTAAAGAGACACCTTCTTCACTGAAAAGGTACTGCACAGACTATCCAAAGTCAGAAGCATGTTACAGGTATGGTGATACACCCCACACTAGACATGACTATTACACACCAGCTCGTGCCAGCACTGACCAAGTTGTCATGGACTTTGCAAAGTTCTTTGCCCACCGAGAACTGGTTACAAAGGGACTTGTAAAGTTCACTGATAAACCCGAGAACTATCGGTCATGGTGAGCCTCGTTCCGTAATGCCATTCATGGTCTGGACCTTTCTTGTAGTGAGGAGTTAGATCTCCTAGTAAAGTGGCTTGGAAGTGAGTCGGTCGTGCATGCCAAAAGACTGAGAGACATTAATATAAAGCATTCACGCACAGGTCTACGTAAAGTGTGGGAAAGACTTGATGAATGCTATGGGACAGTAGAAGTCATAGAGAATGCTTTTTACAAAAGAATTGATGATTTTCCTAAGATAGGACCTAAAGGTTATCAAAAGCTTAGAGAACTGTATGATTTATTGATAGAGTTACAGGTTGCCCAGAAGGAAGGAGACTTGTCTGGATTGGCATTCTTAGACACCGCTAGGGGTGTCAATCCCATAATACAAAAACTTCCTTACAACCTACGAGAAAAGTGGGTTACATATGGTTCACGGTATAAGCAAAATTATCATGTACCGTTGACTCCTTTCACTGTATTTGTAGATTTTGTCAGCCATCAAGCTAGGATCAGAAATGACCCTAGTTATGACTTCACTCTGTCATGTTCCACTGCCCCTGGTGTCAAATCCAGTAGGACACCCGTGGCAGTCCACAAAACTAACATCGTTTCCACAGGTCCTCCTCACAATGTGAATAAACCCCCTCCAGACGAGAACAAGCCTCAGGATGTCAGTAAACAGTGTCCTCTACACAAGAAACCACATCCTCTACTTAAATTCAGAGCCTTCAGGGAGAAGTCTTTGGAGGATCGCAAAGGTTTCCACAAATAGAATAACATCTGCTTCAAATGTTGTGCCAGAACCTCTCACCTCGCCAGGAACTGTGAAGCTAGCGTGAAATGTGCAGAATGCAGCAGCACGGATCACAAAAATCATCAAAGAGGAACATAGAAACTACTTGAGGTTCTTCTGGCACCATGACAACAATCCGGACAAAGACATCGCAGAATTCCGATGAGGGTACACATCTTTGGGAACAGCCCTTCCCCAGCAGTCGCTATCTACGGCCTCCGAAATTCCGCCAGAAAGGGCGAAGAAAAGTATGGGTCAGACATCAGATCCTTCGTAGAAAAGGACTTCTACGTAGCCGACCGTTTGAAGTCTGCACCAACAAATGAGGCTGCAATCATTCTACTAAAAAGGGCTCAAGAAATGCTCGCTCAGTCTAACCTAAGGTTACACAAGATTTCCTCCAACAACCGAGAGATGATGGAAGCCTTTCCCTCTAAAGACTATTTCAGTGATCTAAAGGACCTGGACCTAAGCATCAATTCCCTTCCCATGCAGCAGAACCTCGGATTTCTTTGGGATCTGAAGACAGATGCATTCACCTTCTAGTTCAGTAAAGACCACAAACCCTTCATGCACATAGGAGTTCTCTCTTTCGTGAATAGTCTATACGACCCCCTGGGATTCGTAGCTCCAGTAATTATCCAAGGAAAAATGATTCTAAGAGACTTTTCCCAAGACAACCTCAGCAAGGGACAACCCATTCCTTGAGACAGCATGCTAAAGAAGCTCGATCCAATTGTCGACCAAGACGGGCTGCTGAGAGTAGGTGGCCATCTTCAAGAAGCCGAGGTAGAAGTTTCAGAGAAACACCTGGTAATAATTCCTGGACGTCATCACGTCACAACTCTGCTCATTCAGCATCATCATGACTTAGTGAGACACCAAGGCCATTTATAAAGCGTGTCCAATGTCTTCTGGGACAGATGGACGAAGCAATATCTCTCCATTCTACAAACCAGGATAAAGTGGCAAAAAGACTGCCCAAACATCCAACCCGGCGATGTTGTACTTGTCAAAGACAGTAAGTCACATCGAAACGAGTGGCCACTTGGCCTAGTCATCAAGTCTCTTCCTAGCAAGGATGGGAAAGTGCGCAAAGTAGAGGTCAAAGTGTGCAAACTTGTGGAAAACAAACTGTTTCTCAGGCCAGTTACTGAACTTGTACTGTTATTGTCCCCAAAAGAACCTAATAGTGGCATCGGTTGATGCCAAGCGGGGAGTGTTCTACCCATTCATGTGCAGCAAGAAATTTCTTAAGTGCTGTTCCAGCTATGGCCATTAGATGTCATAGTTACCCTTCTCTTTCCTGTTCATGGATTTAGAATCCTTTCCCTTTAATAGTTATTCTGTTTAGAACTCCCCTTCAGGTTTCCCAGGCTTGGAAGCTTGTAGCCATTTTCTGTGGGATCTCTGAGCTGCTCACATGTGGTCTGCTCTCTGCAAAATCACTGCTTCTGTCAAGTGGATTCTGGTGAGGGTTTAATGCAGTTTATGTGATATGTGCTTTGTATCTGTGTTTGCTAGCCATAATGCAGCCCCTGTGATATGTTCAATGTATTTCCAGCTTTTTGTAATGCTCTTGCACTGCATGTAGCTAGATGTATTCCTGTTCAGTTAGTGCAATGCTGGCAGCCTTAACTTGCTTAGATATCTCTCTTCACTGTATTGTGTGTGTATTACTCAACCTCTGTAATAGTGCCTGCTACTGTTTTAATAGTACTCTGTGTTATTGCTGTGTTGTTATCTGCCAGTACTCATATGCTGTACTGTCTGTCTCTTTCTAGTTTTTACCCGATCTCATCCACAATTGTGTTCATCAATCTCCTCCACTATCATCTACCATTGTTGTTCACTTCATCTCAATAAATATAGACTTAAGCACCCATACAGTCTTTTTACTGGGAGTGGATGAAGGGTTTAGCTGTATGCTGTAATCCACACAGCGTCATACGTGGAAGAAGGCAGAACAATAGATCTCCATAAAGTATAATGGCTCCACATAGTCCTCCATACAGTCTAATGGTCTGCACATAGTCATGCATAAAGTGTAATGGGCCCCACATAGTGCTCGATGCAGTGTATTGGCCTCACATAGTGCTCCATACTTTATAATGGCCTCACTCAGTGCTCCATACTGTATAATGCCCCCACACAATGCTCCATACAGTATAATGGCCTCACATAATGCTCCACACTTTATAATGGCCTCACACAATGCTCCATACTGTATAATGGCGCCACGTAATGCTCCAAACTGTATAATGGCCCCACATAGTGTTTTGTACTGTATAATGGTCCCACACGATGCCCCATACTGTATAATGGCTCCATACTGTATAAAGGCCCCACATGATGCTCCATAATGTATAATGGTGCCATATAGTGTTTCATACTGTATAATGTGCCCACAAAGTGCTTCATACTGTATATTGGCTTCACATTAAAAATAAATAAATACCGTATATACTTGTGTATAAGCCAACCCGAGTATAAGCCGAAGAACCCAATTTTGCCACAAAAAACTGGGAACACTTATTGACTCAAGTTTAAACCTGGTATGCATTGTCCACTAATCCCTATTCTGGCATGCATGGCTCTTTATCCCCATCCTTGTCTGCATGGCTCCTCATCCCTATCCTTGTATACATGGCTCCTTATCCCCATCCTTGTATGCATAGCTCCTTATCCCCATCCTTGTATACATGGCTCCTTATCCCCATCCTTGTATGCATAGCTTCTTATCCCCATCCTTGTATACATGGCTCCTTATCACCATTCTTGCATGCATGGCTCCTTATCCCCATCCTTGTCTGCATGGCTCCTCATCCCTGTCCTGGTATGTATGGTTTCTCATCCCTATCCTTGTATGTATGGCCCCCATGAGAAAAGCATAAAAGCATTAAAAAAATCCTACTTACCTTCCCTGCGTGCCATCGCAGCATCTTGTTCCTGTGCCAGCATCATCTGCGGCTGAGTGATCAAGTGTCACCACTCCTTTGGGAGTGGAGAGAGAGGTGAATATTCTTTACCTTAATGAGTGGCCACCCGCGATAGCCCGGCAGCTACTGGAAGCCGGCGGCTGTAACTGTGTGCGCTATAAGAGAAATAAATATTCACTGCCAGTGCAGTGAATATTCATTTCTCTTTAGCAGTGGGCACAGGCTTTAGCTGCAGCTCCTGCCTCCTGTGACCTGATGGGATGGCGCTCGTGCAGAGGCACTAGTCCTGAGGAGATGGCGCGTGTGCCCATAGGGAGGGCTCTGCGTGCCCCCTCTGGCATGAGTGCCATAGGTTTGCCACCACTGGAATAAGCTCTTATTGTTAGCAGGGTCATATCTCCCTCTCTCATGCACAGCATAAGCTCTTATGGTCAGCACTGTCCTCTCTATCTTCTGTAGTGTGTAAGCTCTTATGTTCAGCAAGTTTTCCAGTACTGATATTTGTGCAAACTTATATGTCATAAATCAAATATTTGGGGAAAATTCAGTGAAGCTGAAGAATTACAATTTGAAAATATGGGCTCATCTCTACTAATATATAAAAACATATAAAGTAACATATGAAAGTTTCAGTCAGACTGTGATTATAACTAATATCCCAATATTCCGTTTAAGTCTTGAGCTGCACAGATATTGGTCATTAGTATTATAAGTAAAAGTAGAATACACAACCAGCTATTTCAAATAGTAATGAAAATGACTTGGTATAGTATGAGCGTGCTTGGTATAAAATCTCCAAGGAATTATCTGGATTTATGCAGATAATTCTTGAAGAATCTCAACTCTATAATCCTACACCTAACCCAGAGAAAAGCAAGCATTAGTGAATATGCATACACTATGCTAAAACTCACCAGGACATTTCCAAAAGCCGATGTACATTACTAATACTGTATAACAAATAGTTACCAAACCCAATCCAAGAATGAGATTTTACTGTACACTGGGACAAAAGTAAAGGTAAGGAAGGGCACATATGTGTGTGTCTATATTTTAAAACACCAAGAAGGAAAATTTGTGGAATTATGAAAATCACAGGTTGGATAAACATGTTAATGATATGCAAGTGATGAAAAATGGAGACTAAATTTTAAAAACATCTAATTTTATATTAGTATTTAGTTAATACATGCACTTACGCACCTTACCTTGCTATCAGTGAGGTTATATATTGCTGTCTTTGGAATTTCTACAATGCTGAATACACTTGGGCATGCAATTCATCAAGATCTGCTGCTGGCTCTGTAGATGATATGGCAACAAGTTTAGGCCTCCTGGTCTGCTCCCACTAGAACATGCAAAATGTGACCTGGCATTGTCACGTTGAAAGACGGCTCTTGGAACATCGTTTTTTCACTAATTTCACAACCCTGCAAGCAGAAACCATCCCCGTCCCTGAAATTGACATCACTAATTGGGGCAGGGCTTGTCTCTGCTCACTACTTCTCTCCTTACAATGCACACAGACAGCGGGCTCTCTTGCCAACTCATCACTTCTCATTAAAGTGAGGGAGAACACTGTCACTGCGCATTGAGAAGAATATTGCCCAGTGAGCAGGGACTTCATACTGAGGATATATCAGAATTGACAACCGACATGCTCAGTAGAGATAGGACTAGCCCAGCCACTGAAACGGACATCACTGATGCTTTGTCTTAGGGTTGGGACACAGGCTTCAACAGTGACCACAGCCTCTGCTCATCCATGATATCTTGTTTGAGTGTCCCAGTATGCACTGGGGATTCTTAAATGAAATGTCATCAAATTGGCAGTAGCTAAAAAATAATTAAAGCAGTTACAAAGAGTAGAGAGGGAACTATAGGGACTTTTTAAAGTATATTAGAAAATCTATTAGATTATTACATTAATTAGAGAGACGTTTAGGCTTAAAATTAATGTTCGATTTGGACCACCCCTTTAAGGTTTGTAGTCTGTAGACAAGGAAGTTAAAGGGGAATTCTCAAGTCTCTTGAGCAGCACACAGATTTCCAGTGTCTTTCACCTCCTGGTTTTTGGTAGGTCGGGCAATCCTCCTCAAGTGAGAGATCTGGTGAGTTGCAGAAGTGTAGCATTAATAGGACTATAAAGCTCAGCATAAATTCAGTGTTTTGTTTTGTGGTGTAATTTGCTATCACGGTATATACATGTAGCGATAACATGGCATTTGAACAAGCACACGGCTCTGGAGAGTGAGAACCGGGATTGGGAGAACTGCTCTGAAAGCAGCCGATGCTGGGGGCTTGCAATTGTGCAAGATTTATAACAGTAGCTTATCAAGAGGTTAGAGGGATGGGGAGGGAGGTGAGAAGCTAACTGCTATAGAGAAATTAGCTGGTCCCAAATTATTACTGATTTTCATGCTAAATGACTATTGTAATAATCTAATAGCTTTTATAATATACTTTAATTAAAAGGGCCCTATCATTCCCTTTATAATCTAACTGCTTTATTTATTTAATTTCCTATTTCAGTTTTGATGATTTTCCGTTTGAGAATCTCCAGTGGATGCTGGGATTCTTAAGTAGGATGCTATCAGGAGGCAGGAGGTGGTCACTGCCACAGCCACTGTCTTCACCCTGAAACAAAGTGTCATCAGTGATCCATTTCAGGGGGTTGATCTAGTTTTCTGCTCTACTGAGCATGTTGTCTGTGATATACAATGTCTGTGAGGTACGGGGTTTTGTCTACAAAAATATGGTGTTTTCTGTTGTAACTTTCCAGAAAGATCCAGCACATATGCAGCTTCACCCCTCCTCCCTTCACACACACAGAGCAGTGCCACCCCCCTCCTCTACAGCCTGTGTTCGCACTAGTAATAGGAGACCCCCTGCTGTTACAACCATTTGGTTCCTCTCCACAGCTGAGAGAAAAAAAAGAGAGGGAAAAAACTCTTTGTCCGAAGCCAGGAGTTTTTGATAAAACTTTAAGAGCCTGCCCTGCGAAAACCGTACAAAGTAGAGATATGAAAATCATATTTTCATAATCTGAGCGGTCCCAGCTCCGCTATAGGGTATCTTTCGAAGTTCTAACCTGTCCAGAACATGAGATATGATTTGTTCCCAAATGGACGGTCATATCGCATAGATGTTTGATGTTTTCTTGATGGGCTCATTACGCTGGGAAACATGATACCACTGATGAGTCCATACCAGCTTCTCCCATAAAGTTATAGCTAATCTAAGTTTTGTAGCCAAAACATAACTTGGATGAGAGAGGTGGGATCAACCCAGAATGCACCTCTCCGTGATGTCACATAGGAAAGTCTATAAGGCATTCCCTGGGCAAAACCAGCTCAGAAGAGCTCCAATCCTCGTGCTGACAAGAACTCCAGATGAGTGGAGATGTGTGGCTCTGCCTTCTTTCTCCGCCGCATGGGTTTGCCTAAAGAGTCATGAACAACAGTGAGTGTACCTCTGTTTTTAATCCCTTTATTTTACATCTGTACTGTGCATATTTTATGTCTCAATTTTATAGCAACTTTTATCTGTAATCACTGTCCTCTTTCGGAAAATAAATAATTTAATAATTTAATATTTAGCCTGTCTCCATGCTCTAAGAATCGAACTATACGCCTTTGATAGATAATCGCTACTAATTCAAGGGGTTTGCCACAGACCCTCTTAATTTAACACTGTGAATTAAGTAACCGTGACTGGTGGCAGCGCGTTGTGTACGGCTATTGCGGCTTGCTGGCAGTACAGAAGGGTCTTATATTGCTGAATAAGGGGCTGCGGCCACAGCATTGATAATTCCCTTACTGCAGAAGCCTAATTGCCGGTTCACAACAGGCAGTCCGTCCGGCGACTAATTATCCTAGGTGCAGTTCCCTGACTGACCTGAGGGTAAGGGGGGCACCGGAGAGCTGCGAGTTCCAAAGTGGAACTGAGAAAGTGGGATGTACATAAATCCGCGCAGTACTCGGAAGATTGATAGCAGTGGTGGGGCATCCAAATTAAACTCCCCCTGCGGCAAATTGTAGAGCGAGATTAGCTTGCTGGATATTTTTGTCACATGGTGCCTGTGGTGGGATAACTAAGAGAAGCCCCCGCTGCGCCTGTGATAGCCATGTGCCGGCATTGTGTCACGTCCCTCCGTCCGCTGATACACCCGTGTCAGCGGTGGGATTGTGACATAGTGGTGACACAGGGTCCGCTGTCCGTCGCGTTTTGGTGGCAGCGGGACCCCCGTCAGTCCCCCGTATTTGGACGAACGGCGGTGGGCCGTTCGTCACATATTGGTGGCAGCTGTGTGATAACTACCGCCGTTCGTCACATATTGGTGGCAGCGGTGGGATAACTACCGCCGTTCGTCACATATTGGTGGCAGAGCGGTGGGATAATCCCAGAGCATTAGTGATTTGGTTTGAGCAATCATTCCTCTCACTAAAAACCTGCATGGTTCCTGCGGGAATCCTGCATCATAGGTTTTGGAGAACAGACTCAGTGGTTACTAGTCCTGAGACATTAGTGTGTACTTGCAAGTATTCCCTCCCTTTTTCTCCATTTTTCTTTTCTATCTTTTATTTGGCAACCATGGTGGCAAAAGGAGAACCTTGGTACAAACAGCAGACAAAGTAAGTTCTTGCTGGGTTATGCACGTACCAAGGCCTTGACGCCACGAACAAAAACAGAGCTCAAATGATCGCTGCTCTAGTGCAGCTGGACAACGACCAGAATCCAGCGGGCGCAGAAGTTGGCCCAAGTGGCAATGGGGCTGCAGCAGAGGCTCCACTCATGAGCGCTGGCCCCACATTCAATCAGCGCACGCTGGACCCCTACCTGCAAGCGGCCTTGGACGCACTCCCTGCCGAAGACCGTGATGGACGTCTGGCGCTGATCCAGCAAGCTCGAGAGAGAGCAGAGCAGCGAGCCGAGCGGGAGGCAGAGAGAGCTGAGCGGGAGGCGGAGAGAGCTGAGCGCCGAGCTGAGGCCCAGAGAGCCCATGAGCTGGAGATGCTCCGACAAGGAGGGCATGCTCCCACAGCCCGAAACGGTGAGCCCAGCAGCGTCCAGACTCCTAAACCCCGGCCAGAGCATTTTCCCGTGATGGAAAAGGACGGGGACTTGGACATGTTTCTGCGAGCCTTTGAGAAAGCCTGCAGACAGTACCAGCTGCCTAGAGACCAATGGGCAAGGTGCTTGACCCCATTGCTAAAAGGCAAAGCTCTGGAGGCATTTGCTTCTCTTCCGCCAGAAGCCGATGACGACTATGACGTCATAAAGCAGGCGCTGATCGCCAAATATCGGCTGACACCTGAGGTATACCGAAAGAAGTTTCGGCACCTCCAACGTGGCCCACACGATAGCTACAGTGATGTGGTGCAAGGACTCAGGACCCACTTTGACCAGTGGATCCATGGGCTGGTGGGTCTGTAGAAATCCCCAGGGAGACAGCATACAAAGCAGCTGTCACACGCAGTCAGAGTGCCCAGATCGCAGGTAACGCTCTGTCTTCTGGACCCTCTGCTGCTGCAGGAGAGACTGAACCAGAGGTGAACCCAGAGCCGGTTCCAGAGGGTCCCAGTAAAGAAGGTACCCTGACGTCACTTCTGGCAGCCTCCAGCAAGGAGTTCCAGGCTGCTCTGCACTCAGATGCGAGCCTGGAGAAATTGAGAGGTCTCGCCAAGACGCCCACCTCCAAGTCTGATAAGGAGAGGGTGTTCTGGGAACGAGGAAGGTTGTACCGGGAGACAGTACCCGGAGATCCTAAAAAGGAGTGGTTGAGGGAAAGACAGCTGGTCGTCCCCTATCAGTTCAGAACTGAGTTGTTGCGGATTGCCCATGAGATTCCACTCGCTGGACACTTGGGGATCAGCAAAACAAAGGCACGGCTGTCTAAACACTTCTATTGGCCCAAGATGGGGACAGATGTAACACACTACTGCCGCTCCTGTGCCACCTGTCAAAAAGTGGGTAAGGCGGGGCCTGCTCTTAAGGCTCCCCTTATTCCTTTGCCGGTGATAGAGGAGCCTTTCCAGAGAATCGCGGTGGACATTGTAGGACCGCTGTCCGTCCCCAGCAGCTCTGGAAAGCGATACATTCTCACCGTGGTAGACTACGCTACCCGGTACCCAGAGGCAGTAGCTCTGTCTTCAACCAGGGCAGATAAGGTGGCTGACGCACTGGTGACCATCTTTTCAAGAGTAGGATTTCCCAGGGAGATGCTTACCGATCAAGGGCCCCAATTCATGTCTCGCCTAATGGAGGCTCTCTGTGAGAAAATGCAGGTGACGCACCTGGTATCGAGTGCGTATCACCCACAGACTAATGGTTTGTGTGAACGCTTCAATGGTACCCTCAAACAGATGCTCCGCATACTGGTTGAGACCCAAGGGCGCGACTGGGAGCGGTACCTCCCACACCTGCTGTTCGCTTACAGAGAAGTTCCGCAGGCCTCAACCGGGTTCTCCCCCTTCGAGCTCCTGTATGGCAGGCGAGTCCGGGGACCCCTTGGGTTGATAAGAGAATCCTGGGAAGATGAGCCAAACCCCACAGAAGTGTCCATCGTGGATTATGTCATGCGCTTCCGTGACAAGATGCAGACCTTGACGCAGTTGGTGCATGACAACATGACGCAGGCTCAGGCTGACCAGAAGCGCTGGTACGACCAGAACGCCCGGGAGTGGACCTACCAGGTGGGTCAAAAGGTGTGGGTGCTGGTCCCCGTACCAACGGATAAGCTTCAGGCAGCCTGGGAAGACCCGTACGTCGTCCACCAACAGCTCAACCCGGTCACCTACGTGGTCACGCTTGACCATGCTCGGGGTAGGCGCAAGGCCTTTCACGTCAACATGCTGAAGGCGCACTACGAACGTGAAGCTTGCGTCCTACCGGTCTGCAATCTGCCAGAGGATGGGGAGGAAGATCCCCTCCTGGACATGCTGGCCCAGGCCAAGGCCGATGGGTCCATTGAGGACATGGAGATAAGTGGTTCGCTAACCGTATCCCAGCAGTTGCAGTTGATGGCCACCCTGGAACCCTTCCGGGACGTGTTCACCAACAAGCCGGGGAGGACGGAGTTAGTGGTTCATGAGGTGGACACCGGGATTCACGCCCCATTACGGCGAACACCTTATCGGATCTCTGAAACGGTGCAACAAGTCATGCGCCAAGAGATAGATGAGATGTTAAGGCTGGGGGTGATTCGACGGTCAAAAAGCGCGTGGGCCTCACCTGTAGTCCTCGTGCCTAAAAAGGATCGGACCACCCGGTTCTGCGTGGACTACAGGGGGCTCAACGCCATCACAACCTCTGATGCTCACCCGATGCCGCGCATCGAGGATCTGCTCGAGCGGTTGTCAAACGCCAACTACATATCCATCATGGATTTGAGCCGGGGATACTGGCAGATTCCCCTGAGCCCTGAGGCACAGGAGAAATCCGCCTTTATCACCCCCTTTGGACTGTATGAGTCCACGGTCATGCCCTTCGGCATGAAGAATGCCCCTGCCACTTTCCAGCGGATGGTCAACCACCTGCTTCGGGGACTGGAGGAGTACGCGGTAGCGTACTTAGACGATATTGCCGTCTTCAGTTCCACCTGGGAGGAACACCTTCAGCACCTCCAGGAGGTGCTCAAGCGTCTTCACCAGGCAGGCCTGACCATCAAGCCGGGGAAGTGCCAGATAGGCATGCACGAGGTCCACTACCTGGGGCACCGGGTAGGCGGGGGTTTCATGAGTCCGGAGCCAGAAAAGGTGGACGCAATCGTGTCCTGGCCCACCCCCAGGACCAAGAAACAGGTGAAGTCCTTCTTGGGCACTGCAGGGTACTATAGGCGGTTCGTACAGGACTATAGTGCCCTTGCAAAACCCTTGACTGACCTCACCAAGCAGAGGCTACCCCAAACAGTCAACTGGACAGATGACTGTGAGGTGGCTTTCCAAGTTTTGAAAGCAGCCCTGTGCAACTCTCCAGTGTTGAGAGCAGTCGACAGCAGTCGCCCGTTTCTGGTACAGACCGACGCCAGCGAGTTTGGCCTCGGTGCTGTGCTTAGTCAGGTCGACTCGGGGGACCAAGAGCACCCCGTGTTGTACCTGAGCCGGAAACTTTTGCCGAGGGAAGTGGCATACTCGACCATCGAGGAGTGTATGGCCATGGTGTGGGCACTTCAGCGTTTGCAGCCCTACCTGTACGGGCGCGCCTTCACGGTGGTAACTGACCACAACCCTCTGAGCTGGTTGCACACAGTGTCCGGAACCAATGGAAGGTTGCTCCACTGGAGCCTTGCCCTTCAACAGTACGACTTTACTGTAAAACACAGGAAGGGCAGTGAAAATGGCAATGCCGATGGGTTGTCCCGCCGGGGCGAACCCGCTGAGGTGCGCATGGCCGATTACCGAGAGGTAATGCCTCCTTAGCACCCTCTTAAGTGAGGAGGTGTGATATACAATGTCTGTGAGGTACGGGGTTTTGTCTACAAAAATATGGTGTTTTCTGTTGTAACTTTCCAGAAAGATCCAGCACATATGACAATGCAGGCTGCTAGCTCTGCAGCTTCACCCCTCCTCCCTTCACACACACAGAGCAGTGCCACCCCCCTCCTCTACAGCCTGTGTTCGCACTAGTAATAGGAGACCCCCTGCTGTTACAACCATTTGGTTCCTCTCCACAGCTGAGAGAAAAAAAAGAGAGGGAAAAAACTCTTTGTCCGAAGCCAGGAGTTTTTGATAAAACTTTAAGAGCCTGCCCTGCGAAAACCGTACAAAGTAGAGATATGAAAATCATATTTTCATAATCTGAGCGGTCCCAGCTCCGCTATAGGGTATCTTTCGAAGTTCTAACCTGTCCAGAACATGAGATATGATTTGTTCCCAAATGGACGGTCATATCGCATAGATGTTTGATGTTTTCTTGATGGGCTCATTACGCTGGGAAACATGATACCACTGATGAGTCCATACCAGCTTCTCCCATAAAGTTATAGCTAATCTAAGTTTTGTAGCCAAAACATAACTTGGATGAGAGAGGTGGGATCAACCCAGAATGCACCTCTCCGTGATGTCACATAGGAAAGTCTATAAGGTATTCCCTGGACAAAACCAGCTCAGAAGAGCTCCAATCCTCGTGCTGACAAGAACTCCAGATGAGTGGAGATGTGTGGCTCCGCCTTCTTTCTCCGCCGCATGGGTTTGCCTAAAGAGTCATGAACAACAGTGAGTGTACCTCTGTTTTTAATCCCTTTATTTTATATCTGTACTGTGCATATTTTATGTCTCAATTTTATAGCAACTTTTATCTGTAATCACTGTCCTCTTTCGGAAAATAAATGATTTAATATTTAGCCTGTCTCCATGCTCTAAGAATCAAACTATACGCCTTTGATAGATAATCGCTACTAATTCAAGGGGTTTGCCACAGACCCTCTTAATTTAACACTGTGAATTAAGTAACCGTGACTGGTGGCAGCGCGTTGTGTACGGCTATTGCGGCTTGCTGGCAGTACAGAAGGGTCTTATATTGCTGAATAAGGGGCTGCGGCCACAGCATTGATAATTCCCTTACTGCAGAAGCCTAATTGCCGGTTCACAACAGGCAGTCCGTCCGGCGACTAATTATCCTAGGTGCAGTTCCCTGACTGACCTGAGTGTAAGGGGGGCGCCGGAGAGCTGCGAGTTCCAAAGTGGAACTGAGAAAGTGGGATGTACATAAATCCCCGCAGTACTTGGAAGATTGATAGCAGTGGTGGGGCATCCAAATTAAACTCCCCCTGCGGCAAATTGTAGAGCGAGATTAGCTTGCTGGATATTTTTGTCACATGGTGCCTGTGGTGGGTTAACTAAGATAAGCCCCCCACTGAGCCTGTGATAGCCGTGTGCCGGCATTGTGTCATGTCCCTCCGTCCGCTGATACACCCATGTCAGTGGTGGGATTGTGACATAGTGGTGACACAGGGTCCGCTGTCCGTCGCGTTTTGGTGGCAGCGGGACCCCCGTCAGTCCCCCGTATTTGGACGAACGGCGCTGGGCCGTTCGTCACATATTGGTGGCAGCGGTGGGATAACTACCGCCGTTCGTCACATATTGGTGGCAGCGGTGGGATAACTACTGCCGTTCGTCACATTGTCAATTCCAGCGTATGCTCGGTACTAGCTCACTTGTCACTTGGGACTTTTTAATGAAATCATATTAGAAAACATATTTGATTATTATAATAAATAGATAGTCTTTTAGGATGAACATCAATATTAGTTTTGGACCACACCTTTAATGGTATGAAGAGAGGTGGCTGGCATATATGGAGTTAACCTCTCTCATGTAACTACATTCGTTAATGTGGCGCCCCTGAGGGTTCAGTCACCACAGAGGTACTGCACCTCAGCCAGAGGTGTAGTACCCCACTATCCCAGGTAAGATGGAGACACATGACCACACTCACACACCTGCACCCAACACACTTAGAACAGCAGGGCACCCTTTATGACCCCTGCTTGGTTCATGGAGGGTGTTGGGAGGTGGGTGGAGCTTAGGTTGAGAGCAGGAGAACTGTAGGAGGTTAGGACAGTTCCCCTTAGGGGAAGGAAGTGAGATGACTTAGTTGGAGCAGCTCCTAGTCAGGAGGAGCTCCTGGACAGAGTTATCTTGGAAAGGAAGTTCCCTGAGAGGGAAAAGGGGTTCTCCCAGAGGCATGCGTGGAGAGTGCTCCCTGTGGGGCTCGTTCCACGCTGATGGATGTCAGGTGGGGGAGAATTCAGGTCGCAGAAGGGTCTCGGCCCCTAGCCTAATGGAGTGGACATCAGGACTCAGCTAGAAAGCCGACAGCTGTGGTAACTTTAGGGGCTACAGCCAACTACCACAGTTATATTCTCTGGAAAGGCAGCCAGAAAGAATCAAGGAAACGTAGTGGGTCACGTTGTCCGACAGGATTCGCGGCAGCTGGCCTGGGACACTGACTGTGAGGTGCTGGAAGGGAAGGCAAGTGGAAAGCAGCACTGTGGAGACAGCCAGGGAAGGCACATATTGAAGTTAGTGCTGGAAAGGTGTACTTCATAGATCTAGGAGTTGACTGAGCCCCTCACCTGAAGAACATGGCACGGAAGCGGGCATTTGTGTGCACCAGAAACTGTGAGTAAAGCTTTAGAACTGCACTCCACTGTGTCCTTTGAATTATTGCCACTACAGTGATTCAACATTGCTGCATTTAACAACAGCAGCCATTACATCTTCAACCAATCACAACTGCCCTGGGACTACAGCTCTGCCTGTGGAGAGCTATTACACCTCTGCTGCATCCCACCATCTGTCCCAGAGGATCTGCACTGCAGCGCTGGTCACTATTGATCATATACCACAGGTGGCGTCATGAATACTTTATATAAAAACTCTTTACTTCTCATCCCCTTGTAAATACTCTCCCATCTCATTGGACGCCCAGGACCACGGACTGGGTCACCGCCGCTGTGACACTGCATCTTTAAGAAGCGGCCGGGTGCCAAGTAATTCTACTTGCCCTGGCGGGTGCTCCATTAACTCCTTCACGCATGTGAATACATGTGGAGGAGGATCAAGAGCTGAGCTTCCTCCACACTTTGCCATTACTGACCATATTAAATAGCCGGTATCCTCTCTCGTCTCCTCTACACTCCAATGTTTTCTATTCGCACAGAATGCCAGTGACTGTCTGTCCGCAGTCTCCAATATCATGTCCGCTCTCTATCTGAAACTCAACCTCTCCAAAACTGAACTTCTTCTGCTCCCGCCGTCTACTAACCTCCCTAAATCTGACATTTCCCTCTCCGTGGGTGGTACCACAATAACACCCCGGCAGCAGGCGCGCTGTCTGGGTGTTATGTTTGACACCAATCTCTCCTTCACATCCCATATACAATCCCTTGCCCGCTCTTGCCGCTTACACCTAAAGAACATCTCTAGAATCCGCCCTTTTCTCACTATGGAAACAACAAAACCCCTCACTGTTGCATTGATCCACTCTCGCCTGGATTACTGCAACGCTCTATTAATTGGCCTCCCCGTCACTCGACTATCCCCTCTCCAGTCCATACTTAATGCAGCGGCCAGGATCGTCCATCTGGGTAATCGGTACTCGGACGCGTCCGCTCTTCGCCAGTCCTTACATTGGCTGCCCATTCATTATAGGATCCAATTCAAAGTACTTGTTCTCACCCACAAAACTCTCCACAGTGCGGCACCCCCTTACATCTCTTCTCTCATTTCTGTCTATCGGCCTAGCCGATCGCTGCGCTCTGCAAACGACTTTCGACTAACCTCTGCACTAATCCGTACCTCCCACTCCCGACTCCAAGACTTCTCCCGTGCTGCTCCTATCCTCTGGAATGCTCTACCCCAAGAAATCAGGACTATCCACAATTTGCATAGTTTTAGGCGCTCCCTCAAAACACACCTGTTCAGAGCGGCCTATCACATTCACTAATCAAAGTCATTCTCTGTGTAAGTGTGCGTGTGTAGCCCATTCACTATCTCCATCCATCCTTCACTCCCGCAAGATGGCTGGACCTTCATTGTAAATACACCATTGTAAATACACACCTGTACTCTGTATCTCCCTCACCTCATTGTAGATTGTAAGCTCTCACGAGCAGGGTCGTCTTATTTCGTCTTATTTTGCTTTAATTATTGTATTGTTAGCGTTGTTACTTATGACTTGTGTTTTGAAACTGTTAAACTGTAAAGCGCTGCGGAATATGTTGGCGCTATATAAATAAAGATTATTATTATTATTATTATTATTATTATATTATTATTCGCAACCCCAAACTTGCTGTCTATTTTCACTTAGTTAAGGCCAAAAAATCCATATCCAATCCCCTAAATATATATTTATCATTTCTTCTTTTAAATATCGCTAGGGTTTTGGTAGATTTCTCAAGAATTACAGTAGTGTATCATGTTTGATTAGCAAATTTCATCTGTATAGTAAAACTGCATTAGTCCACGGCCAATGCAGGATTATCTACCACTTGTCCTATCTGATTTTATGTGTAATTATTATCCCTTAAAAACACAAGTAGAGTTTTGGATAATGATGACAAGTTATCTGCTTGGTGTTACTGGCGTTACTTCACACTTGTCAACTCGATTTATTTCACAGTTCTAGTCATGACATTATGTTATCATCATGAACCATGCAGATGTTATTTTTTTGAAAGTAAAAAAAAAAATCATACTATAGCAATACAGTGGAGTTTGCTGTTATTGATTCCAATAAAAATTTAACAGTTGTCAAAGTATTTTGGCATTTTCCATTGAATTCTATTTCATAGTCACATTTTCAACAAGATGCCTTGTCTCTTTAAAATGCTGCCATATGGAGGCACCACATTGCAGCACATGGAGTCCCCAATGGCCTGTAATATTGACCGTAAGAGACCTAGTGTGGCACACTGCAGCCTCTGTCTCGCCATGTATATAAAGCCTTAAAAGTAGACAGACTTGTAAAAAAATATTCTGCCACCATACTTAAACTTGACCAAGACATGCATGTAAGATTTATAACGCAAACATAAGGTAAATCAGTTTTTTTCCCTGTTGCTGTGTCAATGATAAAATGGATATTTTTGCTGTTTTAAATCCTGTATATATCAATCTGGAAAATTTTGTGAGAACGGCGTAGAAAAATGTAGAAATGATTCCTGAAACCTCTTAGGAGATATTGACATGATGAAATCTGCTTGTCAAACCAAATAATTCCACTATTATAATGATAAAACATTATTATTTTCTCATGGGAACACTGAGATTTAAATTTAGCAGTGTTGTGGTGGATTTACAGTCATTTATAATGTATGAAGTTCACATCTGGAGATGTTTCAGTGTTAAAAGAAATCTTTTTTTTTCAGTGATTTTACTTATACCTTTAACAATACAATTAAAGTAAAAGAAGTCACATCATATCCAATAGATTGTAGCATATAACCAATTGTAATCCGAGTTAGGCAGGTTTTCACTGTAAAAAGCCACACCTCCCACTCCCATCTCCAAGACTTCTCTTTTGCTGCGCCAGTATTCTGGAATGCGCTATCCTAGACAATTTGATTAATTCCAATTATCCACAGTTGAAAGCATGGCCTAAAGACACATTTTTTTAAACTGGCCTATTACTTCATCTCACTAGTCCAACTAATCCCCTCTTTGCCCTTTCTAAATTTAATTTACAGTCTGGTCTGATGACAGCATCAATTTTATATGCTTGTCTGAGAATCTGAATAAGGGCTCCTACTCAATGCTGCCAGCACTCGGATCGGAGCGTTCAGCTAAACGCTCCGATCCGAGTGCCTGCGGCAGTGCCGGGTATTGACGTGCGAGACTCGTCCGAGATTCTCGAATGTGAGTATGAGCCCTTAATTTGGGGGTTTACCCTGGGATCTGTATTATTAAAGAGATATGGTCTGTGATCTGAATTAGTTTGTTTGGTCTGTATTTATTTAGTGGGTTTGAATATAGTGACACTATATAGTCACAATATTGGAGTAATATTGGGACTATTGTTGCTTGTACAGTGGTACAATTGTTTCTGACTGAGGAAATTATGCTTGTCCTATATTGTGTGATTAGTAGAGTTGAGCGAAACGGGTCAGTCAGATTCAAAAGTCGCCGACTTTCGCCATAGCGTGAAGTCGGCCATGCGGTTGCCGACACGAGCGCCCAAGTCACGTTTCCCATAATGCTTTCAGGCGCCATTTCTCTGACAATGAGCAAGGACGCACCCTGTGGGCAACGCGATGACATGGGCAGCGGCCACCACCATCTTACAGAAGGGCATTGCAGTGATTGGCTTGCTTTGTGTGGCGTCACAGTGGCTATAAAAGCCTGACCGACGACCGCCATTTTACTTTTGCCGATCTTAGCATAGGTTGCTGCCGCTGTTTCTCAATAGGGAGAGTGTTAGGCAGGAAAGAAAACAGATAGGCAGGAAAGAAAAAACATTCTGTGCTTCTACTGATAGCAATTGTGCTGCACAGTTAGTGAACAGTGACAGGGGAGGATTTTTTGTGTGCAGCAGCGCTGGTTATTAGGCTGCCTGATAGCTGCATTGCTGTGTGCACACTGCTGTGAAGACTGCTTTTTACACAGCACTCATACTTTTATTCTTTATTTCTGCACAGTTACTGAGAGTTCATTTTTCCCACACCGTCTAGAGCTGTGCGCTTGGATTACGGTCAAATCCATACTGAGACAGCATGTGTGTGTGACTCCGGAAATAAATATACAGAGATTTACATTTTTCCATACACCGCATAGAGCTGTACGCTCCTCACACACTGCCGTGTACTGGCTGGTATCACGGACAAATACATGCTATCTGTGTGTGACTCCAGAAATAAATATACGGAGATTTACATTTTTCCATACACCATATAGAGCTGTCCGCTTCTGATACAGTACCGTATATCTGCTGTTTGGATTACGGTCAAATCCATACTGAGACAGCGTGTGTGTGACTCCGGAAATAAATATACAGAGATTTACATTTTTCCATACACCGTATAGAGCTGTCCGCTTCAAATACAGTACCGTATATCTGCTGTTTGGATAATGGTCAAATCCATACTGAGACAGCATGTGTGTGTGTGACTCCGGAAATAAATATACAGAGATTTACATTTTCCCATACACCGCATAGAGCTGTACGCTCCTCACACACTGCCATGTACCGGCTGATATCACAGACAAATACTTGCTATCTGTGTGTGACTCCGGAAATAAATATACAGAGATTTACATTTTTCCATACACCATATAGAGCTGTCCGCTTCTGATACAGTACCGTATATCTGCTGTTTGGATTACGGTCAAATCCATACTGAGACAGCGTGTGTGTGACTCCGGAAATAAATATACAGAGATTTACATTTTTCCATACACCGTATAGAGCTGTCCGCTTCGGATACAGTACCATATATCTGCTGTTTGGATAACGGTCAAATCCATACTGAGACAGCGTGTGTGTGTGTGACTCCGGAAATAAATATACAGAGATTTACATTTTTCCATACACCGTATAGAGCTGTCCGCTTCTGAAACAGTACCGTATATCTGCTGTTTGGATTATGGTCAAATCCATACTGAGACAGCGTGTGTTTGTGACTCCAGAAATAAATATACGGAGATTTACATTTCACCCTACACCGTATTCAGCTGTCCGCTTCTGATACAGTACCATATATCTGCTGTTTGGATAATGGTCAAATCCATACTGAGATAGCGTGTGTGTGTGACTCCGGAAATAAATATACAGAGATTTACATTTTTCCATACACCGTATAGAGTTGTCCGCTTCTGATACAGTACCGTATATCTGCTGTTTGGATTACGGTCAAATCCATACTGAGACAGCGTGTGTGTGTGACTCTGGAAATAAATATATGGAGATTTACATTTTTCCATACACTGTATAGAGCTGTATGCTCCTCACACACTGCCGTGTACCGTCTGGCATCACGGACAAATACATGCTATCTGTGTGTCACTCCGGAAATAAATATACAGAGATTTACATTTTTCCATACACCGTATAGAGCTCTCCGCTTCTGATACAGTACTGTATATCTGCTGTTTGGATTACAGTCAAATCCATACTGAGACAACGTGTGTGTGTGTGACTCTGGAAACAAATATAAGGAGATTTACATTTTTCCATACACCGTATAGAGCTGTCTGCTTCTGATACAATACTGTATATCTGCTGTTTGGATAACGGTCAAATCCATACTGAGACAGCGTGTGTGTGACTCTGGAAATAAATATACAGAGATTTACATTTTTCCATACACCGTATAGAGCTGTACGCTCCTCACACACTGCCATGTACCAGCTGATATCACAGACAAATACTTGCTATCTGTGTGTGACTCCGGAAATAAATATACAGAGATTTACATTTTTCCATACACCATATAGAGCTGTCCGCTTCTGATACAGTACCGTATATCTGCTGTTTGGATTACGGTCAAATCCATACTGAGACAGCGTGTGTGTGACTCCGGAAATAAATATACAGAGATTTACATTTTTCCATACACCGTATATAGCTGTCCGCTTCGGATACAGTACCATATACAGTGGGGAAAAAAAGTATTTAGTCAGTCAGCAATAGTGCAAGTTCCACCACTTAAAAAGATGAGAGGCGTCTGTAATTTACATCATAGGTAGACCTCAACTATGGGAGACAAACTGAGAAAAAAAAATCCAGAAAATCACATTGTCTGTTTTTTTTTTCATTTTATTTGCATATTATGGTGGAAATAAGTATTTGGTCAGAAACAAAATTTCATCTCAATACTTTGTGATATATCCTTTGTTGGCAATGACAGAGGTCAAACGTTTTCTGTAAGTCTTCACAAGGTTGCCACACACTGTTGTTGGTATGTTGGCCCATTCCTCCATGCAGATCTCCTCTAGAGCAGTGATGTTTTTGGCTTTTCACTTGGCAACACGGACTTTCAACTCCCTCCAAAGGTTTTCTATAGGGTTGAGATCTGGAGACTGGCTAGGCCACTCCAGGACCTTGAAATGCTTCTTACGAAGCCACTCCTTCATTGCCCTGGCGGTGTGCTTTGGATCATTGTCATGTTGAAAGACCCAGCCACGTTTCATCTTCAATGCCCTTGCTGATGGAAGGAGGTTTGCACTCAAAATCTGACGATACATGGCCCCATTCATTCTTTCATGTACCCGGATCAGTCATCCTGGCCCCTTTGCAGAGAAACAGCCCCAAAGCATGATGTTTCCACCACCATGCTTTACAGTAGGTATGGTGTTTGATGGATGCAACTCAGTATTCTTTTTCCTCCAAACACGACAAGTTGTGTTTCTACCAAACAGTTCCAATTTGGTTTCATCAGACCATAGGACATTCTCCCAAAACTCCTCTGGATCATCCAAATGCTCTCTAGCAAACTTCAGACGGGCCCGGACATGTACAGGCTTAAGCAGTGGGACACGTCTGGCACTGCAGGATCTGAGTCCATGGTGGCGTAGTGTGTTACTTATGGTAGGCCTTGTTACATTGGTCCCAGCTCTCTGCAGTTCATTCACTAGGTCCCCCCGCGTGGTTCTGGGATTTTTGCTCACCGTTCTTGTGATCATTCTGACCCCACGGGGTGGGATTTTGCGTGGAGCACCAGATCGAGGGAGATTATCAGTGGTCTTGTATGTCTTCCATTTTCTAATTATTGCTCCCACAGTTGATTTCTTCACTCCAAGCTGGTTGGCTATTGCAGATTCAGTCTTCCCAGCCTGGTGCAGGGCTACAATTTTGTTTCTGGTGTCCTTTGACAGCTCTTTGGTCATCACCATAGTGGAGTTTGGAGTCAGACTGTTTGAGGGTGTGCACAGGTGTCTTTTTATACTGATAACAAGTTTAAACAGGTGCCATTACTACAGGTAATGAGTGGAGGAAAGAGGAGACTCTTAAAGAAGAAGTTACAGGTCTGTAAGAGCCAGAAATCTTGATTGCTTGTTTCTGACCAAATACTTATTTTCCACCATAATATGCAAATAAAATGAAACAAAAACAGACAATGTGATTTTCTGGATTTTTTTTTCTCAGTTTGTCTCCCATAGTTGAGGTCTACCTATGATGTAAATTACAGACGCCTCTCATCTTTTTAAGTGGTGGAACTTGCACTATTGCTGACTGACTAAATACTTTTTTTCCCCACTGTATCTGCTGTTTGGATAAAGGTCAAATCCATACTGAGACAGCGTGTGTGTGTGTGACTCCGGAAATAAATATACAGAGATTTACATTTTTCCATACACCATATAGAGCTGTCCGCTTCTGAAACAGTACCGTATATCTGCTGTTTGGATTATGGTCAAATCCATACTGAGACAGCGTGTGTTTGTGACTCCAGAAATAAATATACGGAGATTTACATTTCACCCTACACCGTATTCAGCTGTCCGCTTCTGATACAGTACCGTATATCTGCTGTTTGGATTACGGTCAAATCCATACTGAGACAGCGTGTGTGTGACTCTGGAAATAAATATATGGAGATTTACATTTTTCCATACACTGTATAGAGCTGTATGCTCCTCACACACTGCCGTGTACCGTCTGGCATCACGGACAAATACATGCTATCTGTGTGTCACTCCGGAAATAAATATACGGAGATTTACATTTTTCCATACACCGTATAGAGCTCTCCGCTTCTGATACAGTACTGTATATCTGCTGTTTGGATTACAGTCAAATCCATACTGAGACAACGTGTGTGTGTGACTCCGGAAACAAATATAAGGAGATTTACATTTTTCCATACACCGTATAGAGCTGTCTGCTTCTGATACAATACCGTATATCTGCTGTTTGGATAACGGTCAAATCCATACTGAGACAGCGTGTGTGTGACTCCGGAAATAAATATACAGAGATTTACATTTTTCCATACACCGCATAGAGCTGTACGCTCCTCACACACTGCCATGTACTGGCTGGTATCACGGACAAATACATGCTATCTGTGTGTGACTCCAGAAATAAATATGCGGAGATTTACATTTTTCCATACACCATATAGAGCTGTCCGCTTCTGATACAGTACCGTATATCTGCTGTTTGGATTACGGTCAAATCCATACTGAGACAGCGTGTGTGTGACTCCGGAAATAAATATACAGAGATTTACATTTTTCCATACACCGTATAGAGCTGTCCGCTTCGGATACAGTACCATATATCTGCTGTTTAGATAACGGTCAAATCCGTACTGAGACAACGTGTGTGTGTGACTCCGGAAACAAATATAAGGAGATTTACATTTTTCCATACACCGTATAGAGCTGTCTGCTTCTGATACAATACCGTATATGTGCTGTTTGGATAACGGTCAAATCCATACTGAGACAGCGTGTGTGTGACTCCGGAAATAAATATACAGAGATTTACATTTTTCCATACACAGTATAGAGCTGTACGCTCCTCACACACTACCGTGTGCCGGCTGGTATCACGGACAAATACATGCTATCTGTGTGTCACTCCGGAAATAAATATGCGGAGATTTACATTTTCCCCTACACCGTATTCAGCTGTACACTTCTGATACAGTACTGTATATCTGCTGGTTGGATTACAGTCAAATACATACTGGGAGAGCGTCTGTGACTAGGGAAATATATATGGAGATTTAAATTTTTCCTTACATCGTATACAGCTGTACGTTTCTGATACAGTACCGTATATCTGCTGGTTGGATTACGGTCAAATACATACTGTGAGAGCATCTGTGACTAAGGAAATATATATGGAGATTTAAATTTTTCCTTACACCGTATACAGCTGTACGTTTCTGATACAGTACCGTACATCTGCTGGTTGGATTGCGGTCAAATACATACTGGTAGAGCATCTGTGACTAAGGAAATATATACGGAGATTTAAATTTTTCCTTACACCGTATACAGCTGTACGCTCCTCATATAGTACCATATATCTGCTGGTATTTTTGGTACATTTTCCCAAACATGAGGAAGTATGGTGGAAGAGGCTGCAGATGTGGGCGGGGGGACAGCTGGTACTGATGGTGGTGGTGCATCTGCTGGTTATGCCAAAAGCACAATAGCAGCTAAGGCAGGAGATGTTGAGCCTGCGTCATCGTCTGGCTCAAGAAGGCCTGTAAGGTCCCCTTTTCTTGGAGTAGGCAAACCGCTTTTAAAGCCGAAGCATCAGGAACAGGTTTTGGCTTACATTGCCGAAACAGCCTCAAGCTCTATCGCCTCCTCTTCTGAAGTTTCAAAAACTGCAAGCACTGAGTCGTCAGTGCAGGCTTCTGGTCAGGAATAACACCTTTCCTTGTGTCCTTCACCCCCACCAAAAGTGAAGGATGCGGCAGCCCACACTTCAGATTACTCCATGGAGCTCTTTTCACATACCATGCCTGGGTTATCAAGTCAAATCCTGAATTCCCCAGTCCAAGATGAATCTGACATGGAGTGCACTGATGCACAGCCACTGCTAGATGATTCTGCTGGTACATTCACCCACAGCACTACATTGCCCTCGCAGTCTACTGAGCCAGAATCTGACCCTGATGAAACTCAGGTGCCCCTTCCCGCATACTATACCACCTTACACGGTGACACAGAGGAAGGTGCAGATTAAATTGAAGAGGAGGTGATGGATGACCCAGTTGTTGACCCGGATTGGCATGCATTGGGGGAAGAGGGTGCCACTGGCAATAGCTCAGAAGAGAAGGATCCGCAGCAGGCATCGTCATCGCCATTGCAGCAGCAGTTATCTGGCAGGCCTGTAGCTGTCCAAAAGCGTGGTAGAAAAACAAAAAGAGTTGCAGGACAGCTTGGCCAGACGGTCAAATTAGCACAGCGTGCAAGCCCTGAAAATTTATACCATAGTTGGAAGAGTGCAGTGTGGCACTTTTTTGACCAAAATCCTATTGATGAGGCAAAGATTATCTGTAAGAAGTGCGGAAGGACCTTTAGCCGAGGAAAAAATCTCCAAAATTTGAATACCAGTTGCATGCTTAGACATTTAACCACCATGCACTTGCAAGCGTGGATGGACTACAAAACCTCAAGTAGCACATGTGCACCTGCTCTGACTGAAGGTAGCCAGCAATGCTCCAATGCTTCCCCCACTGTAAGCCCACCGGTAAGCACACTACCAGCAAGAAATGTTGACGTGTCGTCGAAAGGCCAAAGCAGTCAGGGAATCACAATGTTTTTGCAATGAAAGACTGAATCTAGGCCATCACCACCACCACCATCACCATCACCAACCCCCTGTCAGTCCGACAGGTCCACCGCTAGTTCCCCCATATGCAGCTCTCAAGTCCAGCTCACCCTACCAGACACTCTGAGTAGGACAAGAAAGTACTCATCCTCTCATCCGAGTTCACTGGTTTTGAACACCTACATTGCCAAACTGATCTCATTAGAGATGATGCCCTTCCGTTTGGTTGAAAGTGAAGCTTTCCGAGAGGTCATGGCCTACGCCGTCCCATGCTATGACCTACCCAGTCGGCACTTCTTTTCTAGAAAAGCCATCCCTGCCCTCCACCTGCATGTGAAAGACCGCATTGTCCATGCTGCAGTCGTTCGACCCTCCTCCTCCTCCAGAAGCAAAAGCTCGTCGACAGAGCGCAGCCGCACGAGCACTCCATCCGCAGCTGCCAGTGTTGCACATGAGGTGTCCCACTATCGAACAGCTAGGGGTAAGCGGCAGCAGGCTGTTTTAAAGATGGTGTCTTTGGGCGACAAAAGACACACCGCTGAGGTACTGGCCGACTACTTGCAGCGAGAAACTGAGTCATGGCTGGGCAGTCTACATCTTGAGCCAGGCAAGGTAGTCAGTGATAACGGCCATAATTTTGTGGCTGCCATAGCCCTTGCAAAACTCAGACACATACCTTGCCTGGCTCACACCTTGAACCTGGTGGTGCAGTGCTTCCTAAATAATTATCCGGAGTTAACAGCCCTGCTCCATAAGGTGCGAAGACTGTGCTCGCACATCCGTCACTCGCCCGTAGACTCCAGTCGTATGCAGAGGCTGCAGCGATCGATCCACCTCCACAAGCACCGCCTAATCATAGACATTGCAACAAGGTGGAACTCCACCATGCACATGGTTGAGAGGCTGTGCTAACAGAGGAAGGCTGTAATGCATTTGTGGGAGGATACACAGGCAGGCAGTTTGAGGGCAGACATGGAGTTGTCCGGTGTGCAGTTGTCAAAGCTGAAAGACCTCTGCCAAGTCCTTCAGTGTTTTGAGGAATGCACACGGCTGGTAAGCACAGACGACGCCATCATAAGCATGAGCATCCCACTTATGCGTCTGCTCATGCAAACTTTGATGCACATTAAGGATCAGGTGTCTGCAGCAGAGGAGGAAGAGGAGGAGGAGGGAAGCCTTGATGATAGTCAGCCATTGTCTGCTCAGGGAACTGTCCTGGACAAGGTGGAGGAAGAAGAGGTAGAGCAGGAGGAGGTGGAGGATGAGGGGGATTATTATTTTGGGGAGGAGGATGCTTCTCGGGGGGGCAAGAGAAAATGATGGCTTGCCAAGGTCAGGTACAGGGTTTGTGCATGACTGAGGGATGTGGATTTGGCAGAAAGTGCTCCTTCACCCACCACTGGCAGTGCATTATTGATACCTGGAACATTGGCCCACATGTGTGATTATCTCTTGCGGATCCTAAAATGGGACCCCGCATTGTCAAAATTATGAAGGATGACGACTACTGGTTGGCCAGCATCCTCGATCCACGCTATAAAGGCAAATTACAGAACATCCTGCCACAGGAGAACCTAAAGCTAATATTGTCGAACAAACAAGCAACTCTGGTAAACCGTTTGTTAGAGGCATTCCCAGCACACAGCAGTGGTGCAGGTTCTACCACGTGCCGTACAGGGCCAAATGGAAGAAATGTTCATGGTGCTCACAGCCGAACTGGCATTGGAGACAGGGGTTTCATGACCATGTTGTGGACTGATTTCTCGAGGACCGCTAACACGACTGTTAATACTGAATCAATTGCAACAGACAGGAGACAGCAGTTGTCAACTATGGTTCAAAATTACCTCTCCTCCCCTATCGATGTCCTCCCTCACAGTTCATTCCCCTTTGACTACTGGGCCTCTAAACTGGACACCTGGCCTGAATTGGCACAATATGCCTTTCAGGAGCTCGCTTGCCCTGCTGGTAGTGTGCTATCAGAAAGAGTGTTCAGTGCTGCTGGATCAATCCTGACAGAAAGAAGGACCCGGCTGTCGACCCAAAATGTTGGTGATCTCACCTTCATTAAAATGAACCATGCCTGGGTTTCAAAGGATTTTGTCCCACCTTCCTCTGATGACACATAGGTTGCCAGCAAAATGGCTCACTTTGTCCTCCTCTTCCTCCGACTTCTGCAATTCCTCCATTTGCAGCTGCTGAACGTCCAGCCTACATCTCAACATATGCTGGTTTTTCCACCACCCTAACTGGGTGTCCCCCCCACAACTTTAGCCAAATAACCCCCAGTTTTCAATGCGTAACTATTATTATAAAGTAAATTAAGGTTGACAATCTTCAGTAATAAGAATTGATGTTGTTGGCATTGAAATGGGCACTGTAGGTGTGTTCACTGTCCTCCACTCCCTGACAACTTTGCTTCCCCATTGACTTGCATTGGGTTTCGTGTTTCAGTCGGACCTCCGACTTTTCCCAATAGTCGGCTGATTTCGTTCGACTCGAATTTTGAGAAAGTCGGGTTTCATGAAACCCGACTCGACCCTAAAAAAGAAAAAGTCGCTCATCTCTAGTGATTAGGTTTTACTATTTTTCACTTTCATATTTAAAAAGTTACAAGGGGTGAGACCAAGTAAAGGAATGCTTGCTTACTGTCCTGTGGGCTACTATTGTTTCACCCCCACGTTAGATGTCAGGATCCAATCAAATGGCACACATTATGTTAACCCTGATAACATTTAATTAAATTAAATAATCTATACAGTGTTGTAGGTGTCTTAGTCTCTATAAGGTTTTGCGCACACGATGCGCTTTTAATGTGTTTTTGCAGAGTTTTTTTGCATAGAAATGGTCCAGAAACACAATGGAATCCTTATGCAAGGTAATTCAATGACAATCCTGAAGTGTTGTGCACATGATCAGTAAATTTCTGTGCATAGTTGCATTGCACCCATTAACTTCAATTGAGTCAGTGAAATCCGCAGCAAACATGCAGGGTGTAAAAATGTTTGCGGATTTTATGAGGATTTGCTGACTGTTTGTATTGCGTTTTACTATCTTTCTATGGTGTTTCCCACTCTGTCATCTGTGTAACAGTGTGGGAAACACTGGCGTGGTAGTTCTTATCGGCGGTAGCGGGTGCTGTGACCTCTCTACCTGGCTTCCGGTGATACACTGACAGGAGGTAATCGCTCCCGCAGTGTATCGCCAGCTGTTAATGAGAGCAGTCACATCACTGTTCTGACTGTTCTCAAAGTGATCAGGATCATCATGGGACATAATGGATTATCTTCTCTGTGGACAGATGAGGAATATTGTGGTTAATTATTTTATTTTTGTTGCAGGAAACGTTGTCTTTGGTAGATTAGGCGTTCAGTAGGTATGGTTTAATTAAGATTCAATAAAGGAGTCTGTGTCATTATTTCAAATAAACAACTTTATTCTGGGTGTCTGTGTTTTTATACAATATCACTATGGGGTTAGTAATGGATAGGTGTCTTATAAACGCCTCTCCATTACTAACCTGTGGGCTTGATGTCATCTGACAACTCAAAGGTGACATCAACCCCACAAATATGAACCCCTCTACAGGGCAAGTGGGAAAAGTGAGGCTAAGCACCAGATTTGTGCACACATAGCCTAACATTCATACTTGCACTGTACCTGTTACCTGTGCATTGCCTGAGAAAATGTATTTTAATTCATATGCAAATGAGGAGACTTCAGTGCACACTTGGTGTGGCCAAGAGTTTGACACATAGTAATGCCTACTAATTTCATATTGAGGTCCTTCCTCCACTTCTGAGACATCACTTGTTTGTTTTCCAGGGCGAGTACTGTCTGCTCAGATGCCTCTCAATCAACAATTGATGGTGGCTGACTAGCAAGTCTAATATTACAGATTAAAGAGGTCCTGTCACTAGGTCATAAATGGACAGTTATTACTCTAATTTTATTCACACGCCTACAGCAAATATTCAGTTGTTTGTTTGTTTTTTTAAATCCTCCATACTGTTCCAGAGATATGGGACTTTTTATTTACTATAGTTTTAAATTTTTTTGGTCTTTGCAAGTGGCCGTTGCTCACAATCTAACAAAGCAGAGCAGCCTAAGGACATACCTCTAGAGAATCATATGAACCACACTACCATAGTAAAGACCATCAAAATTAACAGTACATAAAAAGATCCATTTCTCTGGACTCGTATATAAAAAAAAATCAGAGTACTCTGGGAAGCAACAAGACTAAAATAGGTACAAAAAGTGAACACTTTTGACTTGGTGACAGGACCTCTTTAAGATGCTCTCTTCTAAAAAGTACTTGAGAAGGATGTGCAAGAGGACCTGTCACCACATCAAAAGTGGCAAGATTTTCCTCTTATTTTATTCCCACTGCTCAACTAATTATGCATTTTGTTGTGCTAATTTTCCTGGTCTTTACCAAAGGGACATTGGTCATACGGTAATTATGCCTGTCAGCCTAAAGACACAACCCCAAGATAATCTTGTCAGCCATGCCCTCTTGGTAAAGACCAGGAAAATTTACTCTATATAAAAAGGATCATATCTCTGGAATTATATGGCAGATTAAGAAAAAACAACAGCTTACACATAGCGACTCACCAGCGATCCCGACAACGATATCAACGTGTCAGGATTGCTGGTGAGTTGCTATGTGATCGCTGGTGAGCTGTCACACAGACAGCTTCACCAGCGATCAGCACAGCGACGCCGAGTGAGTGGCGTCGCTGTGTTCGTTAGTTACCAGCACGCTGATGCAGGGAGCTGGTAACTAACGTACACATCGGGAATCTAAGGGGCGCCCATCCCTTGGATACCCGATGTGTACGTTAGTTACCAGCAGATCGCTGGTCTCCCGCCTGTCACACGCAACGATGCGCGCTGGCCAGCGGGAGACCAGCGACCAAAGAAAGGTCCAGAGGTTTCCCAGAGCGATCAGCGATACCGGCAGGGGGGTCGGTCGCTGATCGCTGTCAAACACAGCTATCTCGCTAGTGAGATCGCTGTTGTGTCACAAAACTTGTGACACAAGTTGTGACGTTGTGTGATGGGGCCTTTACTAAGGGGAGCAGTTGGTATGAAATAAGGTCAAAAATTGGCCTCTTTTGTCCTGTGACAAGTCACCTTTCATGCAATCATGGAACCTTACTTTATGAAGTATTGTTCTTCTTTCCTTTAGTCTTTACTCTTACCTCTGTTCAGTTCAGAAAAGTGTTTGGCTGAGTGCAGACGGACTTTTTAGCCCTGCGGATTTTTCCACGCAGAATGGAAGAAATACGCAGGTCAAATGACCTGCATTTTTCCTGCAGATTTCTTCCATTTTTCCTGCGGTTTTATTGCGGTTTTTGTGTGGTTTTCCACTGCGGTTTTCCCCCTGCGGATTTGGTGACAGGGGAGATGGAAAACCACACAAAAGAAGTAACATGCTGCGGATTTTGTACCGCAGGAAAACCGTGCGGAAAAATCCGCAGCGTCTGCACAGCGGTTTTTTTTTTCATTGATTTTAAGGCTACTGTACATCACAATGCGGATATGCAACGTTTCTGCGCGGTAAAATCCGCTGCAGATCCGCTGCAAATCTGCATCGTGTGCACACAGCCTTAAAGTTCTGCATTGAAAGTTTGAAAATTTGTACAGTAAGATTTTGTTCAGACATCTGTCTTAAACACGTATGAGGAAAATGGACAATGTTTTCGATCAGAGTTTTAGTAGTGTCATTGTGAGGAGATGGACATATTTCCCATGTTCCACCTTGAATAATATGTAAATTGTCATAATGTGTAATGTGAATAGTGACTTGTAATGATGATAAGGTGTGATGCTGGACTGTAGGGTGGTTAAGTTGAAGGAAAAGTGAAAGTTTCCTGGTAGTGAGGCAGATAGGGTCTGAAGTGAATAGAGAAAGAACCTAAAGTCCAGTGTGAGCAGTGCTGCATCATTGCGTGTTCCTAACATGAGTGGAGACCGAAGGAAAGAGATAGCGTGATCTGGAGCAGAGCAGTAAAGAGGAAAAGTAACTGAGAGACAAAATGATTCTCTAGAGACTGGTCGTTGGAGAGGATGCCTAGCAGAAAGGTCCAAAGATTATTACTGCTGATAGGGATGAGCGAGTATACTCGTTAGGATTCGGTACTCGGCGAGTAATGCGGTACTCGTGGTACTTGAATCCTGGCGAGTATTTCACTACTCAACCTCGCAATATTCGGCACAGACTGCAAGTCCCCGCACAGCCCTGCACAGTCCTCGCACAGTCCAGCACAGTCCCGCACAGCCCTGCACAGTCCCCGCACAGCCCAGCACAGTGCCGCACAGTACCTGCACAGCCCAGCACAGTCCTGCACAGGCCAGCACAGTCCCCGCACAGCCCAGCACAGTCCCACACAGCCCTGCACAGTCCCTGCACAGTAGAAAACCAAAAAAGAAGACCATAAAGGTCAAAAGGGGAATCAAGGATGGACGTAGTTATGGTAAGGAAGAAGGATATAAATATCTATCAAAAATTGTCAGTAACACCTAAAAAAAAATAAATATCCTTCACCTATTAATAACCATAAGTATAGATGTATAGTAACATTACTCCTTGATACAATAGAGGCTCCATATACGGTAAGTAGTTAGCATAAAAAAATTTTATTAATTTTTATTTAACATAATACATAAATAGTGACAACATGGAAGCAAACAGGACATGGGACAGTGAAAATATAAATAGGGTTATCATAAATAACCAAAGCAAGGAGAAGACATATGTCCTATGTATACAGCCGTGTGCCAACACACAGCAAATAGATGCACAAAATGTTCACAGCAAAGTACAGGCTTAAATAGCTAATTGTACATATAGAAGTCAGCAACATATGAGAAGGACAAATGTCTCCCTGTACAAGATAAATAGGAAAGGAGGGGAAACTGTCACACACTGCCTTGCATGATAGCTACAGCCACTCTCAATAGGGTAAAGTACTCCCCTTTAACATGTCTGACACAGCCGCAGTAAAAAACCTAGGTAAAGTGATGGCTGTGTCATAAGCAATATAACATAGATGGCATAGATGGGAGCAGATGAGTAGATATACTATTATATTAAATACCTTCAGTCATGGTGTAGCAGAGAGTGGGTGCAGCAGGCACGTGTGGGACACCGGGAGCCTCGACGACAAGGACTGAAACTTCAGCTAATCAAGGTTCGTCATGTGTGGAGGTCCGCCCATAAAAGGGAGGCGGCAGAGCGCACTCCAACCAATGAAGAGGAGGGCATTGACGTCGCTGAACAGTGTCACAGCGACGTACACATCCCCCAAAAGGGGCGGTACACTGTGACACTGTTCAGCGACGTCACTGAAGTTTCAGCCCTTGTAGTTAAAAAGCCCATGCCTCCTCGAATTAGCCACGCCTCCCGACGAAGCCATAGGCGAAACGCGTGTCGAGGCTCCCGGTGTCCCACACGTGCCTGCTGCACCCACTCTCTGCTACACCATGACTGAAGGTATTTAATATAATAGTATATCTACTCATCTGCTCCCATCTATGCCATCTATGTTATATTGCTTATGACACAGCCATCACTTTACCTAGGTTTTTTACTGCGGCTGTGTCAGACATGTTAAAGGGGAGTACTTTACCCTATTGAGAGTAGCTGCAGCTATCATGCTAGGCAGTGTGTGACAGTTTCCCCTCCTTTCCTATTTATCTTGTACAGGGAGACATTTGTCCTTCTCATATGTTGCTGACTTCTATATGTACAATTAGCTATTTAAGCCTGTACTTTGCTGTGAACATTTTGTGCATCTATTTGCTGTGTGTTGGCACATGGCTGTATACATAGGACATATGTCTTCTCCTTGCTTTGGTTATTTATGATAACCCTATTTATATTTTCACTGTCCCATGTCCTGTTTGCTTCCATGTTGTCACTATTTATGTATTATATTAGCATAAAAAAATTTTATTAATTTTTATTTAACTACTTACCGGATATGGAGCCTCTATTGTATCAAGGAGTAATGTTACTATACATCTATACTTATGGTTATTAATAGGTGAAGGATATTTATTTTTGAGGTGTTACTGACAATTTTTGATAGATATTTATATCCTTCTTCCTTACCATAACTACGTCGACCCTTGATTCCCCTTTTGACCTTTATGGTCTTCTTTTTTGGTTTTCTATGTCTGTGGTCTAGAGGTTTTCTTCCACTTGACCATGTGGAATTTTGTTTTGGTTATACAGTCCCTGCACAGTACCTGCACAGCCCAGCACAGTCCCAGACAGGCCAGCACGGTCCCGCACAGCCCGGCACAGTCTTCACACAGTCACCGCCCAGCCCAGCACACACACACAGCCCATTTCTCGCATTTCCCATTGACTTACATTGGACTCGCTACTCGTTACGAGTACCCGAGTATTAGGAGGTACTCGTAACAAGTACAGTGAGTCTGAGTATTTCACTATTCGCTCATCCCTAACTCCTGAAGGTAATGGGCCTAGACAGGGCCGAGTACATGAGAAAAATGAAGTGCCCTGAGTTCTAGAGTGTCAGCATCAGAGAAGGTAAGTACCAGCAATACTGCCAGCATAGCTCCCCTAAGGGGAAAGAAGATGGGGAACAGCTGGTTGAGTTAAGGACTCTCGCTAAGCTGAAATGTAGTGTTGAGCTGGGTTGTGGTGAGATAATGAGAAACAGGAACTACAGAGGATAAGTAAAGAGAGTAAAGAGGAAGAAATTGAAATTGTGTGAAAAATGCTCTGAATCGTGAAGGAAACATTCATAAGATTGTGTACCCGCTATCTCCTGTAAATACCAAGTTCCCGTTCAGTAAAAAGTTTATTTTTAAATGGTTGTCTCCTTCATTGAACTGTAAAACATCTGGTCCTTGCAAACCAGCGGCTGCATGGGTGTAGCACACTCACAGCACAAGTCCACACACCCAGCCAGGACCTCCATCTTCTTGTAATGTGCTGAGGTGCAAGAGACAGATACCGCACCCATGACTAGCATCCCACGCCATATTACATCATCACTGTCATCAGAGTTTTATCAGCTTTTTTCAAATGAGAAAAAAATATGTATCTCTACCTTACCTATCAACTAATCTACGGAAATTGACAACAAACAGAAGGCATTCGAGAGCGATCTTTTTCACTGACCCATACACTTGAATTGCCAATTTTGATCTTACACTTGGAACAAAATCGAACATGTCTCCAGAATTTTGTGCGGACCACTCAGTCTGACAAAACATCTGATATGTGAAGAGCCCCATAGACTATCATAGGTATGAGTGCTATTGCTGAAAAACTTGATTGGTCCTGATATGTGAAAAATAAATCTCTGAATGAGCCACAATGGTAGACGTTCTAAAAAAGGGTTTATTATTAGTGTTATTAGTGGTAATGTTGGTTGTGCAATTACGGTAAGCTCACTGTTCTGTTTTGTGAGCTATAAAAATGGATGACTTGAATCTGTCAGGTTTATCTCTGATGTTGTAAAGAATGAAGACAAAATAATGCATAGATGGTGGCCTAAATAGCTTTACCATGGAGCACTTCCGCCTTCCTTGGAGTGTTCCTAAAGTCATGTTCTGATATTGTCAGCATTGTAATCTAAATAATTTATTACCTTTTTTTGAAAATTACATAATGTGCAAATTTGAAGTTTGCCTCTCTGGCAAGTGACATAAAAGACCTGCAAATGTTCAGTGTTCAATATTTCAGGACTAATTTTGAGCGTCTGCCAGACCATTTTTTAATGTTAGTCATGACGTTGGTATTGTCAAGTGTAGAGTTGAGCGACTTTTGGTTTTTTAGGGTCGAGTTTCGTTTCGTGAAACCCGACTTTTCCAAAAGTCGGGTCGAGCAAGATCGGCCGATTATAGGGAAAAGTCGGGGTCGTCCCGAAACACGAAACCCAATGTAAGTCAATGGGGAATAAAAGTCGGCAGTGAGAGGAGGACAGGCAACACACCTACAGTGCCCATTTGAATGCCAAAAGCATCAATTCTTCTTACTTAAGCTTGTCAACCTTAATTAACTTCATAATACAAGTTACGCACTGAAAAATGGGGGTTATTTGGCTAAAGTTGTGGGGGGGTAGGGCTGGCCCCAGGTTTTCATGTGCCCTGGGCGAAAGAGCGCCCCTTTAACACATACCACAACTCATCATGCTCCGATACGGCAGAGAAATAGCAGTATAGTACAATGAAAAATACTTCACTTTTTACATCTCATGACGAGGCCCATCTATTTCTCCATACAGAATCATTGGTCCCATATAATGTTTGAAACAGTATATGATGAGCTCCACATAATGCTACAGTATATATTGGTCCCCATGGATGAAGCTCCACTGTCTTATGGGCCCAAATAATGCTCCAAACATAATGGGCCCCATTTCTAATGCTCTAGCGTATAATGGGCCCTGTAAATGCTGCTCCAGTGTCTGATGTCCACCTTTGGAATGTTCCAGTGTATGATGGGCCCCATCTATCATTCTCCAGAGTATAGTGCTCCCCAAAAATTGCTGTCCCAACATTGAAAACAATCAAATAAGTCTCCTCGCTAGGGAATCCCTGTACTAGTCTGGACTCCTCGTCGTCCCCATCTTCCATCTCACTGCACAATATTTCAACCTTGCAAGTGCTGTGATCCTGAGCAAGCAGGGGGGGCCCACTCGTTGGCGACGGCACTGGCACAGGGCCCCTGATAGTACGGTGGTGTGTCTGATGGCGGGTGGGCCGAACCTGCACTTTCATCTGAAGCTTCCTCTTTGTCACCGTGTAAGATGGAACTGTATATGGGAAGGGTAACCTGAGTTTCATCAGGGTCAGATTCAGGCCATGTAGCGTGCGAGGGGAATGTAGTGGTCTGGGTCAATGTACCAGCAGATTCATCGAGCAGTGGCTGGGCATCAGTGCACTTGTGTCGCCCCCAGGAGTACGGTCGCCACAGTGGCATTACCTTCCTCCTAGGGAGTGTGATGTCATGCTTGGGAGCAACGAAGGATCTCTCTAGCAGGTTAACTGATTGGGCGGCGTTATTCCCACGAGTCATGACCCTCCAAACAGCGTTCATGAAGGCAAAGTGTTTGTTTTACGTGGGCAGTATGGTTGCAAAGCTGAACCTTAAAGGAATGTCCAGAAGGGCACCACCAGGAGTGGAGCCTACGGTTAAATTCGACTCCACCTGGGAAACCTCAACCATGCCAGCTACAGAACAGATGCACACATTGCAAGCTTAATTCCGTTAACGAACGAGACTCCGTCATGCCCCGCGGTCCGAGTCCGGCTTACTAGAGGGACGCGTGAGGCTCTGGCATATGAGATTGGCCAATAACTGGTGTGTCATGCCCTTACATGTCCGTGGCTGCATGTGCGCTACACTGAAAAGGCCAGCGTTTGTCGCTTACAGGTGCAGATAACCCGCTGAACAACGTTAGTGATGGGGATCACTGATTACAATTATTACCCGCGAACGATGATTTCCCAGTAAGTGCAGGTCAACTGCAGTTCCGGAATTAGGCCTAACCGTCATTCCTGAAAAAATGAAAAACTTACGTGTGCAAACCACAGGTGCTGTAGCTTGCTTAACAGCTCGCCAGCCTTTCTCACGCCCAGTATGGATTACACGTGATTGCACAAAGGTGAGAAAGGGTACCGTATCCCAGGATAACATGTATGGATAGCGTACACATTCAAAATATGTGTCTATACATCAGGAGGCAGGCTCAGATGGTGTTAGGCCCAGTATGGCTTGCACGTGATTGCACAAAGGTGAGAAAGGGTACCATATCCCCGGATAACATGTATAGATAGCGTACACATTCAAAATATATGTCTATACATCAGGAGGCAGGCTCAGACGGTGTTAGGCCCAGTATGGCTTGCACGTGATTGCACAAAGGTGAGAAAGGGTACCCTATCCCCGGATAACATGTATGGATAGCGTACACATTCAAAATATATGTCTATACATCAGAAGGCAGGCTCAGACGGTGTTAGGCACAGTATGGCTTGCACGTGATTGCACAAAGGTGAGAAAGGGTACCTTATCCCCGGATAACATGTATGGATAGCATACACATTCAAAATATATGTCTATACATCAGGAGGCAGGCTCAGACGGTGTTAGGCCCAGTATGGCTTGCACGTGATTGCACAAAGGTGAGAAAGGGTACCGTATCCCCGGATAACATGTATGGATAGAGTACACATTCAAAATATATGTCTATACATCAGGAGGCAGGCTCAGACGGTGTCAGGCACAGTATGGATTTGACGGCCCAGACTACACAGCGGAGGAGCAGGGAGAGGTAAAGATTGCAAATTCTGGGGCCCTGCCCAAGCAAGGGGGGCCCACTCGTGGGCGTCGATACTGGCACTGGGCCCCTCATAGTACGGCGGTGTGTCTGACGGCGGGTGTGCACCACCACCGTCAGAGACACTTGATTGCACTATGAGGGACCCTGTGCCAGTGCCCGCGCCCAAGAGTCGGCCTACCCACCTGTCCAGGGCAACGGCACTCGCACAGTGTCGTGCGCTAGGTGGTGACCCCGGCCATGAGGGGGGGGGGCAGCACAGTTAGGGAGTTTTAGAAAGTGGCATATGTTGATGTTGGACATTCAGCTGATGCAAAAGGCGAAATAGGTCAATTCCCAGGAAGAGGTGGACCAAAGCAAGCCATTTTTCTGTCACCCTATGTGTCATCAGGGGAAGGTGGGACAAAATCCTTGAAACCCATGCATGGTTCATTTTAATGAAGGTTAGATCATCCACATTTTGGGTTGACAGACGGGTCCTTTTTTCTGTCAGGATTGATCCAGCTGCACTGAAGACTCTTTCCGATAGCACACTTGCAGCTGGGCAAGCGAGCTCCTGTAAGGCATATTGTGCCAATTCAGGACAGGTGTCCAGTTTAGCGGCCCAATAGTCAAAGGGGAATGACCTGTGTGGGAGAACATCGATATGGGAGGAAAATTAGTTTGTAACCATAGTTGACAACTGCTGTCTCCTGTCACTTTCCATCGATGCAGTATTACCAGTTGTGTGAGCGGTACTTGAAAAATCAGTCCACAACATTGTCATGAAACCCCTGTCTCCAACGCCACTTCTGCTGTGTGCACCATGAACACCTCTGCCAAGCTGCCCCCGGCCCGTACGGCTCGTGTGAGAACCATCACCGCTGCTGTGTGCTGGGAATGCCTCAAGCAACCGATTTTCCAGAGTTGCTTGTTTATTAGCCAATATTAGGTCAAGGTTCTCCTGTGGCATGATGTTTTGTAATTTGCCTTTATAGCGTGGATCCAGGATGCTGGCCAACCAGTAGTCGTCATCGTTCATCATTTTGGCAATGCGGGGGTCCCTTTTTAGGATCTGCAAAGCATAATCTGACATGTGGGCCAATGTTCCCGGTGTCAATGATGCACTGCGAGTGCTGGGTGGAGGAGCACTTTCTGGCAAATCCACATCCCTCCAGTCACGCACAAACCCTGTACCAGACCTTGCCACGCAAACATTTTCACTTGCCCCATGAGATGCATCCTCCTCCCCTAAGTAATCATCCCCATCATCATCCTCCTCCTCCTCTTCTTCCTCCACCTCGTCCAGGAGAGGTCCCTGAGCAGACAATGGCTGAATGTCATCAAGGATTCCCTCCTCCTCTTCCTCCTCATCAACATTGGCTGCAGACGCCTGCTCCTTAAGGTGCGTCAAAGTTTGCATGAGCAGACGCATAAGTGGGATGCTCATGCTTAGGATGCCGTCGTCTGCGCTTACCAGCCGTGTGCATTCCTCAAAACACTGAAGGACTTTACAGAGGTCTTTCAGCTTCGACCACTGCACACCTGTCAACTCCATGTCTGCTCTCAAAGTGCCTGGCCGTGTATCTTCCCACAAATGCATTATGGCCTGCCTCTGCTCGCACAGCCGCTCCACCATGTGCAGGGTGGAGTTCCACCTTGTTGCAATGTCGATAATGAGGCGGTGGTTGGGAAGGTGGAGCAATCGCTGCAGCTTCTGCATACGAACAGAGTGTACAGGCGACCGGCGGATGTGCGCGCACAGTCTTCGCACCTTCTGGAGCAGGGCTGTTAACTCCGGATAATTTTTGAGGAAGCACTGCACCACCAGGTTCAAGGTGTGAGCCAAGCAAGGTATGTGGCTGAGTTTTGAAAGGGCTATGGCTGCCACAAAATTACGGCCATTATCACTAACTACCTTGCCTGCCTCAAGATGTACACTGCCCAGCCATGACTCAGTTTGTTGCTTCAAGTACTCGGCCAGCACCTCGGCGGTGTGTCTGTCGCCCAAACACATCATCTGCAACACAGCCTGCTGACGCTTTCCACTAGCTGCTCGATAGGGGGACACCTCGTGTGCAACAGTGGCAGCTGCAGATGGAGTGCTCGTACGACTGCGCTCTGTGGACGAGCTTTCGCTTCTGGAGGAGGAGGAGGAGGAGGGTCGAACGCCTACAGCCAACTGTTTCCTATACCGTGGGCTAGGCAGCACTGTCCCACCACCGCTGTCCCCTGTGGACCCTGCATCCACCACATTAACCCAGTGCGCAGTGATGGATACGTAACGGCCCTGGCCATGCCGACTGGACCATGCATCAGTTATGAGGTGCACCTTTCCACTCACTGACTGCTTGAGTGCATGGACAATGCGGTCTTTTACATGATGGTGGAGGGCTGGGATGGCTTTGCGAGAGAAGAAGTGGCGACTGGGTAGGTCATAGCGTGGTACTGCATAGGCCATGAGTTCGCGGAAAGCTGCGCTTTCCACCAACCGATAGTGCATCATCTCAAACGAGATTAGTTTGGCAATGTGGGCGTTCAAACCCAGTGTACGCGGATGAGAGACTGAGTACTTTCTTGACCTACTCATAGTGTCTGGGAGGGTGAGCTGGACTTGAGAGCTGCATATGGTGGAAGTAGCGGTGGACAGGGCGGACTGAGAGAGGGTTGATGATGGTGATGGAGTTGGTGTTCTTTCTGATGGCCTAGATTCAGTATTTCGTTGATATAACAGTGGGATTCCCTGACTGCTGTGGCCTTGCAACGACACCTCAACATTTGCTGCTGTGCTAACCGGTGGGCTTACAGTGGGGGAAACAATGTAGCGTTGTTGACTACCTTCTTTGTGATCAGTTGCACATGTGGCACTTGAGGTTTGGTGTTGTGTCCACGCTTGCAAGTGCATGCTGGTTAAATGTCTAAGCATGCAACTGGTATTCAAATTTTTCAGATTTTTCCCTCGGCTAAAGGTCTTTGCGCACTTCTTACAGATAACCTTGGCCTGATCATGAGGATTTTGTTCAAAAAAGTGCCACACTGCACTCTTCCTACTTTGGCAGACATTTTGCGGCCTAGCACGCTGTGATCTTTTGACCGTCTGGACAAGCTGTCCAGCAACTCTTTTGATTTTTGGAACCTGTCTTTGGAGTGCTCCGGGCCTGCCAGATAACAGCTGTTGCGATGTCGATGTCTGCTGTGGATGCTCCTCCTCATCTGAGCTATTGGAAGCAGCACCCTCTTCCCCCAATGGATGCCAATCTGGGTCAACAACTGTGTCATCCATCACCTCCTCTTCAATGTCATGTGCACCTTCCTCTGTGTCACCGTGTATGGTGGTATAGTGTGCGGGAAGGGGCACCTGAGTCTCATCAGGGTCAGAATCTGGCTCTGTACACTGCGAGGACAATGTAGTGCTCTGAGTGAATGTACCAGCAGAATCATCTATCAGCGGCTGTGCATCAGTGCACTCCATGTCAGATTCATCTTGGCCTGGGTAATTCACCATTTCACTTGATAATCCAGGCATGGTATGTGAAAACAGCTCCATGGAGTAATCAGTAGTATGGCCTGCGTCATCCTTCAATCTTGGTTGGGGTGAAGGACACAAGGAAAGGTGTGGTTCATGAACATGAGCCTCCAATGACGACTCAGTGCTTTTATTTTTTACAACTTCAGAAGAGGAGGCGATAGAGCTGGAGGCTGAGTCAGCAATGTAAGACAAAACTTTTTCCTGAAGCTCTGGCTTTAAAAGCGGTTTGCCAACTCCTAGAAAACTAAGCCTTCGAGGCCTTGTGGAGCCAGACGATGACGCAGGCTCAACACCTCCTGCATTTGGTCCTATTTTGCTTTTGCCACTACCATCAGATCCACCACCAACACCATCATTACCAGCTGCCAACCCCCGCCCAATTCCACGGCCTCTTCCACCAGCCTTCCTCATTTTTGGTAGAAATGTAGACAAAATCCAACAAACTATATAGTAATGTAAAACAAGGTACAAGGTGTCTATAGGACAGGGGAGATTTTGAATTTCTGCAGACACTTGTGGACACTGGACACTTTTGGATTGTGTGAGGCCCACTGAATATCAGAGCGCTATGTCACAGGCTCGATGGCACAGGTGTGAAAAAAGTGACTACAGGATAAGGGAGATTTTGAATTTCTGCACACACTAGTGGACACTGGACACTTTTGGATTGTGTGAGGCCCACTGAATATCAGAGCGCTATGTCACAGGCTCGATGGCACAGGTGTGAAAAAAGTGACTACAGGATCACAGAGATTTTGAATTACTGCAGACACTTGTGGACACTGGACACTTTTGGATTGTGTGAGGCCCACTGAATATCAGAGCGTTATGTCACAGACTCGATGGCACAGGTGTGAAAAAAGTGACTACAGGATAAGGGAGATTTTGAATTTCTGCACACACTAGTGGACACTGGACACTTTTGGATTGTGTGAGGCCCACTGAATATCAGAGTGCTATGTCACAGGCTCGATGGCACAGGTGTGAAAAAAGTGACTACAGGATAAGGGAGATTTTGAATTTCTGCAGACACTAGTGGACACTGGACACTTTTGGATTGTGTGAGGCCCACTGAATATCAGAGCGCTATGTCACAGGCTCGATGGCACAGGTGTGAAAAAAGTGACTACAGGATAAGGGAGATTTTGAATTTCTGCAGACACTAGTGGACACTGGACACTTTTGGATTGTGTGAGGCCCACTGAATATCAGAGCGCTATGTCACAGGCTCGATGGCACAGGTGTGAAAAAAGTGACTACAGGATAAGGGAGATTTTGAATTTCTGCAGACACTAGAGGACACTGGACACTTTTGGAATGTGTGAGGCCCACTGACGCTGTATGGTGTGAAAAAATGCACGCTCAGTACCTCAGCAGGACAAAAAAAAAATTGGGATTGCTTTTAAAAAAGCAGTTTGCAGAGCAGTGGGGAAACAGCAATGCAGCTGTCAGGAAGCCTTAGAAGGTAGCCTAACAACCAACACCGCTGATCCACCACAATATAGCCTCCCCTTGCACTGCACACACAGTGACTGGTGTGTTGTACAGGCAAAATCGCTAGCAGCAGAAGCAGTTTTTTTTTCTTCTTCCCTGCCTAACGCTCTCCTTACAGAATCAGCAACCTCTCCCTATGCTAAGATCGGCAGAAGTAAGATGGCGGTCAGCGTGCACGCCCTTTTATAACCCCTGTGACGCCCACCAAAGCAAGCCAATCACTTGCATGCCCTTCTGAAAGATGGTGGTGACCCCTGTCTATGTCATCACGTTGCCCACAGTGTCCGTGGATCCTGATTGGCTGAAAAAGAGCGCAAAACAAACTTTTGAAACGCGACTTTGGCGCGTAAGTCGCCGACCTCGTGGCCGACCTCATCCTAGGGTCGGGTTTCGTTTCATGAAACCCAACTTTGCCAAAAGTCGGCGACTTTTGAAATTTTTCGACCCGTTTCGCTCAACTCTAGTCAAGTGTTTACCTCGTGGGGAGATCAAGCGTCTTGACTTTCCCCCGATACCCCAACGTGACCATAAAAAACCCCCACCACCATCCTGGCGCCAACTACTACACAGACACCGGTATTTCTTTTGGACTGTTTATGGCCACAGCAGCCTTTTATTATAACAACAAAACAAACAATAAACACTGTATCATAAATAACAAAAGTACAATGACTTTAACCCTGGAAGGAGAAGTCCTTGAAGCCACAAGATCATGGTGAAATAGTCCAAAATATTGTGAACAAACCTCGACCATTTGCTCCCAGCCGTTACCCCACAGGCTTGGGAGCACCAGCACACCAATAGATATTGTCCACAAACTATTTGGAGATCCGCCCTCTTCGGACGGAAAACTCCACATCCACCTTTCACCAGATCACGACCAGCATACCTTTAAACGAAGGAGACCCTACACACCGAGTCTCCAAAACCAATTTCCACCAACTTCAAGGACTCCCCCCTCCCCCAAAACCGCTATGACCCAAAATTGGAATCGCACCCCACTGCCCCAAAAAGAAAAAAGGGAGGGAGGGTGGGACTGTTCTGGAGCTGTGAGAGCAGGAACAGAGGGCGGGAACCCTCCAGCCCCTAGCTTAAATACCCCCTAGCTCCCCCTCCCCATTAACCCTTCCCTCCAATAAACCCTCCAACCCCCGTCATGATGGCCTCCGCCCACGCCTCCTCTAGGGGCCCGGGTGGCTCACTCTGGCCATTTCTTTGTAATTAAACATTGTTAGTGATATTAGATGAAACATTTTAAAGACAAGATATGGTTATATCCAGTACAAGAAAAACTCTACGAAACTCCTTTTGACAGTTTAGACGTCTAGGGGTACCCGGACATTTTGTATCACTAATTGAACATGTCCTTGCGGCCATTTTAAGTTGTAAGGGTAGCATGGGAAAAGAACCTTAAAACCCCTATAAAGAGGTTATTTGGTGAGTAAAAATGTTTCACAAAATGCTCAGCATAGATTAAGTAATGAAAGAAGCAATACTCACCTTATTGATGGCCACCTACTCCCATTTCTGTTTCTACCCAATCCTCTCTACTTTCTGCTGCAGAGAAGATCTCCAGGTAAAGGGACATGTAATTGCTGCACTAGGCATTTCCTTGAGCAAAATATAATCTTTCCAAATCCTTCATTAGGGCTCAAGCCCACTTGCGATGAAATAAGTCAAATTCAATCTGATAAAAATCAGATTGAATTCGTACCAATGTTAATCTATGACTGTGTGTTCATCTACTTTTTTTTTCCTGCTCCGCCCACCATGACTATGCAGTTTTGTAGCCTTAAGCTGCTGTTAAGCCCTTGCCTCACTGCTCTCTGCCTCCATCTTGTGGCCAAATCTTAGTACAGCACCGTCTCCTTTTCCTGCTGTTCTTTGTCGCCCCCTTGTGGCCAAAACCCAGTACTTTCCCATCTTTCACTGTCTCTAGCTGTCTCCCCACATACATATACAGCAGTCCACGTCAAGTACTTTTACTGCACATTTTGCATACACCTTCCTACTGCAGACAGGTCCATAGGTCAGTCCACTTCCCTACATATGCAGAACATTGCATTTTTACTTGTGCTTCAAAACATTGCCTGAGATAACTTCACGCCTTATGACTGTATGAATCTGAAGTTTATCACAACAATTGTGTTGTACATTTTCCTCTTTAAGAAAAGATACTAATTATTAAAAGAAAAATGTAACATAACTAATTTTAACACAGGATTTTTTCTCATTAAACGCATAAGACATGAGAATGGTGAGCGCTTCATTATAACTAACAGTCCCTTTGCCTTTACCACTCGTCACTGTTCAGAAGTGATATCCGTACTACAAAAACTGCTCATTAATAGTGGATAGAGTGAACTTACTGTAAGGATCACCTATTGGGACGCTGTATACACACGACGCCTCTTAGTTCACAATGTGAAGAAACCTATCAGATACGGTCCAGTAAGTTATAACTGTTAACAAGTTCTACGTAATTGCCCATGACAATCTAGTAATTGGTTTTCATCTACAGCATATACTGCAATTCTACTTTATATGTAGACATGGAACAACCCTTTAAAATACTAAGTCTTAATTGCCACCAATCCCCCACACTAGATCTCTCACATGGCTCTTAAAAGCAGTTCATTTACTGGAAAATGAATTCATGCAGCATTAAATATAGTAGAATTTAAGCTGCAACTTTCATTTGGTGTTGCAATGAACACTATAGCATTATAGAATTTTATCATACAGAATAAGGGACCAAAAAAATGTTTTAGGCTGGTTTCACATTTGCGTTGGGCAGAGCTGCGGGAGGCTACGTACTTCCTCTGTTAAGCCCCACCCACTGCCGCACCTCTTTCATTCAGCTCCGCCTACGTCTGCATGCATCATGCGTACCTATCTTTAACATTGAGTATGCAGGCCATGCGGATGTATGCGGATGCATCAGCATGTGTCGTTTTGATGCTGCGCCAAACTGCTTTGAATGCAATACATTGCATTTTGTTGCGGTCGGCGTGCGCGTCAAAACGACGCATGAAGGCGCATCCGCATACATCTGCATGGCCTGCATACCCAATGTTAATGATAGGTAAGCATGATGCATGCAGACGTAGGCGGAGCTGAATGGAAGAGGTGCAGCAGTGGGTGGGGCTTAATGGAGGAAGTACGTAGCCTCCCGCAGCTCTGCCCAATGCAAATATGAAGCCTGCCTTAAGTTGTTTACCTGCATGCTAAATGTCACTGTCTTTGTACAACACAGAAATGTGCACATTTTATAGAATATTGCTGTAGCATTGTGTTGTAATAAAGTGTGACACTAGACAAAATAAAAAGTGGGGCCCCAAATGCTAACATATTTCACCATCACACAGAAATATTTAGGTTGCATTTTTACATAGCCAATTTCAGACCGTAAACACCTTTATGACCTTGGACGCAATAGAACATCCAAAGTCAAAGTCCCCGCTTTAATGATGAGGGCTCAGGTGGTGAGCTCACATCAAAGCCGGGACATGTCAGCTGTTTTGAATAGCTGACATGTGTCTGCAATAGGTGCAGGTGGAATCGTGATCCACCCACGCCTATTAACTAATTAAATTCCACTGTGAAACGCTGACAGCAGCATTTATCATGTGCTTCCATCCTCCGGAACGGAAATACGTGCATCTCTGACCCCCGGCATGAGATCAGGGGTCAGCAATGTGTTGGCATCACAACCAGAGGTCCCCTGGAGCCCTCTATGCTTGCTGATGCTGGATTGCTATGAGCGCTACCAGGTGGTCAGTGCACTCAGCAATGCAATAATTAAGCTACATATAGGTGATCTGCTCTTTGCCTATATGTAGCAGAGCTGATCAGGTTATGGCAGCTTCTAGCCTCCCATGGAGGCTATTGAAACATGCCAAAATTAAAAATAAAAAGTTTTTAAAATTCTGAAAAACATAAAAAAATACAAAAGTTTAAATCACCCCCCTTTCGCCCCATTCAAAATAAAGCAATAAAAAAAATCACACATACACATATAAGGTATCGACGCATTCAGAATTGTCCAATCTATCAATGAAAAAAAGAATTAATGCAATCACTAAACGGCATAGTGGGAAAAATCAAAACCCCAGAATTCCTTTTTTTTGGTTGCCACAACAATGCTTTAAAATGCAATAACGGACAAACAAAAGATCATATCTGCACATAAATGGTATCTTTAAAAACATCAGTTCGGCACGCAAAAAATAAGCCCTCACCCAACTCCAGATCACAAAAAATGGAGATGCTACAGGTATCGGAAAATGGCACAATTTTTTTTAAGCAAACTTTGGAATTTTTTTCACCACTTAGATAAAAATGAACCTAGATATGTTTAGTTTCTATGAACTCGTAATAATCTGGAGAATCATAATGGCAGGTCAGTTTTAGCATACATGCTAAAACTAATGATGTATTTAAAAAGTACAACTCATCCTGCAAAAAATAAGCCCTAAACATGGCCATATTGATGGAAAAATTAAAAAGTTATGGCTCTGGGAAGAAGGGGAGCGAAAAACGAAAACGCTAAACCAAAAAAAGCTCCTCCCATTAAGGGGTTAAACAAACCAGCTTTTTTTACACCAGCTGCCGAAGAATGATGGGGTAGAATAAATCGTTACTGATAGATCGTTCTGCTATTATACAGTATCATGTTATTATCATCAAAGAAGGAAAGGTATCCATTCCAACAGCAGATCCATCGGTGAATAATTATTTAAATTTAATGTATAACATGGATAAATCCTTAAGGACCGCCGACACGCCTTTCAATGGTGGCAGATAAGGGTACTTATTCCTCAGCAATGCTTTTTAATGGCGCTGACAAATAAAGTTATAGCGCCCCCTAACGTAGGAAAATCTCTGGGGTCTCAGTTACCTGGGGTAGTTGAGACCCCCCCGGAGAACATGATTCTTGTCGGTTTTTACTGTCCCCAGTATTGCAATCACCATTATTCACCAAATAACAGCGACCCTCCCACAAAAAAGTCAGATTTCCCATTTAATTTCTCCTTTGATATGATCTAGCACATTAAAGGAGAGAGAAATAGGGTCTCCTGAGCCCCCCGGTACCTCCGGCACCTCCTGCATCCCCCTATCCTGTCCCCCGGCCCTCGGCATCTTTTTCTGGGAAGAAAATGACTCGTCCATGCACAGTGCACCCACCGAGATCTGTCTGCCGGCACCAGGCAGCAATAGATTTTTCCCTATTGGTTCATTTTGATCATTGTGATAGACCAAAATAAAAAAATAGTAAATCAAACCTCCTTTTATCACCTTCTTAGGTAAAAATAATAAAATAAAAAAGTACATATTTCCATTTTTCTATCAGGGCTAGGGTTAGAGTTGAGGTTAAAGCTAGGGTTAGGGTGGGGCTAGGGTTAGGGTTCGGACTAGGGTCAGGGTTGGGCTAGGGTTAGGGTTGGGGCTAGGGTTAGATCTAGGGTTAGGGTTGGGCTACAGTTGGGTTAGGGTTGTGGTAAGAGCTAGGGTTAGGGTTGGGCTAAGGTCAGAGCTAGGGTTAGGGTTGTGCTAGGGTTAGGGTTGTGCTAAGGTTAGGGTTGGTGCTGGGTTAGGGTTGGGGCTAGGGTTGTGTTGAGGTTAGGGTTGTGGTGTTGGGGTTAGCATTGTGGTAGGGTTATGGTTAGGGTTGGGATTAGGGTTAGGGGTATGTTGGTGTGGCTCCCCTCCGGTCTGGCAGCCGCAATGGTGTCACCTCCCTAACCAGTGGTGGTATCATGTCTGAAAGTAAATGGAGCTCTATACCCTAAGTAAACCACACATCAACACACAAGCCCATCCCTGACCAGAATGGGGAGCACAAGCCCCTAGTTTGTAGGTTACTGCCTCTTCTGACTGGGGGGAAGGAGTAAGAGGGAGAGTGCAGTATAGTGTAAGGAAAGGAAGGGAGAAGGAGCACGTGAAGTTTCCAGGGTTGGAGCTATGGAAGGCTCACCCTAGGATTACGACGAAAGTAGGACACCAGAGTCCTGGGCTACCAGGCATAGCAAATCCTGAGAGCAGAATCTAGAGACCAGGAACTGCAGGTTCACTGGCCACCTCAGCAGCACTAAAAGCACCACATTACAGAGGGCTCAGAGCTGGGACTGACAGAACAGCTTGCAAATAGCTTGCAATGTGTGCTAGCTGTAGCTGCTACAGAACAGACAAGCAGGGAGTACAGATAATCTCATAAGCTGTTGAATCTCCAAACAGACTGACACAGAAAGGAAGGCTTATTCTACCCACTTAGTAGTGTGGACTCCAGCTGCTTCCAGGCTAGCCAGACCCTGGACCTAGTGACCAGAACCCCTGGATTCAACTTGCATCCATCATCAGTAAAGGGAAAGACTGAACTCCTTTGCCTCCTTGCTTCTTTCTTCTGCACTGCTCAGTACAACCCACATCATCACCCCAGGGGCATGCTCCTGCTGAGGGGAGTGATCCATCTTGCTGCATTAGCATTTATCCCCTGGGGACCCCACTTGCAGCCCTGGCCATCCCTGGTCAGACACTTCAGCTGGCATCACAATAAAACCATAAACTATTATCCCCTGTAAGTACTCCCCTTTCACTTGTCCGGTCAAGGCCACGGTGCTGGGCAATCCCCACTGTGATATCCCTGATAGACTGCCTGCCTGGCTACCGAGTACCCCTGGCCTGTGCGACCGCGATATTGACGTTAGAGTTGGGGTTAGTGCTGTGTTAGGGTTGGAGTTAGAATTGGGGGTTTTCACTGTTTAGGTACATCAGGGTGTCTCCAAACGCAACATGGCGCCCACCATTGATTCCAGCCAATTTTGCATTCCAAAAGTCAAACGGTGCTCCCTGCCTTCTGAATTCTGCCATGTGCCCAAATAGCAGCTTTCCCCCACATATGGGGTATCGGCACACTCAGGAAAAATTGCACACAAATTTTAGGTTCCATTTTGTCCTAATACCCTTGTGAAAATAAAAAAGTTTGGTACTAAAAAATTTTTTGAAAAAAGTAAAATGTTCATTTTTCCTTGCACATTGCTTTAGTTCTCCCGAAGCACCTGAAGGGTTAATAAACTTATTGTATGTGGTTTTGCGCATCTTTAGTGGTGCAGATTTTAGAATTGTGTCACTTTTGGGTGATTTCTGTTATATTGACCCCCAAACTCACTTCAAATGTGAGGTGGTTCCTAAAATAAATGGGTTTATAAATTTTACTGGAAAAGTGAGAAATCGCTGGTCAACTTTTAACTCTTATAACGTCCTTCAAAAAATTATGTTTCCAAAATTGTGCTGATGTAAAGTAGACATGTGGGAAATGTTATTTATTAACTATTTTGTGCAATATGACTCTCTGATTTAAGGGCACAAAAATTAAAAGCTTGAAAATTGCAAAATTTTAAAAATTTTTGCCAAATTTCTGCTTTTTTTTCATAAATGAATGCAAGTCATATCAAAGAAATTTTACCACTAACATGAAGTATGATATGTCACGAAAAAATATTGTCAGAATCTGTGGGATCCATTGAAGTTTTCCATAGCTATAACCTCATAAAGTGACAGTGGTCAGAAGTGTAAAAATTTGCTTGGTCATTAAGTACCAAATTGGCTCTGTCACTAAGGGGTTAAAATTCTGGTATAAAGCCATTAGTTTAGAAAAAAGGCAAGTAACCCGGGAAACTCATGGCCTTACGCGTTTCAAATGGACTGGTTCTTAATCATAGTTCAGAGTGTTCCCATACTCAAAGAAGCCCTAAAATAAATAAGGGAGATGAAGGAAATGAAGAGAGGAATAAACCTCTCTTACCATCACCCTCTCCCCCGACACTCCCACATAAGAATGCTCATTATCCCATAGAATAAGTCTGTAAATGTATAGCAAGTCTGTCCTTTTATTCATGCCCAAAGGAACTCTAGTATCTACTTTTTGTATCCATTGGGCTTCATTCATGTCAAAGAAAAAACGTCCCACCACTATTTTTAACCCCTTCACGACCAGTGACACAGTGTATGCATCATGAAAGTCGGTGCCATTCCGACCAATGATGCATACCCTGTCTCATGACTTCAAAGCCCCCCTGCGGGTTGGGTGACAGGGGTCGATGAAAGGTCACCCCACCCGCTGATAAAGAGGGCTTTGTACTTCACTCCAGGGGGGGTGGCTTCGCCCCCCGTGACTACGATCACTCTGATTGGCTGTTAAAAGTGAAACAGCCAATCAGAGCAATAGTAATATTTCATCAATGAAAATTGATGAAATATTACAATCCAGACATGGCTGATGCTGCAGTAGCATCGGACGTGGCTGGAGACCCAGATCCGACCCCCGCACACCGACTCATGGGGCCGATCGGCCCCCAATACCGACTGATGGTGGCAATGTGCAGCCTCTGCCGTCATCATCAGCTCCCTTCCCCTTCTCTCTGCTCCCCCCACCTTCTGACCCCCCCTCACCCCCGGTACCTATGATGTCCCGCTCTGGCTCCTGGTGTCCCGCCGTCCTGCTTCATGGGCGCCGCCATCTTGGAAAATGGCGGGCGCATGCTCAGTGCGCCTGCCTGAATCTGCAAACGCTGCAGATTCTCATTCATTCATTTTCATCACGATGATATTCTTTCACAGTGATCAAAATGAAAAAAATAGTAAATGAACTCCCCCTTTATCACCCCCATATGCAGGGACATATAACAAAATAAAGAAATTATTTTTATTTTTCATTAGGGTTAGGGTTAGAATTAGGGTTAGGGTTGAAATTAGGGTTAGGGTTGGAATTAGGGTTAGGGTTGGAATTAGGGTTAGGGTTGGAGTTAGGGTTAGGGTTGTAACTAGAGTTAGAGTTGGAATTAGGGTTAGGGTTGGAATTAGGTGTAGGAGTGGGTTGGGGTTGGGATTACGGTTAGGCTTGTGGCTTGAGTTAGAGTTGGATTAGGGTTAGGGGTGTATTGGGGTTAGGGTTGTGGTTAGGGTTATGATTAGGGTTGGGATTAGGGTTAGGGGTGAGTTGGGGTTAGGTTTGGAGTTAGAATTGAGGGGTTTCCACTGTTTAGACACATCATGGGGTGTCCAAATGCGACTTGGCGCCACCATTTATTCCAGCCAATTTTGCGTTCAAAAAGTCAAACAGTGCTCCCTCCATTCCAAGCCCCGACGCGTGCCCAAACAGTGGTTTACACCCACTTATGGGGTATAAGCGTACTCAGTAAAAATTGCAAAACAAGTTTGGGGGTCTAATTTCTCCTGTTATCCTTGGGAAAATAAAAAATTGGGGGCTAAAAAATTATTTTTGTGGAAAAATAATGATTTTTAATTTTCACGGCTCTGCGTTATAAACTTCTGTGAAGCACTTTGGGGTTCAAAGTGCTCACCACACATCTAGATAAGTTCCTTAGATGGTCTAGTTTCCAAAACAGGGTCACTTGTGGGAGGTTTCCACTGTTTAGGAACATCAGGGGCTCTGCAAACATAACATGATGCCCGCAGACCATTCCATCAAGTCTGCATTTCAAAACATCACTACTTTCCTTCCGAACCCCGACATGTGCCCAAACAGTGGTACCCCCACATATGGGGTACTAGCATACTCAGGACAAACTGGACAACAACTTTTGGGGTCCAATTTCTCCTGTTACCCTTGTGAAAATAAAAAATTGTGGCCTAAAAATCATTTTTTGAGGAAAAAAAAAGATTTTTTATTTTCACAGCTCTGCGTTATAAACTTCTGTGAAGCACTTGGGGGTTAAAAGTGCTCACCACACATCTAGATAAGTTCCTTGGGGGGGTCTAGTTTCCAAAATGGTGTCACTTGTGGGGAGTTTCTACTGTATAGGCACATTAGGGGCTCTGCAAATGTACATGACGCCCGCAGACCATTCCATCAAAGTCGGCATTTCAAAACGTCACTAGTTCCCTTCCGAGCCCCGACGTGTGCCCGAACAGTGGTTCCCCCCACATATGGGGTACCAGCGTACTCAGGACAAACTGGACAGCAATTTTTGGGGTCCAATTTCTCCTGTTACCATTGTGAAAATAAAAAAATAGAGGGCTAAAAAATCATTTTTTGAGGAAAAAAAATATTTTTATTGTCATGGCTCTGCGTTATAAACTTCTGTGAAGTACCTAGGTGTTCAAAGTGCTCACTATGCATTTAGATAAGTTCCTTAGGGGGTCTAGTTTACAAAATGGGGTCATTTGTGGGGGAGCTCCAAAGATTAGACACACAGGGGCTCTGCAAACACAACATGGTGTCCACTAACGATTGGAGCTAATTTTCCATTCAAAAAGTCAAATGGCGCTCCTTCCCTTCTGAGCCCTGCCGTGCGCCCAAACAGTGGTTTATAACCACATATGAGGTATCGGTGTACTCAAGAGAAATTGCCCAATAATTTTTAGGATCTATTTTATCCTGTTGCCCATGTGAAAATGAAAAAACAGGCTAAAAGAAATTTTTTGTGGAAAAAAAAGTACTTTTTTTTTACAGATCAATTTGTGAAGCACCTTGGGATTTAAAGTGCTCACTATGCACCTAGATAAGTTCCTTGGAGGGTCTAGTTTCCAAAATGGGGTCACTTGTGGGGAAGCTCCAATGTTTAGGCACACAGGGACTCTCCAAATGCGACATAGCAACCGCTAAATATTCCTGCATATTTTCCATTCAAAAAGTCAAATGGCGCTCCTTCCCTTCTGAGCCCTGCCGTGCACCCAAACAGTGGTTTATGACCACATATGAGGTATCGGTGTACTCAGGAGAAATTGCCCAACAAAGTTTAGAATCCATTTTATCCTGTTGCCCATGTGAAAATGAAAAAATTGATGCTAAATGAAAATTTTTGTTGGAAAAATTAAAATGTCCATTTTTTTCCTTCCACATTGCTTTAGTTCCTGTGAAGCTCCTGAAGGGTTAAAATAAACTTCTTGAGTGTGGTTTTGAATACCTTGAGGGGTGCAGTTTTCAGAATGGTGTCACTTTTGGGTATTTTCTGCCATATAGACCCCTCAAAATGACTTCAAATGTGAGGTGGTCCCTAAAAAAAATGGTTTTGTAAATTTTGTTGTAAAAGTGAGAAATAGCTGGGCAACTTTTAACCCTTATAACTTCCTAACAAAAAAAAAAAAGTTTGTTTCCAAAATTGTGCTGATGTAAAGTAGACATGAGGGAAATGTTATTAACTATTTTGTGTCACATAGCTCTCTGGTTTAACAGAATAAAAATGCAAAATTTGAAAATTGCGAAATTATCTAAATTTTCGCCAAATTTCTCATTTTTTCACAAATAAACGCAAAAATTATCGACCTAAATTTACCACTGACATGTAGCCCAATATGTCACGAAAAAACAGTCTCAGAATCGCTAGGATGAGTTGAAACGTTCCAGAGTTATTAGCTCATAAAGGGACACTGGTCAGAATTGCAAAAAATGGCCAGGTCATTAAGGTCAAAATAGGCTTGGTCATGAAGGGGTTAATGAAGATTTTATCACCCAGTAGGAATAAATCTATTCAGACTGCTCACCTAAGTTAATATAATTAATTATTAAGTTTGAAAAGACCAAAATGGACATTATAGAAAGTAACATCAAATAAATTGAGAATTTACTACAGGATCACAACAATACTGATTTTTATATTGTTTCTAGAAGAAGGGATTAATGAGAATTTAAATAAACTAGAGAATAGCATTACTTTTATTAAGTCCTCCAAATTTAGACATGATGTAAAGGATTATGAAAATAACCTAGTGTTATGGAAATATACACTCACTGGCCACTTTATTAGGTACACCTGTCCAACTGTGTGTTAAGACTTAATTTCTAATCAGCCAATCACATGGCGGCAACTCAGTGCATTTAGGCATGTAGACATGGTCAAGACAATCTCCTGCAGTTCAAACCGAGCATCAGTATGGGGAAGAAAGGTGATTTGAGTGCCTTTGAACGTGGCATGATTGTTGGTGCCAGAAGGGCTGGTCTGAGTATTTCAGAAACTGCTGATCTACTGGGATTTTCACGCACAACCATCTCTAGGGTTTACAGAGAATGGTCCGAAAAAGAAAAAAAATCCAGTGAGCGGCAGTTCTGTGGCCGGAAATGCCTTGCTGATGCCAGAGGTCAGAGGAGAATGGGCATACTGGTTCGAGCTGATAGAAAGGCAACAGTGACTCAAATTGCCACCCGTTACAACCAAGGTAGGCAGAAGAGCATCTCTGAACGCACAGTGCGTCGAACTTTGAGGCAGATGGGCTACAGCAGCAGAAGACCACACTGGGTACCACTCCTCTCAGCTAAGAACAGGCATCTGATGGCTACTTTCAGCAGGATAATGCGCCATGTCATAAAGCTCGAATCATCTCAGATTGGTTTCTTGAACATGACAATGAGTTCACTGTACTCAAATGGCCTCCTCAGTCACCAGATCTCAATCCAATAGAGCATCTTTGGGATGTGGTGGAACGGGAGATTCGCATCAGGGATGTGCAGCCGACAAATCTGCGCCAACTGTGTGATGCCATCATGTCAATATGGTCCAAAATCTCTGAGGAATGCTTCCAGCACCTTGTTGAATCTCTGCCACGAAGAATTGAGGCAGTTCTGAAGGCAAAAGGGGGTCCAACCCGTTACTAGCATGGTGTACCTAATAAAGTGGCCAGTGAGTGTATATGTATATGTATTTCATATAGATCTCACTTGCCTGCTATAGGCTATATACTCCATATACTGCAATATACTCATGTATTCTTATATACTCATATATATACAGATATATATTCACAGTTTGAACCTTGTAACTAGTTGGTGGAAATGACCTACTACCCCCCCCATGAGAGAGTCTGAGGAGCAGATGGTATCTTGTGATAGCATTGTCTTGTTATATTTGTCCCAGACATAGAAAGAGGAAGTTAGGCTAGATGGGCCAGCCGATATCAGAACATTGCTGACATTGTAAGACAAAGGGCAGTATATCATCTGCTGCTTAAGTCACCTTAGGTCGGATGCCCATATATGTTTATGCATTTAAACTGACCAATTAGCTAAGAAGTAAAGCCTTTATGTTAATGAGTAACCACTCCTTTCTGTACAGCTGATAAAACTAAGTATATTCAATAAACTTCCAGAGTTTTTTGGAAGGTATTGCTGCTAACCATTGTGTGGCGTCTTTCCTTCTTTGAGCGCTCAATAAGACTGTCTAATCAGGACAGGCCACAGTACGCACAGGGGTAAATTCACCCAACCAAAAAATCCACAACACTAGTTTACAACGGGCAGCAATATAAAAATAATACTGAAACACCCAAATCAATTTAAAAAAAACACGCCAACATACGGACATATGTGGATTGGGATTCTAATGCCAAAAATGTCAGTTTCAGTTCCTCAGATCGGGATTCTACCGACATTAAGGCTGTGTGCCCACGTTGCGTTTTTTTAAGCGTTTCCACAGCGTTTGTGCCGGCTCAGACGCTGCAGAAATGCTTAAAAGAAGCTTCACATTAATTTGCATGCGTTTTTGGCTTTTTGTGTCAATGCATGTGTTTTTAAACGCTCAAAAATCGCTTAGGCTAGTTTCACACTAGCGTATTTTACATGCAGCGCACGGCGCTGCTAAGCCCCGCCCCCTGCCTGCCGCGTCTGGTCATCTCCTCCTATTATCGCACACTAGTAGGATTTTTGCGCATGCTGCGCACTTTTGAAGGTGCGCCGAGCGCTCCAAAATGCAACATGGTGCGTTCGGCGCATGTGGCCGTGTGCGACAGTAGGAGGAGATGATCGGACGGGGCGGGCAGGGGGTGGGGCTTAGTGGTGCCGTGCCCTGCCTGTAAAATGCGCTAGTGTGAAACTAGCCTTAGTGGCTAAAAACGCAGCATGCTCATTCATTTGCACATTGCTGAACATTTTAAGCCTTTTCCAAAGTTCCCAGAAAACGCACGGAAAACAACGCATCAAAAGCGCGCGTCTTTTGTGCAAAAAACGCGCAAGAAATGCGCGGGAATAAAACACATGTTTCCTGGGAAGGGGAACTGTTTCCTGAGCATTTAAAAATGCTAACGTGGGCACATAGCCTCAGTCTATGTGCCCACGTAGCGATTCTCATGCAGAATAAACCTGAGCAGAATCGCACACCCTGCTCCCGGGAAAACGCATGTGTTTTTTGACGCGCTTTTGTAAGCGTTTATCAAACGTTTTTGCATGTATTTTCCTAAGGGTTTTTGCCCATACAATTAATGGTATGCGGAATCGCATGCGATTCTGCAAAATTAATGAACATGCTGAGTTCTTTACCGCTAAGCGATTCCGCAGCGGTAGAAAACGCACCATTGGCACAACATGTGCTTTTTCTATTAAAAATGCATGGAATTTTAAGCATTTCTGTGGCAGAATCACGTGTTTAAAAACGCCGTGGAAACGCTTAAAAAACGCTACGTGGGCACAAGCAACAATACCCCCTAAAAAACCCACGGATATCTGGACGGAAACACCGCAAAGCAAACTTACAGTTACTCAATGCGGCAGCGGAGACAGTACAATGTGAGGACTTCTCAGTGTTAAATCTATCAGCGGCCCTGGGTACTGAACAACAAATTAAAGTGTTGAGGAAAGGACTTAACTAACCAACACAGACTGCAGGGGAGCCTAGTATCACACAGGATAGGATTAGCACTAGAACTACCGCATGTTTCATAATACCTATAACTACCATTAGGGGTAATTTTGATTCCCATTCAAAAGTACTGACTCTGGAGTAAAAATAACTTTTTTGTTGCCAACAAATTAAAGAACATTTATTTTAACTTAGTAGGAACAGTGTTAAGATCAAGTACAGCACGCATTTTCCTTTTACATGGTCATAGCATGCGGTGTCCAACAGTTAACACAAACAGTACTTTCTTCCACATTCCCAGTGCATTTCCACAAAATGGTTTGTTACAGCTTGCGCAAGTTTTAGTTGTTTTGTTTTCGTTGCATCTTCCAACGCCACATTTTCGATGCTTGCGGATTTCTTGTCCTTTTGTTTGTGGTTCAGACATTGCGGATGATGGGCCACTTCTTCTAACTCATTTTCAGATAAATTCTGAAGACATTTCAAAATTTCATCACTTATCAGACCCCTGTGCTTACTCATGCTTCAAATATACATCACAAAAAGGGACTTGTAAGATCGCAGAAGTAATAAAACGACACTGTACAAACATGCAGAGTTGTAGCTTCAACTGTAATGTTTGCTACTGAAGTGCAGACAGAAATCGCTACAAGAGACATGGATCAAACATGTTCAGACAAGTTTAGACAAAACAAAATGCTGAATCATCCCTCATATGCAAAGATACAATTACACTCTACAACTAGGGAGAAGCACTGTGATTTTCTGTACTCTGTAATATTAGTTTTAGTTGTTTTGTTTTCGTTGCATCTTCCAAAAAGCTATCTATGTGTTTTCAACTATGCAAGCTTATATCTGGTATATAGTTTTTTCAAATTACTCTGCTTGTCCCCTTATGTTGTGAGGTCAAGAAACTTTTCAAAGTGCTTTATGATCCATGTAGTGCTGGACATGTGTTTATTTGACCACAACATTTTATTGGGTCCTGGTGTCTCAATTTAGTGTGATTGATTAACGAGAAGAGCGAGAGCAGAAAAAAAAAATCTTAGCCTTAACCTCCTATATATTCAGACATAGCTAGGGGGAGCATTTATGCAGGGGGCATTTATGCCCCAGTAATCGAAGTACATGTATCAAAGTACTACTGGCAGTTATAACATGGCAGTTAGACAGGGCAGGAGACAGGTAAGACATTTATATACATCTACTCCCTGTACATTTGGAGCACATCAAATATATACCATATGCATTTGTGTAATTTTTATCCTGGCCGCTGCATTCACACACATCCTCCGCCCTGGCATTAACTCTCTACACTCCATCCATATCGGCCCCTCGCTTCTTTCCTCTCCTATGTATAGCACTCACGCTCTTTTCACATTGTTAAATTGCACAGATCCAGTCAGTCCCCCCATTCAACATAAGAGACGCTCTCACAAATCTCTTAACCATCTGCTCACTCTTTCTATCCTCCTTCTCCTAGTCGCAGGAGACATTGCTCCCAACCCTGGTCCCCCATGTTATAGAAAGTCAAACCCCCTGACTGCTACACTCAGAAACCCCTCTAATCTTATTAATATTCCCTGCATGCCATCTGTCTCTCTTAATTGTGCTCTTTGGAATTCTCGCTCAGTGTGTAACAAACTCTCCTTCATCCATGACTTCTTCCTTTCTAATTCTCTTAACCTCCTGGCTCTTACTGAAACCTGGATCCAGCAGTCAGACACTACCGCTGCTGCTGCTCTTTCATATGGGGGACTACACTTCTCTCATACCCCAAGATCAGACAATAGAGCAGGTGGAGGCGTTGGTCTGCTCCTATCACCAAAATGTACCTTTCAGGTTATCCCTCAACTACACTCACTAGTCTTCCCTTCTTTTGAGGTCCATGCCGTCAGACTCTACACCCCCTTCTCCATGCGATTGGCGGTGGTATATTGTTCTCCCGGCCCCTCCCATCAGTTCCTGGATCATTTTGCCACTTGGCTTCCACATTTTCTCTCCTGTGACATCTCTACACTCATCATGGGAGATTTCAACATCCCCATTGCTCTTCCCCTCTCACCATCTGCTACTCACCTTTTATCTCTAACCTCCTCATTTGGCCTTTCGCAGCTTACTAATTCTCCAACGCATGAAGACGGAAACTCCCTCGACTTGGTCTTCTCTCGGCTTTGTGCAGTGGATGATTTTGCAAACTCCCCTCTCCTGCTCTCTGACCACAATCTTCTTTCATTCTCTATCAAGAACTGCCATTCTGCTCAAGTCACCCCCACTGTCCAGACTTATGGAAACATGCAGGCCATTAACACCCAGAAACTTATGAAGAACTTGCAGTCTTCATTGGCCCCTATCTCCTCCCTCTCCTGTCCTGATTCTGCATTGAAGCATTACAATGAAACACTTCAAAGTGCCCTGGATGAATTTGCACCCCCTATAAATAGAACACCACAACGCAGATGGCTACAACCCTGGCACACGGTGCAAACACGTTTCCTGCAGCGGTGCTCCAGGTGCGCCGAACGTCTGTGGAGAAAATCCAATCTACACGAAGATTTCATCCATTTTAAGTTTATGCTTAGAACATACAACACTGCCCTTCACCTCTCCAAACAAGCCTATTTCAACACACTCATTACCTCACTGTCCAATAACCCGAAACGTCTCTTTGACACTTTTCATTCTCTACTCAATCCAAGAGTACAGGCCCCAACCACGGAGCTCCGAGCTGACGATCTGGCCAATTACTTCAAAGAAAAAATTGACCAGATTCGACAGGAAATTATCTCCCAATCACCTCATACCATGCACTGTCCTCCCTCCCCCACTGCATCTAGCTCACTCTCTGATTTTGAACCAGTCACAGAAAAAGAAGTAAGCAGGCTCCTTGCATCTTCTCACCCAACCACTTGCACCAGTGACCCATTTCCGTCACATCTCCTCCAGTCCCTTTCCCCTGATGTCACCCCTCACCTAACTAAAATATTTAACCTCTCTCTCTCTTTTGGTATTTTTCCCTCTTCATTTAAGCATGCCATCATACATCCACTACTTAAAAAACCATCCCTCGACCAAAACTGTGCCGCTAACTATAAACCTGTCTCTAATCTTCCCTTCATCTCTAAACTCCTGGAACGCCTGGTCCACTCCCGTCTTATCCGCTATCTCTCAGAAAACTCTGTTCTCGACCCTCTCCAATCCGGTTTCCGCTCTTTACACTCCACTGAAACTGCCCTCACTAAAGTCTCTAATGATCTGCTAACAGCTAAATCAAATGGTCATTACTCCATGCTAATTCTCTTGGATCTCTCTGCAGCATTCGACACTGTGGATCATCAGCTCCTCCTCACTATGCTCCGTTCCATTGGCCTCAAGGACACCGTTCTCTCATGGTTCTCCTCCTATCTCTCCGACCGCTCCTTTACTGTATCTTTTGCCGGTTCCTCCTCCTCTCACCTTCGCCTTACTGTTGTGGTCCCTCAAGGATCGGTTCTAGGCCCCCTCCTCTTCTCCTTGTACACTGCCCCTATTGGTCAAACAATCAGTAGATTTGGTTTCCAGTACCACCTCTATGCTGATGACACCCAATTATACGCTTCTTCTCCTGACATCACGCCAGCCTTTCTAGAAAACACCGGCGATTGTCTAAACGCTGTGTCTAATATCATGTCCTCACTATATCTGAAACTGAACCTGTCAAAGACTGAACTCCTGGCGTTTCCTCCCTCTACTAATGTGCCATTTCTGTGTGTGGTTCCACTATTACTCCCCAGCAACAGGCCCGCTGTCTTGGGGTCATACTTGATTCCGAGCTTTCCTTTGCCCCCCACATTCGATCACTGGCTTGCTCTTGTCATCTGCACCTCAAATACATTTCTAGAATTCGACCTTTTCTTACTTTTGACTCTGCAAAAACTCTTACTGTTTCTCTTATTCATTCTCGTCTCGACTATTGTAACTCTCTTCTAATCGGTCTCCCTCTTACCAAACTCTCCCCTCTCCAATCTGTCTTGAATGCTGCAGCCAGGATCATATTCCTCACCAATCGTTACACTGATGCCTCTACCTTGTGCCAGTCATTACACTGGCTACCCATCCACTCCAGAATTCAGTATAAACTTATTACCCTCACCCACAAAGCCCTCCATAGCTCAGCACCACCATACATCTCCTCCCTTGTTTCAGTATACCACCCTACCCGCGCCCTCCGTTCTGCTGATGACCTGAGGTTAGCATCCTCAATAGTCAGAACCTTCCACTCCCGTCTCCAAGACTTTACACGTGCCGCGCCAATTCTTTGGAATGCACTTCCCAGGTCAATACGATTAGTCCCCAATCCCCACAATTTTAAGCGTGCCCTGGAAACGCATTTATTCAGACTGGCCTATCGCCTCAACACATTAACTTAATCTATCCCTGTGTGGCACAGCCAAAAGTTTTACCATAACCAGATTTCCCGCATCATGTTCCCACATGCTTTATGCGTCCATTAGCCCTCTGTGTTTGTACTGTTACACACTTAACATTATGACTGGTCCATACAATCAGGGCAACTGTTACCACCCACCTTTCATGTCTACCTCTTTCCTCACTGACTGTAAGCTTACGAGCAGGGCCCTCTTTCCTCTTGGTATTTGTTATAATCTACTGTATGTGATTATTGTTATGCTGTAATGTCTATTGTCTGTACAAATCCCCTCTGAAATGTAAAGTGCTGCGGAATATGTCGGCGCTATAAAAATAACATTTATTATTATTATTATTATTATTCCAACTCCACATTTTCGACGCTTGCGGATTTCTTGTCATTTTGTTTGTGGTTCAGACATTGCGGATGATGGGCCACTTCTTCTGACTCATTTTCAGATAAATTCTGAAGACATTTCAAAATTTCATCACTTGTCAGACCCCTCTGCTTACTCATACTTCAAATATATGTCACAAAAAGGGACTTGTAAGATCGCAGAAGTAATAAAACGACACTGTACAAACATGCAGAGTTGTAGCTTCAACTGTAATGTTTGCTACTGAAGTGCAGACAGAAATCGCTACAAGAGACATGGATCAAACATGTTCAGACAAGTTTAGACAAAACAAAATGCTGAATCATCCCTGATATGCAAAGATAGAATTACACTCTACAACTAGGGAGAAGCACTGTGATTCTCTGTACTCTGTAATATTAGGTGACTTGCCTACTACTACTTTTATGTATGGGGTCAAATTGACCCCTTCAGTACTTATTAGGTATGAATTGTAAAATCTGGGCCCCTGAAAAAGTTACAATTCATTTTTGTGTTCTAAAATATACACTACCATGAATAAATAAAAGTCACAAAAAGTCAGAACTCATTTGTTAAAATTTTAGAAATTATAGGAAAAAGAAATAGCAAAAGGGTCAAAATGACCCCTCCGGTAGTTCTAGTGTTAGATACACGGCTCAGCAGTCAGTATCACACAGGAGAGTATTAGATACACAGCTCAGCAGTCAGTGTCACACAGGATAGGAATAGATACACAGCTCAGCAGTCAGTATCACACAGGATAGGATTAGATACACAGCTCAGCAGTCAGTATCACACAGGATAGGATTAGATACACAGCTCAGCAGTCAGTATCACACAGGATAGGAATAGATACACGGCTCAGCAGACAGTATCACACAGGATAGGATTAGATACATGGCTCAGCAGACAGTATCACACAGGATAGGAATAGATACACGGCTCAGCAGACAGTATCATACAGGATAGGATTAGATACATGGCTCAGCAGAGAGTATTACACAGGATAGGATTAGATACACGCTCAGCACACAGTATCACACAGAATAGTATTAGATACACAGCTCAGCAGACAGTATCACACAGAATATGATTAGTTACATTGCTCAGCAGTCAGTATCACACAGGATAGGATTAGAAACACGGCTCAGCAGTCAATATCACACAGGATTGGATTAGATACACGGCTGAGCAGTCAGTAACACACATGATAGGATTAGGTACATGGCTCAGCAGTCAGTATCTCACAGGATAGGGTTAGATACATGTATCAGCAGACGGTATCACACAGGATAGGATTAGATACACTGCTCAGCAGTCAGTATCACACAGGATAGGATTAGATACACAGCTCAGCAGTCAGTATCACTCAGGAGCGGATTAGACACATGGCTCAGTAGTTCGTATCACACAGGATAGGATTAGATACATGGCTCAGCAGTCAGTATCACACAGGATAGGATTAGATACACAGCTCAGCAGTCAGTATCACACAGGATAGGAATAGATACACGGCTCAGCAGACAGTATCACACAGGATAGGATTAGATACACAGCTCAGCAGTCAGTATCACATAGAATAGTATTAGATACACGGCTCAGTAGACAGTATCACACAGAATAGGATTAGATTCATGGCTCAGCAGTCAGTATCACACAGGATAGGATTAGATTCACTGCTCAGCAGTCAGTATCACACAGGATAGGATTAGATACACTGCTGAGCAGTCAGTAACACACGATAGGATTAGATACACAGCTCAGCAGAAAGTATCACACAGGAGAGGATTAGGTACACAGCTCAGCAGTCAGTATCACACAGGAGAGGATTAGGTACACAGCTCAGCAGACATTATCACACAGGTAAGGGTTAGATACACAGATGCACATGTTGTTTATCAAAAGGCTCTTGAATGAGTTGAAAATAAAATACTGTCAATACTTGGGTAATCGTTTACTTAATTTTTGTTGCAAATCTGTAGTGTTGAATATATGATGTGAAATGTTCTTATGTGCAATATAATCATTATAATTTGTTATAACTAACCTCAGTTGGTTACTATGCCCAGGCAACTCCGGGCTCTTCAGCCAGTTTGGTTATAAAAAAATCGGATAAGGATGGATCTATTGTCCTGCTTGATAGAGGTCTCTATGAAAGAGAATTACTCACAATGTTAAGTGACACTGATGCTTATCAAAGACTATCCCACAGAGTCATATAAAGAATCATTACTTCATATATTATGTGAAGGAGAAAACCTGGGAATTTTGAATAAAGGACAAATGGAATACTTCAATGCAGATTACCCACAGATTTCCATACTACATGCCTTACCAAATACACTCAAATAAACCTTTCCACCTCAGTTCAGACCCATTGTTTTGGGAATTACCATATTTTTCACTTTATAAGACGCACCTGATTATAAGATGCACCCCCAAATTTGGTGAAGAAAAAGATAATTTTTTTTTATGTCAAATGGAGGTGTGTCTTATAATGCCAGTGTCCGTCTTTCAAATCATATATATGTCCCTCATCCTGGTATCTATATAACCCCCATCCTGGCACATTGCCCCCTTGTTCTGGCACATAGCCCCCCATCCCATCCTGGATATGGCCCCCCGGTCACTATATGCCCCCCTGCTGGCACTCACATGGCCCCCCCTCTATATGCCCCCCTGCTGGCACGCACGCAGCCCCCCGTCCCTATATTCCCCCCTGATTGCATTCACATGGCCCCCCCTTCCCTATATTCCCCCCTGCTGGCATACATACAGGCCCCCCATCCCTATATTCCCCCCTGCTGACATGCACATGGCCCCCCCATCCCTATATTCCCCCCTGCTGGCATGCACACAGGCCCCCCATCTCTATATTCCCCCTGCTGGCATGCACACGGGCTCCACCTTTCCTATATTCCCCGCTGCTGGCAAGCACATGATAAAATAACAAACACTTAACTCACCTTTGGATGATGGCTCCTGCTCCCAGCTCCCCCGTGGCTCTTCCTGTGTCTGTGTTGACATCCTCCTCCTGTGAGGGTGCGCGGCAGCAGCTGCTCATTCAGGAAGTTCATTGTAGCTTCAGGACCTTCCGCCACGTGACCAATAGGACCTGCGGTTACATGACTCGCAGTGCACACTGGGGGGATTGCAGGCACATGCAATATGAGCCGCTCCCCTGTCTACCAACTTGGTGTGGCTTCAGCACCGAGGTAATGGACAGCGGGTGCAGTGAATATTACATGAGCCTAATGAGCGGGAGCACAGGACCACCTGCTGTCTATGCAGCCTGCAGCCAGCCCACCCCAGCCCCCTGAGACCATGCCAGTGCCGCCCCCCTACTCTATAGCACAGCAGCACACAGATTCGGATTATAACACGCACCTCCCACTTTCCCCCAAAATTTGAGGGAACAAAAGTGCATCTTAGAATCCGAAAAATACGGTAATTCTCTGCTAGAAAATCTATGTGAGTGGCTTGATGAGAGGTTGCAGCCTGTATTTCAGCTTTCACCAGGATACATACAGGATAGCAAACATGTCCTCAAGGTAATGAACAATGTAAAGTGGTGTAACAAATATTCTTGGTTAACCTGTGATGTAAATTCATTATATACAGTTATTCCCCATAATTTAGCCATTGAAGCTATATATGATTAACTGTCTAAATACACCAACTATTCTAATGATTTATTGAATTTCATTGCAGATGTCACACGTTTTCTCCTAACCCACAATTATTTTTCATTTATGGGATAATTTTATTTACAGCGCCGTGGTTGCTCTATGGGAGCCAAGATTTCACCATCTGTTGCAAATATATTTATGAATTGGTGGGAGAAGAAGCATATTTATTCCACTGATAATCCTCTCTTGTTGGATGTTTTTTGGTATGGACGCTTCATAGATGATATCCTTGTTATCTGGCAGGGGGCGTCCATACCAAAATTTATCTCATATATTAGTAATAATTCTGTTAACATCAGTTTTTCATATAACTTCGATCCAAAAGTCATATCCTTTTTAGACATTCCCCTGACGTGTGATACAAGTAATGCAATGTTCTCTGTGAACTCTTCAGAAAACCTACTGCAGATAACTCCATTTTGTTAGCCAACAGTTCACACCCGAGACATGTGTTAAACAATTTATCAGTTGGCGCATATGTTAGAGCCAGGAGATGACAGCTATATTTCTGAATGCCGCAATATTAGCTCCAGACTCCAGAGAAGAGGTTACTATTTAGCTGTCCTAAATATGGAGAAAATTAAAGCTAATTCTAAAACTAACTTGGAATATCTCTCCCTAGAAAAACCTAACCAAAATTGTCAGAATAAAAATGTTTTTGATGACAACAAAGTAGTTTTTGTTACAGAATTTAGCAACAACCTCTATCAAGTTACTAGTATTATTAAAAAATATTTACATATTCTTTATACTGATAATTCTTTGAAAAGCACACTGAAGGGAGGGAGTAAATTTGTATCCCGCCGTGGAGCTGCTATTGGCAATCTGGTAGCCCCTAGAAACCACACCAATAAAAGTATGAATAAAAAGTGAATGAATGTCATCCGCTCAATGCCGACTTTTATTCCCCATTGACTTGCATTGGGGTTGGGTTTCGGCCGAAACTCCCACTTTTTTGCCCTAGTCGGATGAGTTTCATCTGAAACAAATTTTGTTTCATGAAACCCGATCCGATCAAAGTCGCTCAACTCTAGTGCCCTGGTTAAATCTAAGTCTACCCCATCACCCAACATACAAAGAATGCAGATTTTGGGTTCTAGTTAAATTTGTAACCCGAATATTGTACCTTTAAGTGTAACCGCTCCTCTCCAATAATTACCAAATTGGGGGCATTCCCATATCATGTGCATCTTATAGCCATTTTAAAAAGGATTCTTGGAGTTTTATGTACTCTATGGATAAGAAAAATCTAAGAGAGATGCTGGGATTCTGACACAAACAATTTAGGTGTCAATTCCAACACTTCACCCACTGTTCCTTTGATATAGGGCTTATATCCCTTTCCCATTTTGTCTTAAGTGACATAGAACATTTATTTAGATATATGATCAGTAGGTATTTGTATACATACGATATTAGGCCTTTTTGTAACCCCTGATGAGGCTATTGAATCTAATAAGTGAAGGTTTTTAATAGAAATGGCTTTTATTTTAAGTTATATACTATATGCATGTCATAATTGCAAATATTGGTTGAATATTTTATGCGGCAGATTACATTCTGCTGTTAGTTGCTCAAAACTCTTAAACATCCCACTACTCAGAAGTTATGACACCAATAAGATGCCCCTTGTCTCCCACTCTCTAAATGCCCCTAATTTATGCATTTCTGGTATATTACAGTTATGCCATGAGGGAATATAATTTGTGAAATTTACAATTTGCAAAATACTTTTACCTTTGTCCCAAACTTTTTAGGTCAAATTTAGTGCTGGCACGTTAAGCTTTTCATTTTGGAGAGTCCCATTTCCAAGACCAACGGCAGGATCTTCCATTAAGTCTCTTCCATGAGTAAGCGTCCTGTTATCCCACAATGTTGTTGTATTTGAGAGGACAGAAAATATATCCACGCATTTGGAATAGCCAACCCCCCTTCTTCTTTCTCCCTTTGCAGGGTTTCCAGTTTAATTCTAGCTTGTTTCTTTTTCCACAGAAGTTCCCTAAATAAACTGTGTACCTTATAAAAAAAAGTTGTAGGTATCCATATTGGGGCATTGTGATGCAAATATAGAAGTTGTGCCATAAGGACAATTTTTAATAAATTATCCTTACCAGTCACCATGTGTCAATTTTGGCTTTACATTTTTGTAGAATGGGAATCAAATTAAGAGTATAATATTCTTGTGGTCTAATTATTATTACCAAATATTTAAAGACATTTTTTAATGGGATACAGGTCTGTCCCAGAGATGTATCTATTGGTAACAGGTCAACAGGCATAACAAATTTGTTCGAATTGATTATTAATGTTGATCATTTGCCAAATGATTTAATAAGATTCATTACTGGCTCTATGGAAGAGACCACATCTCCCAGGAAAAGGAGCATATCATCAGCATATAACGATATCCTCATATCAAAAGATCCAGAATGAAAACCTATAATCTCAGTAGAAGCATGTATAAGGCATGCCAGCGGTTCTATGGCCCTTGCATATAGAACAGGCGACAGGGGGCTTCCCTGTCTCTTTCCTCTCTCTAATGCAAACACTTCAGATGTAAGCCTATTTACCCTAATTTTTGCTCTAGGGATGTATACACAGGGTGGGCCATTTATGTGGATATACCTAAATAAAATAGGAATGGTTGGTGACCCAGATCGGTGCGCTGAATTTGCAGAAAGGGCAAAAAAAAGAAAATTAGAACAGAACTCTCTGTTTACACAGAATATTATGTTCAGTGATGAGGCAAACTTTTTGGAAGCGCCATTTATAAATATGGATACACCTAAATAAAATGGGAATGGTGACAGTTTTCTTGCGTAAGGTGTCTTGCATTGAAATCTGCTGCAATGACCCGGGTACTGCGCTCACCAGACATCAACACAATTTCTATTCGCTCGTCACGTGTTAACCTCTGCGACATGTCAATGGATGTAAACAAAGAGAAACTTGTAAATAACTCATGAAATAATACATTTACGTTAAAACCAAGCACACCATTGTTTTTCTTGTGAAATTCTCAATAAGTTTGATGTGTCACATGACCCTCTTCTCATTGAAAAAATAAAGTTGGATCCAAAATGGCCAATTTCAAAATGGACGCCATGGTCACAACCCATCTTGGAAAGTTTTTCCCCTCCCATATACTAATGTGAAACAAACAGGAAGGTGATATCACCAACCATTCCCATTTTATTTAGATGTATCCATGTAATGGCCCACCCTGTATATACAGTATATGATGTATATATGAGATAAAATTATTGCCAAAACCCATAGCTTTCATCACTGCCCATAATAAATTCCACTCAATGCTGTCAAAGGCCTTGGCAGCATCAATAGAGAGAACTTTCCTATGCCCCAAGGAGTTTGTACTTAGCTGTAAACCCATGTAAAGGCATCTGTCACAGGTTTACCATGACAGAGAGGAGCCAGAAGACCACATCATCTGATTTCTCCTACTCCTGCATGGATTAGAAGCACCTCACCTTTATAAAAAACGGTGTAAATTTCTTTGGGCGGTTCAGGGGTTAATCTGCTCTGTTGAGAGCTCTTGGAGCTAAGGCTCTCAGCTGTGCACTGTTAGCCACACCCATCTCCTATATAAACTGATTCCTGGATAGCACTCATTGTCAGAGTAGCTTTTGCAGCATGGCTGGAGGTTGCTGCTGGTGGTTATTGGAGAAAGGCGTTTGGTGGATTTATCTGTGACTTTTGCTAGGTTTTGGAGTGTGTGATAATTCCCTTTCTTCTCCTACCTTGGTATAACCCCATCCTCCACTCCCAATGCATACCTTTTAGATGCTAAGGCAAGGTACTTGGCCCCGGCATCTTCACCATAAGAAGTAACCCAGGGAACAGGGCAAGCTAGGCTGCCCCCTAGCATAAGTGACAGGGAAGGACACCCGATAACAAAGTCATGACATTAGCTCTGAACAAAACGTTTTTTTCATCCATTATGAATCCGATCATTGCTCTGACCAGGGCAACATCAGCAGCTCATCCTGCAGGGGGTACATCTATTCACTGTCATTTTGTAGCTCCCTAACATATCAGGTTTGGGTACCATGACTCCCAGGCAACTCTTAGTGAAGGCCAAGATTGCTTTACCTGACAAGTTCTCTGGTGAGGCACGACAAATTTGTTGTTTTCAGGGAGGTCTGTAAACTATACTTTAGCTTATATCCTTTGTTCCTCAGGAACTGAGGAAAAACGGGTGGAGATAATAATCTCGCTCCTTCAGGGTGACGCCCAAGCATGGGCATTTTCTTTCCCATCTGTCTCCCAGTCGCTCCAGACAGTGGAGGAATTTTTTTCTGCCGCTGGGTCATATATACAATGATCCAGACCGCGTCTCCCTGGCTGAATCCACACTATGTGAGCTTCAGCAAGGAGACTGGCCAGCGGAGGAGTATTGTTTTGCGTTTTGGAGGTGGTCCACAGACACTAAGTGGTATGTCACTGCACTCCGTAACCAGTTCTGTGAAGAGTTATCAGTAAGGGTGAAGAATGGCTTAGCCCTGCATGAAACTCCAGTTTCCCTTGAGGCTACCATGTCTCCAGGTGGATTGCAGTCTTCATCAGCGACATAGTGAGACACCCCAATGTGTGGGAGGTCCTGGGCCAAGGTAAATCAGGTCTGAGTCATCTGAGGAACCCATGCTGTTGGGTGCAGCAACTCATTCTGGAAAACAGTCTGTTGCTTGGTCCAAAGGGGAGTATGTTTTTACTATGGTTCTTAGGCGCTGAGGTTCTCCCACTGCACAGAGGAAATCTCAAGCCATGTCCTCCGCCGTCTCCCATTCCTCTACAGCCGCAGAGATTTCAGCTCAGCAGAGACGTCGGTACCAGCGTCTTGCCCGGGCTAATGTTAGGTGTCTGGTTGCTACTCCAGGCTCAGCTATTGTACCATGCATGAGTTAGCGGCGAACAGACGCTCCTGGGACTAAGTCCTGCTTTTCTCCTACTGAGCATGCCGGTAGGATGACCTCTCATTGGAGGTCGGAGGTCACATTCTCAGGTCCTATTGGAGCTCAGATTGGGCCATCAGGAAGGTCCCGGAAGGCTGCATCTATAAAAGGATCACATGACCACACGGTTGTGCGCTAATACAGAAAAAGATTAGACCATGTGGAGTGAGTGTAGTATGCATGTATGAATGTCTCTGGTGAATGACTCATTACGAAACCCCTACCCTTGGTACACATGTGTTGTGTAGCCTAGCCTGCTAGCGCCCAGGCTGAGGTCCAGGTAGAGGCAGAGTCAGAGACTGGCATCAGCATCCACCGGTGGCTTTGTCTGTATGCCATGGTGCACATAGTCTGCACTCCTCGGTGGTCAGCGTTCATTAGAGGCGTCTGCAGGTGCGATGCCGCACGCTCAGTAGGTCTAGAGGGACTCAGACCTCGTGTCCTTGGGGCTGAGTTCTGTGACCATTTATTTACTGAGCACTCTCTTGCCAAGTGCTGTGTGTTTTAACAGGCTACGGCATTTATGTTCCGCGGTACTGCGGCTCTGTGACATAACAGAGTCCGCTCCTGTTCACTCCAGGTGACGTTAACCCACGTGTGAACTTTTGTATACCGCTATATACATCCGCCATTACTAAGCAGCAGTTTACCACCTCTGCACAGTGGACCCCGGGCTGCGAATGCACCTTACTATCATTTTATTATTTGCTGTGTTCTGCCAGTCTTAACAATGGTAAAAAGGGCCATTTCATGAGCACGTGTCCTTCCCTATCTCATGGTAAAACATCTGCCAGAAAACTAAGGAGCCCAGGTTGTGGGGATGTTAGCAACCTGGGTGTACATATCACCTCTGTGGCTAGGACACAATTTTTTCTGCCAGCTGAGATCCATCTGGGCAAAAATAAGGTGGATATTTCTGCATTCCAGGACAGTGGGGTGGGGTGAAAGAGGCCTTATTCTTTATTCTGTATTTGCAATTTTCAGTTAATGAGATTCTAGTGCTTTGGGGCGGCCTGTGGGTGGGTCTTTATGTGGTGCTCTGCATACATATGCACATTTATGGGCTTATGATAGGTCATTGATCCCTCAGTAACCTGCCCCCTGTTTTACATACTGCATAGAATATTGTGTGGAAAAAAAATTATCATTTATCACGCAGCCACCGGTTCCTGTGCTTTAGCATGATACAGTGGATAATATGCCTATATGCATTTATTATTTAGTCATATAGTATTGTGGGGAGATAAAAATATTAATATTTTCATCAAAATGGTGACGGCAGCCACGCCTGCGCAGTAGCATCTATCGCGCTCTGATAGAGGGAAAAAAAATTGGCTCCATCAAGATGACGCCAGAAGTGGCGCCTGCGCAGTAGCATCTATCGGTCATAGATGCTACTGCGTAGGTGCTGCCTGCGCCATCCTGATAGAGCCAAACATTTTTTTCCTCTAGCAAAATGTTTTTTTCTCCCCACAATACTATATAACTAAATAATTGCGTATAGGCATATTAGCCATTGTATTATGCTGCAGCGCAGACGCCTGCGTGACGAATGTTAATTTTTTTTCCACACAATATTCAAAGCAGTATGTAAAATAGAGGCAGGTCACTGAAGGTTCAGTGACCTGTCATAAGCCTATGTAGATGACTATGTAAGCAGAGCACCACATAAAGACCCCCCCACAGGCCGCCCTGAAGTACGAGAATCTCATTAACTGAAATACAAATACAGATTAAACAATAACCACAAGATGGATTTCATCAACCAAGATATCATATTAATCAGTGCCAACCTGGCAGTATCTGTAGTTTACTGAGCACAATCCTGCTGACAGGTTCACTTTAAAGACCGCACCAGAGTCTTGTGGCAATTTCAAATGATCCCCTAGTCTCTACTTCTAAAGCCAGCAAGATATTGTCATCTATTAAAAGATAAATGGACTCACAGGACAGAGGTATAATACTGCCACTTTAGAATGTATTAGTGTGACCCTATCTGGAATATGCCGTTCAGTTCTGGGCCAGTTCCTAGAAAAGATGCCCTATTATTAGAAAAAGTAACAAGAAAAGCTACAAGACTAATAACGGGCACAAAGGATTTAGTTTTAAGGAAAAATTAAAAGATGTAAACATATTTAATTTTGAAACGTCTATGGGGGACCTTATAAGCTTGTATAAATACATAAATGTTCTATACAGAAAGTACGGTCAAAAGCTGCTTCATGTAAAACCCTCTCTCAAGACAAGCGGTTATTCTCTTCAGCTGGAGAAAGAAAGGTTAAATTGCATTGGGGTCATCTACCTGGACTTACTGAAATGCTTGTATGGATACAAATAAAACTTGTTGCATCGTTAACCTGCCTAGGTGATTACTAACACCCACAACTCCAGATCTTCACAAGTGGTGGCAGTGGTGGGATCACCTATCTCTGAACAGCGTAACAAAGAAAGTTACTGATGGTGACTTGGCAGAAGAGATGGCAGATTCCATCTACAAGAGACTCAAGTAGGAGCAGCTGAGAGCCCTGTGCTCTGGGAGAGAGCTGGAGTGGTCAATGGCGGACAACCGGATGGCCCTAATACAACGCTTGGACGAGTGGGATCGAGAACACCCACTGGAAGAGATCAGTCCAGATGTAGAAAAGGACAGCCCAGTGGATGGACAACAGCCGCGAGCAATCATTCCGATGGCAGAGGATCGATTGACCGAGTTGGGGGCGGGTGCTGGCTGCGCTAGGAGAGCGGGCCATAGAAAGAGAACGGGCGGCTGTGATAAGCAAATATCTGGGTGTCCATGTAGCCATAACCCCACCACCCTCTGCGCAGATGACAGTGGATAACGGGAGAGAGGGACCCGCATCTTTGAGGTACCGGGACATACCACAGTTTAATGAAGACACCACGGGTATTGATGACCATCTTCGATTATTTGAGAACCTCTGCCTGCTTCATGAGGTGTCCATTGAGGACTGGCCGAGATTTTTGAGTGTTGGCCTGACCGGGAAAGCCAGAGAAGCTTTTAATAACTTGTCTTCTGGGGATCAGAGGTGTTACGCTACCATTCGCAGCGCATTACTGGAGAGGTATGCCGTCACACCTGAAACCTACCGGAGGAAGCTTCGGGAGACTGAAAAGCCCAATGCACATACGCCCCGGGAGTTTGCCAACACATTACGTACAGCATGTGCTCGGTGGATCGAAGGACAGGGAGCTCGGGAAGCTGAACATGTCTTGGATATATTCATGCGGGAGCAATTTATGTCCAAGCTCCCACGTGACATAAAGGAATGGGTGGCGGATAGAAAACCACGGAGTCTGGAGGAGGCTGCAAGATTGGCTGATGATTTGTCTGCCAATCGTCCAGGGCGGTGTGGGAGAACAGCTCCGGCAAGTCGGGAACAGGGGCTTCCCGAGAGGCCAGCGAGACCCATGGTCCAGCGAGAGGAGGAACTGCGAGGATTTCATACTCTACAAAGAGGGGGAGGCCTCCAAAAACCCCAAGTACAGCCAGCATCAGGGCGATGGGGATTAAGCTGCCATAGCTGTGGACGCATGGGACACTTCGCCAGGGAATGCCGGGCCCATTCGGGTCCATGTCATCCGCATTTCCAAACTGTGAACAGTGTACTGCAATGGGGCTGGAATGCTGGGGGCGAGAAAAGAGGGGGAGGTCCCCCAAAACCCCAAGTACGGCCCACATTAGGGCGAAGTGGATTAAGCTGCCATAACTGCGGACGCAGGGGACACTTCGCCATGGAATGCCGGGCACATTCGAGTCCACGTAGCTGGAGGAGAATCTCTGAACATTTGGACAGCCTGACTACATTTAGACTGGGGACACAGCAAGGGAATGGTGGATGTGGGGGTAGTGCGACACCTACCTGTGGATGTGTTGCTGGGCAACAACTTAGGAGCAGGGTTGGTGTGCCACTGGACCAGTGTCGCAACCCGAAGCCAAGGACTCATTCCCGCTGCATCAGAAGACCTTGACATGCCAAATAACCTCCCACCAGTGTGGGAGAGACCACGGCAATGCTGATGGACTATCGAGACAGACTGAGGAAGCCACGAACTCTGATAATTGTCGTCAGAAGGATAGTCAATTTCATGAATTGGAGCCCAATACTTGCCGTGCTGGAAAAGTGGGGGAGGAATGTGAGGAACTGAAATACTTTCCCAGCACAGATGACTAGTTACCTCAATTTATGTTGTATTTACATGCAATGACCTTATCTGGTGGGGGAATATGTGCCTTTCTTTCTCTCGGCAGGGGGGCCACTTGGGTTCACACCACTCCAGACTGGCCGGAGACTTAATCGGCTGTGAATTCAGTGCACATTGGCTATGGGGGTTGGGAGTAGAGTTGAGAGACTTGATCAGGGAGTGCAGTTGTGTCTTGGGATCTGAAGCAAAAGGAGCAGAGTTAAGGCCGCTCCTGGAACCCATGAATGGACTATCGAACTTGGAACTAAGTTTTCTCGGGCTTCGGTCGTGAGATCTATGTTCCCCTAGGAATTATCCCATTGACTATTTTTACTAACTTGTTGCTGATCCCATGGACTGGGGGCATTATATTGGGGTCATCCACCTGGACTTACTGAAATGCTTGTATGGATACAAATAAAACTTTTTGCATCGTTAACCTGTCTAGGTGATTACTAACACCCACAACTCCAGATCTTCACACGCATTTTGAATATATGCAAGAAATCTATGTAAAGGTTGGCAACTCCCATTTACCACTTCTAGCAAAATGTATATATACATTTATATATATATATATATATATACACCTAGAAACTGGGTGTTCCTTCAAACTCTGTTTTCTCAGGCCTGGTTTTGACTAATTAAACATATTTATAATTTGGATATATTAACTAATTGTACCAAGCAGAAATAAACAATAAAACAATTTACGGATTAACGCTAAAGACTACATCTGACTCCAGCATTTTTCTCTCCTCTCTCTCTCCCTCCAGGGTGGACTCTGGATGGCATGGTTCATTCTTCTATTTAGTCATAATAAGGTTAATGCTAAAATTAATGAAAACAAAGCTAAAAATAATCTCATGATTATGAGAAACAGTAATATGACATTTCTTGAAAAGTAATGCGGTGCTATTGTTTTTTGAGTGTGACTATATTCTAAGAAACTTTGACATTTTAATAAAATATGTTATGAAATCTTCCCCTTCACGTCTAATTTTTTAAGGTTCCATGTCTGGCTGTGTATTAGAGTGTAATTTATTAATCTCTCTGGTTGACAAGTAAAACAGGCCTTTCCCTCCTGCTGGTGACTGTAGAACGTGTTTATTATACTAGTGAGTTCTAAATTATAGGCAAGTCCAAACTAATTCTTTGAAATATTTAAAATAGCCCACGGCTACTTTGCATATTTATAAATGAGCTTTTAAATGTATGTAATCTTAGCACAAAAAATTAAAAACGATGTATTTCAGCAATTACAATGAAATAAACAGAGGCAGCTTCTAGTTCTTAATGAATTTCACCAGTGTAATTTTACTTAATATAGAATATTTGATTTCTTCCTGTTATTTTTTGTACAAACTGTGACATATATTACAATTATTAAAAACAGATTTGTAAACCTTGCTACATTTCCAAAGTTACCTTCTTGCTTTTGCTTTCTGAGAGTAAAATTAGCCTTATGTTTTTAACAAATGTATTATGGGTTTTGTGACCAATTGATTAGCATTCTTACCTAACAGCACTGAGATAACTAGTTCATGTCTGACCAGAATGAGGATCTTCTCCCATTACTGCACCACTCAAAAAATTGTCAGGTTATTTGGCTCCCAGTGAAACTGTTCTAGTATGTCTCACACACATGGAACGGCATACACCTAGATACTAACGCATACATACTGTATATGGTACATATGGAACAATTTGGCTTGATCTACATATCCATACCCCAGGTTATAGTACCCAATATAATCACAGCTGGAACAAGGCACAGAACTGAGGCATAATCATAGAATTGGAGTATGATAAGATGGAACCATGTGCCTGAACCAGGCGGAAGGAGAAGAACCAGACAAGGTCAAGGCAGGTGACAGGGTCCAGGAATGGAACAAAGTCAAATTCAGGCAATGTATATAGTCTTAACTGGGCTAGAGACTGAGACTGGACAGTATTGACGCACAGGCAGTAAATGACAGAACTACATAGCTTAATATTGAGGACCTTGATGACCATATCATTAGGCCCTATTGTGTTCTCAAAAATGGACCAATTTTAATCTGTATGACACTCCATCTTTCAACTGATTTGTTTTTGTCTGTCGTTTTATAACATTTGTGTGTCACACATTTTTTCTTGCATGCCAAGAAAAAAAATAGATGGAGGTTTCCCAAGCTTCTCTTATCAACAAACCAGTGGAAAAATTGACAACGCATAGATGCTATCATTTTTTTTTCACTGACTCGTTTCATTGAATGGACAGGTTTGAATAGGACATGTCCCAGCTCTATATATGTTGACCATGGGTCATAAAAAAAAACAAAAGAAGTACTGCCAGAAGCCAGATGTTTCACCTTGTATAGAAAAAGAGCCCAGACCTAAGGAAGAATTATCATTGCTTTGGAAGCGAGTATCTTCAATGGAGAAAGAACAAGAGATATGCTTCTGGGAACAATTGGTTTCCTAGTAGTGACATGGCAGAATATGCAGATTGATCAAATTAATTGAATGGTGAAACAAAAATTCCCAACATTGCTTTGTGACCTCTCCTCTTTTCTAAAGAAATAAGTAAAAGTGATCAAAAAGTTGTATATACCTCAAAATGGTACCAACAAAAACACAATCATCCCATCCCCTCGAAAAAAGGCTTTAAAAAAGGGCTATTGCTTAGAATATGGTGACACTAAAACAAATGGTTTTTTTCAAGTTCGTATTGCAGAAAATTTATTAAGACAATGTTTCAATAAGATATAAAAACAAGATAGTTATTTATGACAAGTTACCTGAGGTGAAAGTTTCAGGCAAGATTTCATTTTTCTTGAACAAGTGAAAACAAAACAAAAAAGGAAATAAATAAATGATGGGATTGTTAGCCATGAGACATAGCATTCCTATGAAAACACTGAGCTGCCGGAATACCAGAAGACGTAGTACTGTCATGGGGGCATAATGTAGGCATGGAAACACTTCTCAGGAGGAGTCTTTAACTCCAACTTATGCTATTTTGAGAAAGGAAACAGAGATGTAGAATAAGTTATAAAAAAAATTGTAGATGAGGACTTAAATATAAATGTTTTGGAAGTTCTTCCTCAAGGGCTCAAGAATATGGCAAACCCGTGTGCAAAGAAGCTTTACAGTGGCTCACAGGGCTTCTGTATTCCTTATACCATCATATGTGCCTCTGTGGACATGGGAGCAATGAATAAAGAGAAGAATACAGTGGGTCGCCCTCCCAGGGCTGTGGGGTACTCGGTACCGGGCCCGACGAGCTTCATTGGGAGATGTCACGGCAGCTGGGACCCGCGCCCGTGGCCCTGGGCGCCCAAAGTAAAAGGGGGGAAATGTTCAGTGTGCTTATGGTGATTAGAGTTTTTGAATCAATGAGTCGTGACGCCACCTGTGGTGTTCGGCAATGAAGATGTTGAGCCGACGCTGCAGACAAATCCCCTGGGACAGATGGTGTGGTGCAGCAATAATGTTATAGCCCTCCACAGGCAGGGCTGTAGTCCCAGGGCAGAGTAGGTGAAGTGACACTTAGATGATGTAGCAGTGCTGGGCAGGTTGACGCAGGAATAAGTGGAGGACACCGGGGCATGTAGTTCCAAAGCTTTACTCACAGTCTGTTGTGGCACCAGAGCCCGCATCCGTGCCGTGTCCTCCGGGTCAGGAGCTCAGCCAACTTCCAGGCAAGATGAAGTACTCCTTTCCAACACTCCGCCAACATATGTGCCTTTTCTGAACGTCTCCCTCTTAGCGCCTTTAGTGAAGTACTCACAGTACTGAGTTACACTGGAGTTTCTCCTGTCAGATGTTCCTATGAACTCTACTTGTACGGCAGACAGCTGTAGCCTGCTTCGGGGACTCCTTACTACCTAGTCCCGGCTCACACACGTTGTTGTTGTGCCCCCAAGTCTGGTGTGGGAATAAAGTGGTGACAACTTCTATTCCTCCGGTGTCTGCTGCAGGACCATTAGTATCCATACAACCTCGGGGACCGGACCCCAGCCTTGCGCTTAGAACTTGGGAAGGGTTCTCCTCTAACCCTGATCCTTGGTTCTCTTCTTTTCCTCACGTTCCGTACTAATTCTTTCCTTCTTATGGAGAGTCAGGCTTTCTATTAATGTTCCTTTCCTGTGCCAGCGGACCCAGATCACTGAGGTCGGCTGCAGCACTTCCTTCATCCATCCCACTCAGGGGATCTCCTTTCACAGACTGACCTCATCAGACTCCTGTGACTAACTTACTAAATCCTATCCTCTTCCCGCTCTTTTAGTGCAAACTAAACTCCACCCGCCTCCCAGCACGCTTCGTGTTCCAAGCAGGGAGCCACCATAGGGTGCTTTGCTACACTACTATTTTGTGTGGGATGCAGGTGTTGGAGCATGGTCAGGTGTCTCCACCTTACCTGAATGGTGGGGTACCACACCTCAGGAGGAGGTGCAGTACCTCTGTGGCGACTGAACCCTCAGGGGCGCCACAACAGCTTTTGCTTTTTTCCTTCGTGGATTTGATAAGAATCACCATGTGACTTTGGGTTTTCCCATATAGGTACAGTATGGGCCACTAGTAGGCAGTGAGAACAATATTACCAATCGGTACCACACCTCTGTGATACAAGTCAATCATTACATGTGGATAAGTGTGAAAAGTTTAGAGAAATAATTTGTGTTCTGGTGGCTCTGAAAATCCAACCATTTTGTAATTATTGGGGTAAACAGACTGATCAATCCTCCCCGATACATGCATTTTATTGGGATTAATGGATTCAGTATTGTATACAAGATAGAATATAATGTCTCCATTTGCAATGTTATATTACTTATGAGAAGAATGAGATGAAGCTATGAAACAGTCACCACATCTCGTATGATGTTAACCCTTTGTCAATGTTGAATAGTAGCGAGTCAAAACTGTTCAAGTTGACTCACACAGCTACTGAAAAGTTTCCTCCGAGCCTGCTTGATAAATCCGCTGGGAAGTGCTGTCAGTAACATGGATGTTATTTGGCAGGTAGTTAAAAGCGTTACAGACAACAAATGTCCAATGCTTTTCTTCATCCATGTTATTATGAATTATATCCATTTATTCTGTCATTGTAACCATTGCTTCAACCAACAATAAGTCATCTGTCACACTATAACCATATTTTTGGCTTGTGTAAATGTTGCCTTGTGCTTGTATATGTTCACATAACTCAACGGTGGCTTAGTGTTAGTATATGAGCTGCACAGAAGGTAGATCAGATTTATGTGTGCAGTGCTTCTATGGACACCCACAGTGACAATGTACCCCATAGGGCTTAAGTAAAACAATCATACATTGCCCAAAAAATAAGCTGCCAATGTAAAAAACTGCCAAGCCACCAATGGTGGTTTGATGTGTAAGCTATCGGGTATTTAGGTTTTCAGCATCACTGGTGCGCCTTTAGGAGTGACAGTGACTGCAAAGACAGCTGCTGTTAGGGCTGCATGTTAGCTAAGTCCATACATTAGTGAGAATGTGTGTTTGTGCAAAACTAACTCCTTCAATCTCCGCTCGATTTTTCAATTTTGCGATTTCATTTACTCCTTACCTTCTTCAAAGAGACTTTTTTTTATTTTTCCTCTGACTTATTCCATATGTGGAGCTGTTTTTTGTAGGACAAGTTGTAATTGTGAATGACAATTCTGCCATTATTTTTTAGGTTTGTTTTGTTTTTCCAGCATTGGAAAGATGCTGGCTGTGTAACATAGCTGTCATTTACTGTGAGTGAAGAGAAGTCAGCTCCTGAGCCCGTTCTCCACATTTAAGGACCCTGATGTGGACATATAGTTATGTGCATATGTAGTTTAGATCTGCATGTTCATAGATGTTGACAGATTGACTAAAAACGCACATTAAATATTATTTGAAGTTCAGTTTTAAGAGGTTAAAACTTCATCAATTCACTACATCCCTAGAAGAATTCTTTGAGATTAGTCTACAAAATGGGACCACTTTTAAGAGGCTTCTTTCCTTCTGTTCTGGCTTCACGGTGATCCACAAATGTGGCATTTAGGCCTCTTTCACACATCAGTTTTTTGCCTTCAGGCGCGATCCGGCTTTTTTTTGTAAAACCGGATCCGGCAAAATGCAATGCCGGATCCAGTTTTTCCCCATTGACTTGCATTAGCGCCGGATCGTGCCGGATGGCATTGCGTTTCATCCGTTTTTTGCTGGATCCGGCAACTTGTCTCATTCCGGCGTCTGGAAAAAACGGCTACTGTAACGTTTTTTGTCTCCGGCGAAAAAGCCGGAAGCGCCGGATCCGGCGCTTCCAGCTTTTTGCTACAATGAAAGTCTATGGGCGCCGGAATGCGCCGGATCCAGAAAAAGACGGATCCAGCCACCGGATCCGTTTTTTTTAAGTCTGCGCATGCTCAGATCCAATTGGCCAGCCCCCAGGAACAGAGACGGATCCAGCAAAAAAACGGATCCGTTTCTACAGTTCTCCAAAATTTATGCCGGATCCGTTTTTTCTCAAAATAACCGGATCTTGCCTGACGGCAAAAGACTGATGTTTGAAAGTAGCCTAAGTCTGCAAGGTATTACAGCCAAATTTCCATTCCAGAAGTCAAATAGCTCTCCTTCTCCTCATAGCCCTGCCACGTGCCCAATCAGTGGCTTTTGAACACATATGATGTATTATTCAGGAGAGATTATGGGATGCTTTCTCCAAAAAATTAATGTGAAATAAAAAAATAATCTAAATTATCAAATTGATGGAAAAATGGAATTCTTCATTATTTTTCTTCTATTTTACATTCTTATGAAGCACCTGAAGGTATAACAAGTTTCCTGAATACGGTTTTCAATACCTTGAGAGGTGCAGTTTTTAAAATTAATATAAATATTTATATTTAAAAATACCAATTAACCCCTTCACCCTGCAACCTTGTTTTGTTTTTTGTTTCTGTTTTTTCATTTCCTTCTTCCCAGAGCAGAAACTCTTTTATTTTTCTGTCCACATAGACATATAAGGGCTTGTTTTTTTGTTTTTTGCAAGATGAATTGTACTTTTGAATGACACCATTCATTTTACCACATAGTGTTAGGATTGCGTGGAGTAACCGCTGACCCGGTGTGCGCAGGAGCGATCCCTGCTACAGCACAGAGCAGCAGAAAGAGACACCGAAGCCTGTTACGTCACAGACTACGGCTTAGGGAACCGCTACTGCGGCGCCAGGGATTAACCCTAGAGAAACGCTGTGCCCTGTTAGCAGTCACAGGGTGCAGCTGACAGTTTGTGTTACCGCACTGCGTGCGTACAGCGCCGCCCTGGTGGATGTCACTAGCCAGCCTAAACTTAGCGCTGGAAAGTGCAGTAACTGCGCATGGCACCGCTGAGATGGACACTGCGGCGTATACGGTACAGGGGTGTCTTGTGCAGATGACACTCTCTGGCATAACGTGTGAGAGGAGCTGGAAGCACTGTGGCGATATGCAGTGCCACCGCTCGGCGTTGACTCAGGACTCTAAACCCTACCAACATGCATATCAAAGGGAAGGGGTTTCATAATGAGTCATTCAGCGGTTCACAAGCATCCATCATCACACACATCACTACTGTCATGATCCCAGTGCAGGTTTTGAGCTGCACACCGGGGGTTAATGTCTGGAGCTCTGTGCAGGTTTTGACCTGCACACTTGGGGTTAATGATTGTGGCCTCTTTCTGGTTCTGGGAGAGCTTCATAAACCCCTGGGTAGCTTCAATCCCTGCCAGTTATACTTTTGCCTTTGGCCTAGTGTGCTGACCCCCGTGTGCCTGTTTGTTGCTATAGCTTTTTTATATGGTTCTGACCTGGCTCTGTTTCCCGTTGTGAGTTTGCCTGTTGATTTTGTACTGCGTTATTATCTGTGTATGGCTCATTGCCTGTGACCTGACTACTCTCTGCTCGCCCCCTTTGGTACCTTGCAGCTATCTCTGTGTGTGACTCATTGGCTACGTCCTGACTATTCTCCCTGTCTATGCCCCTTGGTAACTTTGTCTCGCAGTTACCCTGCTAGAAGTTATCTTGCAGCTCCTAGCTCTGTGGAGTTTAGGCCACGCCTCTAGCAGTCACGTGCTTCAGGTCCTGCGGCTCTGAAGTACGCATCTATTCAGTTGCTGCCCACTCCACAGGTAGCTTTGAGCACGCTTTCGCTTTACTCAGGACACGCGCACTGGCTCAGTGAGCAAGTTCAGTGCGGTGTCTCTGACAACTACCAATTACTGTCTATACTAGCACATGGCCATGCGGCCGTGGGACTCTTTTATAGCAGCGTCCTTCCGGGACCTTCCTAGTGGTCCAATGGAAGCAGCAATAGGACCTGAGCATATGATCTCAGACCTCCAATGAGAGGACTTCCCAGGGGCATGCTCAGTGGGCCGAAAGAAGGACTTAGTCCCAAGAGCTGCTCGCTGCTGGCTATTGCAGGTTACTATAGCTGAACCCTGATTGGCAGCAGTAACCAAGCAAAGAGTAGTAGACTGAGCAAGACGCTGGGAACGATGTCTTTGCTGAGCAGGCTCCTCTGCGGCCGGAGAGGAATGGGAGACCACAGAAGGCAAGGCTCGAGTTAAGCCTGGATCCCGCGCGAGAAGACCCCATGGCCCCCTCAGGCTCAGACGCCCAATCGGAAGATCCCAGAGGTTTAGCAAAACTAGGTGCTAACCTAAACCTCTGCCTACACTGGGACTGCTCCAACCTTCACTTGGTAAAGCGAAGGTCAATACGGGTGGAGACGGTGATGAGCTCCTCCAGTGTGGCGGGAACCTCCCTGGTAGCTTGGGCATCCTTCACATGGTCAGCCAAACCTCTCCAGAATGTCGGTATGAGGACCCTATCTGGCCACTCTAACTCAGAGGCCAGCTTCCTGAACTGAATGGCGAAGTGGCTGACCAAGGACGAGCCCTGCGATAATGCCAGCAGCCGGAGCACGTTGTCATGGGTGATTTGCGGTCCCAAGAAGACCTGCTTCAGAGTGGCCAAGAACTGAGCGGCACTCTGCATCACATGATCACCATGCTCCTACAGCGGTGTGGCCCACTCCAAAGCCCTGCCAGACAAGAGGGAAATTATAAATCCCACCTTAGCCCGCTCGGAGTGGAATTGTGCAGCCAGTAACTCTATGTCACATCGCCGTCAGACACAGGGACTGCTGTTCTTGTCTCGGCCACTGGGAGGCACCGGACTGTCATGTCGCTGTCAGATACAGGGACTGCTGTTCCTGCCTCTAGCGCCAGACTGTCACGTCACCATCAGATACAGGGACTGCTGTTCCTGCCTTAACCACTGGGAGGCACCGGACGGTCACGTCGCCATCAGACTCGGGGACGGCTGTTCCTACCTCGGCCACTAGGAGGCGCCATGATTCCCCCGTGGGTGGTAGTGACAGAGAAGGGGCTCCTGTGCAGGCATCTGGTGGGCGCAGGCTCCGCTCCTCTGTCAGTCATGAAAGGGTTGGTGCATCACCATCTGGCCTGGGCCTGGGGGCGGTCCAAATGACATCGTCAGACTGTGAACCTGTGAGGGATAGCCTGATCCTTCAAATACCTTGGGGCCTGTCTTGCAGGCCACCAGTGGTTTCCCCAGTGTGCTAGTTTTTTATTTGCTATCTTTGATTTTGACCTTTGCCTGGATTTCTGACTCTGCTCCTGCCTGACGATTTTGTACCTCTGCTGCCCTCCTGGTTTACGACTCTGACCTTGGCCTGGTTTTTGACGCTGCGACTGCCTAACAATTTTGTACCTCTGCCTCCCTCCCGGTTTATGACTTTGACCTTGGCCTGGATTTGACTCTGCTACTGTCTGGCGTTTTTGTACCTCTGCTGCTCGCCTGGTTTAGACTTGGTTTCCTGACTACGCTTTTGGTCCTGTTTTTTAACCCCTTTCTGGCGACCGTCCTGCTCTGGTCCGCTGCTCTTATTCAGACAGTTACCTCCTGGGCTCTGCTGTAAATTCAGATCCCTGTATAGGGTTATAGGGTGTCGGGGTTGCTCGGGGTGCTGTCTTACTGCAGCCCTGACTTGCAGACGGACGTCACACTCTAGCTGTATAGAGCACTGGCTTACGAAACCCCTACATGACGGACTATTGCCCGAGAACTTCTCGGGCAATGGAGGTGGGACAAAGTCAGGACAGGGATGGCAGTGGACACACGGGAGACAGCCTCAGTGGCTGCCTGGAGCGCGACCGCGGTTAAATCCGCAGCTGAAGCTGGATGCTCAAGAGCCACCAACCTGCCCTCCAGCTGCTCCTCCACCATTAGAGCCAGACTCTGGCGCTAGTATACTGTTAGGGTTGCGGATCGCACTAAATATAAAATATAATAAAGTGCGATCACAACCCGGAATCCACCGTGCAGAGATGGTAAACTGCTGCTCGGTAATGACGGACACTAGCTGAACACCGGCGGAGTAACCACTGACCTGGAGTGCGCAGGAGCAAACTCTGTTACAGCACAGAGCCGCAGAAAGAGACACCGAAGCCTGTTACCTCACAGACTACAGCTTAGGGAACCGCTACTGCGGCGCCAGGGATTAACCCTAGAGAAATGCTGTGCCCTGTTAGCAGTCACAGGGTGCAGCTGACAGTTGTGTTACCCCACTGTGTGCATACAGCGCCACTCTGGCGGATGCCACTAGCCAGCCTAAGCTTAGCGCTGGAAAGCGCAGTAACTGCGCACGGCACCGCTGAGATGGACACTGCGGCGTATGCGGTACAGAGGTGTCTCATGCAGATGACACTGTCTGGCATAACGTGTGAGAGGAGCTGGAAGCCTCCAACACCAGGTCTGCACAAGTTGCCATTTTGGGCAGGTTGGTTATAGGCTGCCATTTGGCCATGTTGTGGCCAAGGTTGATTTGGGGGGGAATGGGTGGAAGTGTAGGCACATGTGCAGGCGGACACTCAGATCCTAACTGAGCATGCACAGCTGGTTGTCGGACAAGGCGGAGACGGTTACGGGTTGAGAGCTGCCACCTCTCAAGATACTCAAACAACTCATATGGGTCATTGGGGTGTGTGCATGCATCAATTAGAATCTGAATGGATACTCGCACACGTAGCCTCACCTCACAGGGTAGGGGACAGAGGTACCAGGCCAGGCTTTGGGAATATGCCTCTTCACCCTCATGTTGGGCAGCCTTGGACAGGTAATTTAGGACACCTGTGTCTACATGCCTCCATGTATCAGAGGCAGTGTTGTCCCTTCTCCGTCTCCCACGGCGGCCTACGGCTGCAGGCTGGGGGGACCCCTCAACACGGCCAGTAGGGCTGCTGCTGTTGCCAGGATCTTCTAAGTTGCTGGCTGCTGGTGGCTCTGCTGGGTCTGGACCAGGTGCAGAACCTGATGCTGGGCCTGATGCTGGTGGAGCTTGGGGGTTGCAAAAGCTCTGTTCAGAAGATGGGCCAGCCACCTCTTCACATCCCCCGTCCGGGTCTATAATGGGCTTAGTATCTGACCCTGTCTCCCTCTCTGTGAGGTTGGATTGAGTTCTGTAAGGCTAGTTTCACACTAGCGTTTATTCGACGCAGCGCACGGCACCACTAAGCCCCGCCCCCTGCCGACTCCCTGCCCGCCCCATCCGGTCATCGCCGCCTACTATCGCACATGGATGTTTGCGATCTGCGCACCCTATCTTTAGCATAGGGTGTGCAGACCGTGCGCTAGTAGGATTTTGGCCTGCGCTGCGCACTTTTGAAGGTGCTCCCGTGCGCGCCGAACGCAGCATGTTGTATTTCGGCATGCACGGCGCACCTTCAAAAGTGCGCAGCGCACGCCAAAATCCTACTAGCGGACGGCCAGCGCACGATCTGCGCACCCTATGCTAAAGATAGGGTGCGCAGATCGCAAGCGTCCATGTGTGATAGTAGGCGGCGATGACCGGATGGGGTGGGCAGGAAGCTGGCAGGGGGCGGGGCTTAGCGGCGCCGTGCGCTGCGTCGAATAAACGCTAGTGTGAAACTAGCCTTAGGAAATGTACAAAAACCAAAATGTAGCTCTGACCCTAAAAAGCATATGTGCCATGTGGTGTGATGTCTGTACTTACGGTCTGAGATCCATACTGGGTGCCAAAAATGCCAAGCGGTCAAAATAGATGTATTTCCACTTGGTCGGTGCTGCTGCCCCACTCCTGGCCTTCTGCTGTCTTTCCCGCCGGTACTGGTCGCGGATGCTGCGCCAGCGTCTCATCACATCCTCAACTGCAATGTGAAGTGAAAAGTGACTGTAACCTTTGTGAATTGTGCCAAGCAATATTCCTAACATTTCACATAGTCACATGGCCTAGTAGGGGGTTGTTTTTTTCTTTTGCAAACAGGGATACTTACATACACAGTATAGGATTGTAGGGGCTACATTTCAAAAAGCTCACTTCTTGCCTTAAAGCTGATTGGTAAAAATGGCAATTACTTACAAATTTGTTGTTGCTCCTCACGTGGCCGTTGGGCATAGTCTGGGAACATGTGCACACAGATGCGTCTCCATGCCCCCTCTTTGTGGCCCCGGTCAGAATAATCGGCATCCCGTTGGTCCCAAAGTTCGGGCCATTCCTAGACCAACACAATTAGGAGCTCCACATTAATGTGGCCAGACATGACGCTGCAGGACTCCGTGGAGGCGTACTTCCTGGATGTCTGGAGCGCTTTTTGAGCTAATTTGCATGTCTAAGCTTCCTGATGATGGATTGGCATATTTCCTGTCACCTGCCAAAGTCCTGTGTATTTCTCGCAAGTCACATGTGTGGTCCATGTGTAATGCGTATTTTTTGCGCACCCATAGACTTGCATTGGCATACTACGGTCGTAGTACGCTGACAATCGCAGCATGCTGCGATTGGCACAGACTGTATAAAATACGCGACAAAAATACGGCTGATGGTAGCTACCCCATAGAGAATCATTGGTCCGTGTGCAAAGCGGTTTTTTAACGCCTCTCACTCTAGTGTGACGCCAGCCTTAGTGATTTTCACTTATGAATAAATAACTTACAAAGCTTCTCTTACAGAGTTAATCACGGACTGCACACGGACTGTATACTGATGCCATCCATGTGCTGTGATTTTCACAGAACTATAGATTGTACTGGTACATTTCATCCGTGATGCCAATAAAAAGTGGACATGTCTCTGATGTTTCCACACACACACAGTTTGCAAAAAATGCAAAATCATGGAATGGACACATGTATGAAACATGGATGTCTAAATGAGGCCTACAGGAAGGGGTTAAACTCTTTAATGAATTCAACATGAGATCTTTTGGCAGATCGTTCTTCAGTCTCAGTGCTCTTACGCTGCGTTCACATGTCGCGGTTTTTTCGTGTTTTCGCGGCGGTTTTAAACGCATGATTTTGCCGCGAAAATGCAAAAAATAAGCATCCCATGGATTCCTATGGGATTCCGCAATGCTGTGCTAATGCTGCGGTTTTTCCGTGGCGGAATCGCTTCGCGGTAAAAAATGTAGCATGTTCAACAGTAAAGAATTCCCTTCTGCGTTATAGAACTGTATTTCCCTCAAGACATGGTGGAAGCTTTTTATTATGATTCCAGCCCAGAATATAAGTAAGTCATGGGGGAAATCTCTGTATTGATCTCAGAAATATTTTACACAATATTTTAGGTCATTTCTCAGCTGTCTTTATAGTAAACTAAGTAACCTCAATGTTAATAATTCACGGGATATTGCAGTCCGCCCAGATCCTGGGGAGAAATGCTTTGGTGGCTTCTCCCTGCTTCGAGATATTATTGGAGGTCTTCTTTGTGGAACAAGACAACCATTTTATTCTTTAAATTACAACCCTAATATCTAAGTAGTCCATCTGTCTCTAGACAACCGAGAGGAGGATGAGCAATGAGGGTCTGCATTGTAGAGTAGCTGTTGTGCCCCTCCAGAAATGGACAGTATCGGATTCAGTTCTATCAGTTGCTAGAGACAAACCTGAAAGAGTTAGTGAAGAACATTATCAGACAACATGTTGTCTGTTCTAGATTCAGTTTATACATGTGTGTGTGTGAGAGCTTTCCGATGTCATTTCCCTATGCACTTAGTTCTATGACCCTGCTAGTCATCTAGCTACATTATTTTTAGCATTCAGAAGCCTTAGGGAAATGTAATGTTCTGGATGATTTACTTTGATGATGCACTTTGAATTTTTAAGCAGAGAACAATCATTCAAATCTGTCTGATGTTTAAAGGGACTCTGTCACCAAGTTTTATTCTATCTAATCTGTGAGCTGCATAATTTAGAGCAGAGACCCTGATTCCAGTGATGTGTCACTTACTGGCTGACTGCTGTACTTTTGAGAAAACCACTGTTTTAATCAACAGGAGATTATCAGGAGAAAACTAATAAACATGCTGCCATGTAGTACTCTATATTCATAATCTTTATATAACCCCACCCCCACCACGGATTGGCAGCTTTCTGCCTATGCCCATTGTACAAAGAAATCGGCCAATCAGTGGTGTGGGAGGAGTTATACAGAGCTCAGTTTTTAGAGAACTGGTAGATTTGCTGCAAATAAAATTGATCTTAATCAAAATGATACATAGCTGGAATCAGGGTCTATCACCTACATCATGCAACTTTCTGATGAAGAAAAGAAAGCCTGGTGACAGGTTCTCTTTTTCTATGCAAACACAAGGCAATAATGATAGCAGCTCATGTCAATCTCTTTGGAGATCTAAGCTGGTTAGAGGTTAAAGGGGTTTTCCACATTATTTATTTACTTTCTCACAGCCAGCAATAGTGATAAAATTGCAAAAAATGTATACTTTGCTCCATTTAATGTTCACAATTTCAGCACTATAGCCCTGATACATTAAAGTGAATATGCCACAAATCTGGTGTAAAACGCTTAGAAATGGCTTTTTCACGCCAGTTTCAGACTATTCTGGCAAAATGGGGCTAGCTGTGCCAAAACAGGAGGGATTGGGCATGGTGACACCCACTCAGCTTATTCATGATGGTTTGTAGTGCACCTTACATCACAAATTTTACTTCTGCACATGACTGGGGAAAGATTAGTGGCAAGGCGCATGGAGGCGCTTAGTGAATCATTCGCGTCTCACTCTAATTCGGCACGAATCAGGCACGTCTCACACTAATATGCCCCCTTAATGTGGTCTTGTTAAATTGGTTCCTTTGTTCCCAATCTTGCCTGCCGGTCTACTTCCCTGAAATATGCAGATGGTTGGTTGATTAATTTACGGGTATGAAGTGTTCTATGATGGTGACAATGTGTTGTATTTTAGCCTAAAAGAGACTCCTGCCTCTGTCAGCTTGTGACCGCACCATAATAAGGTGAAAATCCTGCCTGTTTCTGCTTCTCATTGTACTGTGTGACCAAATTGAGAGGACTGCCAAAAATTGTTCCCCATAAAATAGAAAGCATTGACCAGGGAGAAAAGACTTTGGCCCCAATCCATCATTTGCATTTTATTTTTAAGACATTTGGCATTAAATTCATCTAAATGGTGGACACGATTCATGAATTTTGGCGCAAAATGGGCATTTTTTCCTGCTTTTGTATCTTTTGTTGGCAAAAGTTACCTTTGGTGTCAAAAGTTGAAAAAATTGTGGCAGGTTTGAATCGTATTCAGAAATACACAAGGGGGACTGAAGTGTATTTGCTCAAAATTTAGACTTTTTCAAAAGCGCAATTGATGAATCAAACAAAAGCATCTGGAATTGCTAAACTCTGTCCATGAAGTGGTAAAAAAATCACAAATAGAATCATGAATTGGGTGCAACCATAAAAAAGGCACAAAATACACAAAGCTAGACAAAAACAGGCAGAAAATCAATGAAGAATCGGGGCCATCTGGTTTTCTTTTTAGAGGTTAGAGCTCTTTTTCAGCAGGTGTTGCTAAGTAATCGGAAAGCAGCATAATATGGGGCAAGAAAACCTGATTCCAACGATCTGTCACTTACTGGACTGCTTGGTGCAGTTTTGATAGAATCCTTGTTTTCTCTGCTGTAGATGTAACAGTGGTCAGAATGTTGAGCTGTATATAACCCCACCCTCACCACTGATTGGAAGCTTCCTATGTATACTCTACATTATCAGCAAACTGGTATTCAGTGGTGGGGGGAGGGTTTACACAGATTAGCTGGACTGCTGTGCACGTGACAGCTAGTCAGGCAGTGATAATCTCCTGCCAATAAAACACTGATTGTATTGAAAGTACAATCAAATCAGGCACACTTGCCCTATGTTATGTCGCTCTCAGATTAAATAGTAAAAATTCCCTTTAAAGGGTTATTCCCACCACCACCCAAAGAAAACAATAAGCTATTCCATAGGAGAAACTTGGAGATCACTGCTGGAACCCCAGTCATCCTGAAACTGGTGGTCTTGAACCCTATGAATGGCATTAAGATGTGTATGCTCATCCATTTCTCTATTCATTGTCAATGGGACTCCTGGAGAAATCATTGTTTTTGTATTGCTTCACGTCATGAGGGACAACCTTAATGTTTGCTTTGACACCATTTTGTAGTACATACAAATGGAATAAAAACAGCATTGTGCTGATAATAATTGTTTTTCAGCATATGGTATGAATCCCATGTTTCGTTTATTCTACAAGTCAATATGATTACTGTTATATCAAATAATCCCTTTTTAATATTGTTTATACGATAATGCACTTTTTTACTTGAACATTTTATTTTTCGCCAAAATCTTTTAGTCCTACTAAAGGGGTGGTCCAGTGGAAAAAAAAGAAGTCATCACCTGTCCAAAGGAGAGATAATAACTTGTTGATCAGTGGAACAGGGACCCACATCAATTGTCAGAAGAGGGAATATTTACCCCGTCACAAAATGGAGCAGCAGGTCGATGCCTAATCATCACTTGATTTATTCTCTACGTGGTTGCCAGTAAAAGCTGAGCACAGTGCTTGACGACACCATAAGGAATTAATATCTATAGAGGGAAAGGGAATGGGAGAGTCAGCTCACCGTATATTACTTCTTCAGATGAAGATGAAGTCCTCGCCGGGAGTCACCCCGGCTCTGGGCGTGCAGAAGCAAACAATGTGAAAAAGTTCTCCAGTGTGGTCAGGATATAAAACTTCACATTTATTGTAGAAACATTAAAAGGACATATAGTGGATACACTTGAAAGACCAGGATCGCTAGCGAATGACGCATTTCAGCCGTGAGGTCTTAATGATGGATGTGTCGGTCGCATGCCATCCTCAACTTTCAAGTGTATCCACTACATTTCCTTTTATATTTCCTGACCATGCTGGAGAACTTTTTCACATAAGGAGTTAATGGGGCAGCGGTCGGCGTGTGCACTGTCACTCCATTCTAAAGGGAATAAAAGTTACCCATTTTGCCAATCGGTGCAGGTCCCGGTGGTAGGATAAAATCAAGTTATCGGATAACCCCTTAACTGTAGACAGCGCAACAATGCTAAATGTGGCACATCTTATTGGACATGTTAGATGCTTTTCGCTATTCTACCCCTTGGTTGGCTTACTTTAGACCAGTACTGTGAGATGAAATATTGCAGCAATTTGTCACTTTTCCATGCAAGCTATGATAATATATACAGTCTTACTTCTTATACTTGTATGTTATATGTCTGAAATCCATCATCAGAAATATGGTAATGTAAATGCTTTAACTTCTAATACAATCTGAAAAGATTAACATTTGTGCCAATTCACATCTGATGAAATACTATTTTCTAACCTTGTCTAAACTATAAAAAATATGTTTTTATTGTAACCTTTTCTGCGGCCAAGACAGTTAATACCACAGCCTAGATGTAGATGTAAATGATGGTGCTCTTTGGCTGGCTGACTTTTAACGAAATGTTATATGATGAGAATTTGTCACTTGTCTATTAATTCACAGTCTCAGACACAAGACCTCATACATACAACCAAAGATAACAAAGAGATGTGGAACCAATCATGTTCTAGCACTCAGTTGTGTAATGTAGATTACAAGATGCAACCTATTTTCTGATTGGTTAGTTTTATGTCGGTTTCTCATTAGGTTGTCTCTAGTGATGAGAGAGCGTGCTTGGATAAGGTGTTATCCAATCATAGTCGTTTCTAATTCGAGGATTTTCATTGTGCTTGAAAAAAATGTTCGAGTCCCCACGGCTGCATGTCTCACAGCTGTCCAACAGCCGCACCACAAGCAGGGATTGTCTAATAAACAGGCAGTCCCTGCATGTGTTGCGGCTGTCGAACAGCCGCGAAACCTGAAGCATCAGCAACTCGAGCACTTTTTTTCGAGCACGCCAAAATACTCAACTAGGACACGAGCATGCTTGAATAACACCTTATCCAAGCTCACTTGCTCATCACAACTTGTCCCACATAATCCTCTACAGTTATGTCCACTATGTGCCAGTTGTCTGGGGGAAGATTCCTTTTTAATAAGACAGGTTAAACATAGACTGAAGGGTTGCCATTGCAGCCCGGTAGTTTTTTAAAGGTTCCTGCAGCGTTTTGATATTCATGTAAAGTCAAGACTGAGCTGAAGAGACTGATTTTTACTATATACACTGTGATACTGAAATATATAATACAAGTTATCAAATGATCATAAATTAAAGTCCCATAGGGAGACTAAAAAATTAAAATATGACTTTTTTTTTTTTTAAACACAAAAATATGAAGGCATCACCCTAATATCTCTCTATGCAAAAAGAAAGAAATGTAAAAAATAGAAATAATCTTATTTGATATCACTGTGTCTGCAAAACTGTAATCAAAATCATTTGACAAACCTGCATGGCAAACTTTGTGTACAAAAAAGTAAATGCCAGAATTGCTATTGTCACAACTCCCCTACAAAAATGCAATACAAAGACCAACATGTCAGATTAACCGCAAAGTAGTACCATAAAAAACTACTGCTCAGCCAGCAAAAAACAAATCCACACAGATCCATGGATGGAAAAGTAAGAAAGTTATGAGTCTGGAAAAATGGTGACAGAACAAATTTCTTTTACACAAAGTTTAGAATTTTTTTTTCCAGCACTAAAACAATAAGAACAATAGAAGTGTAGCACTACTGTAATCGCACTGAGCTGAAGAATCAAATTGGCAGCTTATCTTTTTTTTTATCACACAATAAAGGCTTGCAAAAAACAACAGCGGAATTACATTTTTTTCAATGAAATGGAGAGGCGCAGGGCCTAAAAAATCAAGTACAAGAGTCACAAGTCAGAAATTGAGTTAAAAATAGGCTTTCTTTAACTTAACCAGTTAAGAACAGTTTTCATATTTGCAGGTTGTTTTTTATCTCCTTCTTCCACCAGCTTGGCCCTATGAGGACTTTTATGGAATACCTAATTATAGTTCATGAAATAAATTAACAGGAAACAATTCAAAAGAGGTGAAATACCACGCTTGGACTTTTTTTCCTGTTATTTAGTGGATGAAATTTATTTTGTCATTCAAAATTACAACGTATCCCATAAACATAAGCACTCATATGGCCAAGTTGGCGGAAGAAGGAGAATAAAAATGCAAATATTAAAACTGTCCTTAACTGGAAAGAAAACTTATAATTTTTAATAAAAGTATTTTTTTAACTGGTCTAAATGTCTGTTCCCGATGTATTTAAATGCACCTCTGCATTCCTGAGATGTCCCCCTCTTTCTTGCATGCATATCTAGCATGGACCTCAACTTTTCTCTATGGGAGATTTGTTGAGGATCATTTGTTGGCTAAAAATGTTACATGTTTTATAAAGGGAAGAGTGGAGGAAGCGTATCTCAGGAACAGGGTACAAATGAATATTCAAAGAGACTCAGGAGCATAGTGGAATTTACATCAGGTCTAAAAAAAAATAGAAACAGCAAAAGTCACCATTATGTTAAATGACATGTGCCCTTTAACACCATCCTGACATATGGGGTACATATATCGGCTGCCAACATTTTGCGTAGGCTCAGAATCTGAGTCTGCAAAATATCAAGGAGATGCCATCGATGTTACACAGCTGACATCTTGCTGTAACAGCAACAACCCGGGCTTGCTCTGATAGCTGCTGTTTAATCATTTAAATGCCATGGTCAGTTACTGAGAGCGGCATTATTACTGCAACAATGACTTGTCATGACAGCCGGAGGCTTGCTGAAGACCCTCACGGCTGCCATTTTTGTCCTCTGTGAAGCTCAGCCTGTGGTTAGAATTTCTAGGAGAATGTTATTTTGTCTATTTCCTACTGTACCGTTGTATTGCTTTATATAGTAAGCACAATACCCAAGCCCATTATCCTAACCAAGGAGCAGGCTACACTCCATAAACTGATATATCATGAGGATCAAGTCACTGCTAAGTGACATCTAGATCAAGTGTCACTCATATTTAATTAAAACAGATATTTTATTTTACAAAATCAGACAAAGATAAATATAAAAACGGTTGCCTCAAACCAAATATTGATTAAGCAGGGAGAACAGCTATGGCAGCAAGGATACAATATTCTATGCAATTTGGCTAGATTTAACATTCAACAAGTAATATAATAAATAAGTTATATAATGTCCATTTTCTGAAAATTCATGCAAATTATTTTACATTTATTTTTATCATTAGGATAATGGCAACAATTGCTTGCACAAGGCTATATTATAGAGTTTGAATCACTTCAGGAAAATAAAGAGAGGACTATAATATTCCTTATCTCTTAAGACAATCCTTTTCTCTTTTTCTTATAACCAAATGGTTAAATGAAACCCCATTAAATACCAAAGAAAACCATACCACAACACATGTGATGGTTGTCAGTATTGCTAAAGTGCCTAGTGAAAATAAATAAATATATCTATATACATAGTTTATACATTACCATATGCCTAATCCACATCCACAGTAGCACCAGTGTGTATTAAATATTTTCCTGCAGAAGTCAATCCCATATGGATACACTGATCACCAGATTATGCTGGGTTCATTTTACCAGTCTACACATTTTCCAATAGAACGGGCATTTTACACATTTTGCTACAACAGTCAATCCCAAATGGATACATCAGCTGCTAAATTGCCCCAGGTTCCAATCTCCCGAATCAACATAAATCCACTGCGGACGCATGAATAAAAAAAGACAGGTACATATTACCTAAGTCTGTGCAGCAACCAACATGGACGTCAAGTAACACGCTGTCTCATTCTTATGATATATTGCTTTATATACTGTAAGAAATCAGACAATTTCAAGTCAAAAAACAAAAAATTGAATAGTCACGTCTTTTTGCCTAAAGAAATAAAAAAAAGTTAAAATTAGCATAGTTGCTTTTGATTTTCGCCATGACTATAAAAGTCCTATCTGTCAAAATATAACATTAATTAAACCAATTTGTAAACATAAGAAAATAGGTCAAAATGCCAGAATTACAGTTGTTTGGTTGCTGCACCTCCCCACAAACAAATTGCTATAAAGAGATAAAAATGTATCTATCAAAAAGATGTACCATTAAAAATGCCACCTTGCCACACAAAAAACAAGATCTTACATGGCTACTGTACATCAATCTATTTTTTCACAAAATTCATTGGTCTATACAGTGAACACCATAAAAGAAAAAAACAATGGCAGAACCACATTTTTTTCTCTCACAATTTTACCGCATTTCAATTTTCTTTGCAGTACATTGAATGGTAAAATAAATTGTGTCATTCAATACTGCAACTAGTCCTGAAAAAACAAGGCCTGATATGATTATGTTGGTCGAAAAATAATAATGGCTCTTGGAAGGAGGGGAGGAAAAAGCAAAAGTGCGATAATGAAAAATTGCCCGATTATGAAGGCGTTAAATGAAGCAAGAATTCACATAACTTTTGTTTAGAGGAGAAACTATTTTACATGTTAGTATATACAACTTAAGCCACATTCACACATTCAGTAATTTTAAGTCAAAATCACGAGTGTAGCTGTAAGGGAGGGACAGGACTGTAGCCGTCACCTGTATTACTGTGGTAGCTGTGTCCAGTCTTTCCCCTACATGAAAAAATACTCTTCTCCTTGTCATACCTGAATCTCCAGATTCAGCTTCACCCGGGCACTTCCCAGGCCATAACGGTCTCTTCTAGGCAACCCCCCATCAATAGAGACACAGTTCGAGACAACTTCAACACCTTCTATACTTAGGATCTCACACGTTACATCCACAGTTGGCACATCATAACATTTGCTTGTTTCCTCATCTTTCCTTTTCTCATTGTCACTCATCATGCCTGAACCGGACCATCTTAGACTGCTTCCCAGTTCCCTCCTGGCCTGACCTCACTATAATGACATTTCCTTCAGCCTGTTTCACCCCAGACACGAATTCATCAGTCACTATGTTTGGTGGCCCCTGGTGAAGCATCCGGCCCATCTGTACTGATCTTGTCGAAGATCCAACTCCCTTTATTTCCTTACTCCAGCAAACTTCTGCCCTTAAAGCATTGGCCCAGGCGATGAGATGCCACACCTTTCCTTTCCTGTTCTGGCCCACTGGTAAGACATGCAATGGCCGTGGGTAACGTGGGCTATAATGACTTAACATTAGGTGGCTGCCGAGCTGTCTGGGCTTATAGCCCATGTGAACACTTGGGCATCCTGGCCCGTCTGACTAAATTGCTCTTCAGCACTAACCTTAACTCCTAGCAGCCCCTGCTACAATTAACCCTCTCTGAACATCCTACCAGGCCCCACTAGTATGCCCCCATCTAGTGGCCCGCAACATAATTACATCTATCTGGTCTATGGGAGAACTATGTACTAAGAGTGCCCTCCTCTAAGAAAAATGCACTAGCTTGCCCTAACTATACATAAACAACAGACACATAGTATTATACAATACACAATGGTACCATGTACATGTGGCAATACCATTAAAGACTGGCGATAATACATATTTCTATGTAGCAGTACCGCAGACATTAATGAGAAACATTATAATACAGCAATATATGCATAGTAACATAAGAGAGACAACTCGGAAGATGGGACATCATATTTCACTTCCTTACATCCTCCTTTACTTGAACCTGGTCGTGTCATGGTATGCCTAGGTTACTTTAGGCAAAAACCCCGGGACCCCTGCGATGTCCCTCAGACTAGGGGAACCCTGTCTGTCCCTCTACCCAGGGTTTACACTGAAGGTGTGCCTGCCTGAGCCTCCACCCTGTCCCTGTCTCCTGTCCAGCCCTAAGCTGAACCCACCACCCTCCACCCAGTGAGGGGACCAGACACCAGACCCCACAAATACGTATGGACAGGGGTAAAAGAAACACCACACAGTTAATACACAAGGGAATACAATAATGTGCAAGGGCAACCAAATATATATATATAACAGATTGGAGAAAGAACCACTGAGGGATATACTGCACCAGATATCAGATGCTCCAACACCACCACTGCTGACCGGTATTGCTAGCACTAGGCTAAAGCTATAGTCGGCGACGCCCATAGTCAGGACGAACTATTTAAAGACCAAGGGCGTGGCCCAGCCCTCAGCCAGCATGACAACCTGGTTAACCCTATCCCGACTGGAACAGAATACCCAACAGGGTATTACCGCTGTCTGCCGGACACCCTGGTGTGAACAGTGTCCGACATGACAGTACCCCGCCTTCTACGAGGGACCTCCGGAACCTCACCATGTCGAGGACCTGGCTTGTCCGGATGGCGACGATGGAACATAGTAACCAGTCGATCAGCATGAATGTCAGAGGCCGGCACCCATGTCCTCTCCTCAGGACCATAGCCACGCCAGTGGACCAGGTACTGTAGAGTGCGATGCACAACCCTAGAGTCCACCACTTTGGACACCTCAAATTCCAACGCGCCATCCACCAAGATGGGAGGTGGTGGCCCGGGGGAACCATCCACCAAACCCACGACCTTCTTTAGCAATGCTTTGTGAAATACATTATGAATCTTATACACAGCCGGCAACTCCAAACGAAATGCCACTGGGTTGATCACTGCGGAGATTCTAAATGGGCCAATGAACCTGGGACCCAACTTAAGTGACGGTATCTTGAGCTTAATGTTCCTAGTAGACAACCACACCCAATCTCCCACCCACAGGTCCGGACCTGGCACACGTCTGCAGTCAGCCACCCGTTTGTACCTGGAACCCACCTTCAACAAGCGCTGCTTGACTCTCCTCCAAACAGACGACAATTGAGCTCCCAACTGGTCCTCTTCAGGGACGCCAACTGAGCACCCCTGACGCAAGGTGCAAAATTGAGGATGTTGACCATACACACAAAAAAAAAGGAGATTCCCCAGACGATTCCTGGCAATGGTTGTTTATTGCGAATTCTGCCAGAGGAAGAAACGCTAACCACTCTTCCTGATTGTCGGAAATAAAGCAGCGCAAGTATTGCTCCAGGTTTTGGTTCATCCGCTCAGTCTGTCCATTCGACTGAGGGTGGAAAGCCGATGAATGAGATAATTTGATTCCAAGGCGAGAACAAAAAGCTCTCCAAAACTTTGCCACAAACTGCGTACCTCGATCAGACACAATGTCAGACGGGACACCATGAAGTCTGACCACCTCGCGAATAAATATCTGAGCAAGAGTCTTAGCATTGGGCAAAGACGGTAAAGCAACGAAATGTGACATTTTGGAGAACCTATCAACAATTACCAAAATGACCGAGTTCCCTGCCGAGGCGGGCAAGTCAGTAATAAAATCCATGGAAATCTCCGTCCATGGCTTACTGGGCACCCCGAGAGGCTGCAAGCTACCAGCGGGACGGGAACGAGGAGTCTTGGCCCGTGCGCACGTGGTACAGGCAGCCACATATGAGGCCACATCCTGCCGGATTTTAGGCCACCAAAAACGACGCGATACCAGTTCCAGAGTGCTCTTAACCCCTGGATGACCTGCCAGTACCGTGTCGTGATGTTCGCCCAACACTCTAGAGCGTAGATGTAGCGGCACAAAAGATTTATTAGCAGGCAACCCCGGCGGTACCACCTCCTGAGCCTCCGCAATCTCTGCCTCAATCTCTGTCGTGATGGCAGATACCACCACACCCTTTTGGAGAATAGGCACCGGCTCTTCACATAACTCTCCACCCGGAAAACACCTGGATAAAGAGTCTGCCTTAACATTCTTCGACCCAGGTCGATAGGTAACAATGAAGTTGAACCGGGTGAAGAATAATGCCCAGCGAGCCTGTCTGGAGGACAGGCGCTTAGCAGATTCTAAATAAAGCAAATTCTTATGGTCGGTTATCACAGTAATCTGATGAACAGCCCCCTCCAAGAAGTGTCGCCACTCCTCAAATGCCAATTTGATGGCCAATAGTTCCCTGTTGCCAATATCATAATTACGCTCCGCAGGCGACAGCTTCTTGGAGAAGAAGGCACACGGATGCAACTTGGCCCAAGAAGGGCCCTGAGACAGTACAGCCCCCACTCCAACCTCCGACGCATCCACCTCCACGACAAACGGTAAGGAGACATCGGGCTGCACCAGAATGGGCGCTGAGGCAAAACTATTCTTGAGGAATTCAAACACCTGTACTGCAGGCTCAGACCAGTCAGAAAAGTCGGTACCCTTCTTAGTCATGTCAGTCAGTGGTTTGGCAATCATAGAGAAGTTCTTAATAAATTTCCTATAGTAATTGGAGAAGCCAAGAAATCGCTGAAGCGCCTTAAGATTATCAGGCCGATCCCAATGTAGTACCGCCTGCACCTTTGCGTTGTCCATCTTAAAACCTGAGGCGGAGATTATATAACCCAAGAACGGTAGCTCCTGTACGAAAAACACACATTTTTCAAGCTTGACATAGAGCCTGTTCTCTCTGAGCAACTGCAGAACCTGTCTAACATGCTCTATATGTGTATCATGGTCGCGAGAGAAAATGAGGATGTCGTCAAGATAAATTATAACAAACCTCCCCAACAACTGAGAGAAGACATCATTAATGAAGTGTTGAAAGACCGCCGGTGCCATAGTCAACCCAAACGGCATTACCAAACTCTCAAAGTGACCCTCAGGGGTATTGAACGCTGTCTTCCACTCATCCCCCTGACGGACTCTTATAAGATTGTACGCCCCCCTGAGGTCCAGTTTGGAGAACCACCTGGCACCAACCACTTGGTTGAATAAATCGGGTATAAGTGGCATAGGGTAAGGATCACGGACCGTAATCTGGTTGAGTTCTCTAAAATCCAGACACGGGCGTAAACCGCCATCCTTCTTTTTAACAAAGAAGAAGCCAGCAGCCAGAGGAGAAGAGGAAGGTCTAATATGACCCTTGCTCAGGCTATCCGCAATGTATTCCTTGAGAGCTAGCCTCTCGGGACCTGAGATATTAAACATTCTAGCTTTAGGTAACTTGGCCCCTGGTTTCAACCTAATAGCACAGTCATAGGGGCGATGCGGTGGTAGTTCCGAACAACCCTTCTCAGAAAATACATCCGCATAATCCAACAACGGCTCCGGGATACTGGGGGTCAAAGCGGAAATACATGTAGCCAGGCACCTCTCCTGACACTCCCTGCTCCACTGAATTATGTCCTGGGTCTTCCAATCAATAACAGGATTATGCATTGACAACCATGGAAAGCCCAGAACCATCTGAGCCGGTAAGTTACTAAGCACCTTACAAGTTACCCGCTCTGAGTGTAATACTCCGATGTGGAGTTGTATATCCAACACACACTCTGTGATCTCCCCTTGAGACAACGGGGAAGCATTGATGGTAACCACCCGGATGGGGTTCGGCAATTTCTCCACCGGAAATCCCGCTGTATGCGCGAACCTCTCATCAATGAGATTGGCAGCTGAGCCACTATCAATAAATACTGTAATAGAGAGCATTTGCCCCCCAAGTACCACCCTAGCAGGGAGCATACACTGGGAAACCATGATGGAGGATACACAAAGGCTCAGACTAGACTCCTCCAAACCCTCTGAGCCTATCAGTTTTCCGCCGGTGCGCCCTTCTTAGGTACCAGGGGGCAAGCGTTAATAAAATGTCCTCCTTTGCCACAAAAAAAACAGAGCCCCTGCCTTCTGTGCCAAGGACGTTTAGGCTTGTTACTCGGTGACTGTGCTATACCAGCGATCTGCATGGGTTCCACGGATTCACCCGCGGCAACCTCACCGACCACTCCCCCACCTCCCGGAGGCAACGAAACCAGCGCCCCCTGACGGAGACGTCGGTCTATGCGTACTACAAGTGCCATCGCAGCCTCCAGAGAGGCGGGAGTCTCGTACATTAGGAGAGTCTGTTTAACCCTTCCAGAAACCCCATGCAAAAATTGACTTCTAAGCGCAGGGTCATTCCACTGCGTGTCCACCGCCCAGCGCCGGAATTCCGTGCAGTAATCCTCAGCTGGTCGATCACCCTGTAGCAGTGAGCGTATTTTAGACTCTGCTAAGTTTAATCTATCCGGATCGTCATAGATCAAACCCAGAGCAGAGAAAAAAAAATCTACAGATTCAAATGCCTGTGAGTCTGAAGGGAGTGAAAAGGCCCAGGCCTGTGGGTCACCACTCAGCAAAGAAATCACCAAGCCCACGCGTTGAGCCTCATTACCTGAGGAATGTGGACGCATACGGAAATACAATTTGCATGATTCACGAAACACCGTGAACTTACCACGATCACCAGCAAATCGTTCAGGAAGGGGAAACTTGGGCTCAGCTGCCCTGGCTGCAGCCTCAGCAGGTACTGCAGGAGCTGACAGGCCTTGTTGCTGGACCGCCCCCCTGAGTTCAGTGACCTGTATGGATAGAGCCTCCAGCTGCTTGGTTAGGGAAAGTATAGGATCCATAGTAAGTAACCCCTATATTCCCTAACTATACCTTTTTTTTTTTTTTTTTTTCATCTCTCACTTTATTATTTGGGCCGACTATAATGTCATGGTATGCCTAGGTTACTTTAGGCAAAAACCCCGGGACCCCTGCGATGTCCCTCAGACTAGGGGAACCCTGTCTGTCCCTCTACCCAGGGTTTACACTGAAGGTGTGCCTGCCTGAGCCTCCACCCTGTCCCTGTCCAGCCCTAAGCTGAACCCACCACCCTCCACCCAGTGAGGGGACCAGACACCAGACCCCACAAATACGTATGGACAGGGGTAAAAGAAACACCACACAGTTAATACACAAGGGAATACAATAATGTGCAAGGGCAACCAAATATATATATAACAGATTGGAGAAAGAACCACTGAGGGATATACTGCACCAGATATCAGACGCTCCAACACCACCACTGCTGACCGGTATTGCTAGCACTAGGCTAAAGCTATAGTCGGCGACGCCCATAGTCAGGACGAACTATTTAAAGACCAAGGGCGTGGCCCAGCCCTCAGCCAGCATGACAACCTGGTTAACCCTATCCCGACTGGAACAGAATACCCAACAGGGTATTACCACTGTCTGCCGGACACCCTGGTGTGAACAGTGTCCGACATGACAGGTCGTCCCCGACAAAGGCATGACGCAAAACCAATAACAATAAAAACTGCAAGAGAACCGCAAGAAAACTGCAAGTCTTCTGGCTTAATACAAGCCGCATCCAGCACGCACCGCAGTCCATGGCGCACAGGCAACACTCCAAGTTCCCAGTCCCACGGGACTGCAACGATAGGCAGTCCTAAGAAAGATGCTCCCCCTTCCCTTGAGGGGAGTACAGACTTTCCAGAGGTCTCCAGTTAAAGAGACAGTCTCTCCTCTTTCCAGCAGAATGGGCGTAACAAAAACAAGAAATCAAAGAGTCCACAGGCTCCGCATGCTCTGCCTAGCTCGCAGTCCTCTAGGCCAGGATTACAGACAACGCTTTATCTTCAGTGTCGCCACCGTGAATGGGGATAAACTTCTTTCAGGGGGCTACAATGCCCACAGGGATGCAGAAGAGCCTGCCCTGCGAAAACCGTACAAAGTAGAGATATGAAAATCATATTTTCATAATCTGAGCGGTCCCAGCTCCGCTATAGGGTATCTTTCGAAGTTCTAACGTCTCATTAGTTTCAAACATGACGCAGCCGCAGACTTCAGGATCCAACTGGGTGGAACGGCGACAGCGGCAACATCACAAAGGGGAGACCTGGACGGGAGGGGCTGCCCTTCTACCTGAACGGTACTGGGGACGTCTGCAGGTATCCCGATGTGGGTCACAGTCGTGGTCCCCCACACCCGTCGCCTGGGTGGTACATCCTAGGGGCTATCTTCAGGACCAGATGAAGAAGGAGTGGTCCAGACTCTGTGGATTTGGAGCTGAGGCACCTGGGGCACTCTCACCACTTTTCTATAAGCATTCTGCACACTCCAGCCCCGCGGCCACATTCTTCCTCCTCACCATCAGCCGTATGCCTTGATTCCAGGAGGTGCAGCACCTAAGCCCTTGGCTTCAGGGACTGAGGGGCCACAGACTCCGCCGGAGGGAACTCGGTTTTCCACTGGCTGACAGGTTCCCGTTTCTCCATCTCATCAGTTCTCTGCAGCCAATCCCGATAGACGCGGTCGTACATGGCATATTTTTTCTGTGCCTACCCACTCCCAGGGGGACCACCTCCAGCCACCTCTCCCCTCCATTGCTAATCAGTTGCAAGGGGCGAGGTCTCCTTCTCTTCATCTACTCCCACCAGGGGCTGACCCGGGCATACTGTCAGGCAAGTTTTGGCTCCAAAGAGTGATGGCAACACCCACGAAGGACACGTTTGTTGTTGTTTACTTCTTCTGGGCCATTTTCCACCGTTCTCACTGCCGCCACGTTGGTCACAGTGAAGGTGTTAGTTTTTCCTCTCCAATCAGTCTAATTCAATGCAGTAGTCAAGTCTGGTGTTGTCACAAAATTAGTAGTAGGTAAATTCAGTGTTTCTTCATCAACAGCAACTTCTGGCTCCTTCTCCTGGTCATCTTCCAAGGGGACAGCAGTTGCTCATACATTTTCATCATTTCTATCAGTGGATTTTCCACATGGCAAGGCAACCGCATCCTGCCAAACTTCATCTCTCACAAGTTCATCACTTGCAGCATTCCTTCCCTGCACGGTGTCGACATCCTGTAGACTATGCCAAGCGTAAGGGAGGGAGGGACACGACTGTAGTTGTGACCTGTATTACTGTAGCAGCTGTGTCCAGTCCTTCCCCTGCATGAAAAATACCCTTCTCAGCATACCTGCATCTCCAGATTCAACTTCACCTGGCCACTTCCCAGGCCATAACGGTCCCTCTTCTAGCTGGCCCCCATCAATGAATACATAGACCGAGACAACTTTTACACTTTCTTTACTTAGGATTTTGCACATTACATCCACATTTGGTACATTATTACATTTGCTTGCGTCCTCATCTTTCCCTTGCTTGTCACTCCTGTGCAGTCGTGACAGGACCGGACCGTCTTACACTGCTTCCCAGTTCTTTCCTGGCCTGACTTCAATACAATGACATTTCCTTCAGCCTGTTTTTCCCCAGACATGAATTCATCAGTCACTACGTTTGGTGGCCCCTGGTGAAGCATCCGGCCCATCTGTACTGATCTTGTCGAAGCTCCATCTCCCTTTATTTCCTTCGTCAAGCCAACTTCTGCCCTAAAAGCATTGGCCCAGGCGATGGGATGCCACATCTTTCCTTTCCTGTTCTGGCCCACTGCTAAGACACGCAGTGGCCGTGGGTAACGAGGGCTATAATGACATAACGTTACGTGGCTGCCGAGCTGTCCGGGCTATAGCCCATGTGGACACTTGGGCACCCTGGCCCTGTCTGACTAAACTGCTCTTTAGCACTAACCTTAACTCCCAGCAACCCCTCCTGCAATTAGCCCTCTATGAACATCCTGTCAAGCCCCACTAATATGCCCCATCTAGTGGCCTGCAACATAATTACATCTACCCAGGCTATGGGGGAACTATGTACTAAGAGTGCCCTCCTCTAATGTCCTAAGAAGAATGCACTAGCTTTCCCTAACTATACTGTACATAGACAACAGACACATAATATTATACCATACACATTTGTAACACGTACAGTAAATGTGGCAATACCATTAAAGGGAATCTGTCACCCCATTTTTGTCCTATGAGCTGCGTCCACAGCCATCAAGGGCTTATCTACAGCATTCTTTAATGCTGTAGATAAGCCCCCGATGTAACCTGAAAGATAAGTAAAATGAGTAAGATTATACTCACCCCAGGGTCCAGCAGAGCCTTCCGAATCAGCTTGTACCGCAAGGTCAGTACTGTGAAACTTGTCAGTTACTGTGAGGGGTGCTGACCAGTCAGGGCTCTCGGGTTCGGGAGTCTGCAAGTTACTCAGCTCTGTCCGTGCACAGGTTGCGCACGCAGGGGAGGACAGGCTTCAGAGTAGGCCTGCTGGTTGGTGTGGAACAGCGGAGACGGAGTCCACCTTCTCTTTGCATGTACATTGTCTTCCCACCAGAAGCCCCATTTTCACGCGCTCAACCCCTTTTATGTCCACTCTGCCCCCTACAGTCAGGTGCAAAGGATTGCTCCAGTCAGAAAGTCCTTCCCTCGGCATCAATGGTAACAGCCCCAACATTTCAAGCCCGGGCACACAAGAAGCCGCCCTAGTCCAGTCCATCTTCCTACATACACATACTAGGGTAAAATATTGACCAAATACTGAAGTGCGAACATGGCCTACAAGTACACTTACTTATAAAGATGCAGTGAATATTTATTCTCTTTAATCATGGGCACAAGAAGCATTCGCCGTCCTGCAGCGGCTGGGTGATCATGTGTGTCTTCTATTAAGGAAAATTAATATTTACTGCTCACTGCTCCAATAGTCCCAGGTGTGGAGAGCAGTGAATATTCCAGCAGCTGATCTCAGCGTGTGTAGGTGCATGGCAGAGATGTCACGCACTGCTTACATGCTAAAATCAGCTGCCAGCATCAGAGCAGGATGCTGTGCTGTAAGGGGGCAGAGGGAAGATGAGTAGAATTGATTATTTTTTTCTGTGCGGTGTGATAGGGACCATATATACCAGGATGGGGGTCATGTATACCAGGATGGGGATGGAGGCTATGTATGCCAGGATGGGCATGGGGGCCATGTATACCAGGAAAGGGATGGGGCCATGAATACCAGGATGGGGGTCATGTATACCAGGATGAGGGGACATGTATACCAGGATGGGGGCCATGTATACTTGGATGGAGATATATATCAGGATGCGGGGCCATGTATACCAGGATAGGGATCACATATACCAGGATGCGAGATATTAGTACAGAATTGGGGGACATTATCCCTTTAACAGTGTCAGCAGAAGATCTCCCCATAACAGTGCGTCATTAACACATTTTTTGCTTTAAATTTTTTTTATTTTCCTCCTCTAAAACCTAGTTGTGTCTTATAGTATGAAAAATATGGTATTCCTAAGTGGTCAATACGAGAGTGTGAATGTAAATCAAGTCAGTCTCGATGTCAATGAATCTTAAGCACATATCAATTATAGTGCTGATCATGCCATATAACCTGATATAATTCTGATGAGGGATTTTTGTTCAGCATTCCATGTGTAGATTACTGTATAAGGTGCATGTATCACAGAGCAGGCTATTAGCATACTGTCATTCTCACAATGTATTGCTGTTCATATGTGTTATCAGTGTTCCACATGGAATAATTATTATCATATACACTACATCTGCACTGCATAGGATTCAGTTTGTATCAGTTTTGTATATGCAGGCTATTAGCCACTGAGTCGCACTGTGATATAGGCACTACGCTCCCCATGCATTGAGGTTATAAGCGTGGCTCTAACTGACCTTTACTGGTGTAGATTGTAGAAGATTGAGTAGGGAGCATGGGACTGTCTGTCTCTTGAATAAAGGGTTTTTCCCACGAACGGAGTACATTTTAAATAATAGATCTTGGAAAAGAAATAAGTTCCATAATTGGATGCGGGTACAATAATGTTTCAGTGCTGAGATAATCTTATAAATGTGCCCGTGCTTTATACTGTGTGATGGCTGTTTCAGGAACTTGGTCTGATCATATCATAGCTCCTGGACAGAGGAGGAAGGAATAGAGAGTATACAGACATTATAGCTCAGGATCATAGCTGATTCTTTTTGTGAGGTAAAATCTTTCCCTGCCTGTTTTTAAGCAATTTTTACCTCAAAGAATCATTGGTGATCCCCACTGTACTTTCTCTATACTCTCTTTTGCTTATCATGGAAATCCACTGATGCCAAGTAGCCACTGAATGGGACCCAACTTTTATCTTTGCTATGATGTTTGTCATTCCCAATGTACTCCATATCCTTTGTGTAAGGGTGCTCTCACATTGTGCTTTTGCCCATGTTCCTTGGTCCCGTTGCGGCTTGCGTCTGAACCACCTCGCAAAACGGGATTTGGATGTATGCAGCGACATCGCTATAGACAATAATGGTGATGACCGAATCACCGTGTGCTCTGAGATGCATCAGTTTTGTGCCACCAACTAGAGTGGACAAAAACACCACATGATAGCACCCTAAGGCAGAGGTCACACTTGCGAGTGTGATGCGAGAAACACGCGAGTCTCTCGCATCAATACCCGGTACTGCCACCAGCACTCAGACTGGAGTGTGCGGCTGAATTGGTATTGATGAGAGAGACTCGCGCAAGTTTCTCGCATTGTACTCACAAGTCTGACCCCGGCCTTACTCATCATCTCTTTTAGCAATTTGATGAATAATTATTTTTAACCCTTTGGTTATATTACTTAGCTTTGTGCCTTTCTTTTAGAATGCATTTATTTTCATTGATGCTATTTTCAATACTTGCTAATAATTCTCTCGCCTATATCAGGGTCTATTGCACATTTGTAATGCTTATACATTTCTCCTTGTTTTCAGTTGCAAATGAAGCTGGTGACAAAAATGCAAGACCGCTGGCAAGATTTACAAGTAAGTAAATAGCAGCTGCTAAAAAACAATGCTTAGATTTTGAAATTGTAATATATAATTTCATCAAAAAAATTTGAGAATTTGCGCCTCTGAGGTTTGCACTATACAGCTCTGGCATAAATTAGAGACCACTGCAAAATTTTCAGTTTGTCTGATTTTTCTCTTTATAGGTATATTTTTGAGTAAAATGAAATTACTCTTTTATTCTATAAACTACTGAGAACATGTCTTCAAATTTCCAAGCACTAAATTTTGTATTTATTTTCAGAAAATAAAAAATGGTCAAAATATAAAAAAAATGCAGTGCTTGCACACCTCAAATTATGCTAAGAAAACAAGTTCATAATCATTTAGAAGCAACAATACTAATGTTTTAACTCAGGAAGAGTTTAGAAATCAATATTTTGTGGAACAACCATGATTTTTATTTACAGCTTTCATGCGTCTTGGCATGCTTTCCACTAGTCTTTCACACTGATTTTGGGTGACCTTATGCCACTCCTGGTACAAAAATTTAAGCAGTTCTTCTTTGCTTGATGGCTTGTGACTATCCATCTTCCTCTTGATTACATTACAGAGGTTTTCAATGGGGTTCAGGAAGTTTGGGCTAGCCATGACAGGGATTTGATGTGGTTGTCCTTCATCCACACATTGATTGACCAAACTGAGTGGCATAGCGCATTGTCCTGCTGGAAAAAACAGTCCTCAGAATTGGGGAACATTGCCTGAGCAGAAGAAATCAACTGTTTTTCCAGGATAACCATGTATGCGGCTTGATTCATACATCCTTCGCAAAAATTAACCTGCCCAATTCCAGCCATGTTGAAGCATCAAGAAATCATCCTCCACCAAATTTCACAGTGGGTGCAAGACACTGTGCCTTGTACACCTCTCCAGGTCTCTGTCTAACCATTAGATGATCAGGTGTTGGGCAAATCTGAAATTTAGACTCATCAGAGAAGATTATCTTATTCCAGTCCTCTATGGTCCAATCCTTATGGTCTTTGGCAAACTTCAGCCTGGCTCTCCTTTGTTTCTCATGGATGAAAGGCTTTTTTCTAGCTTTACATGACTTGAGGCATGCCTCTAGGAGTCTGTTACGAACTGTTCTTGCTGTATACTTCACCCCAGATGCCATTTGCCATTCCTTTTGAAGGTCACTTGATGTCACCCTGCGTTTGCCGAGTGACATTCGAATAAGATGATGGTCATCCCGTTCAGTGGAGAGTCGTTTTCCCCCTCTGCCGTTCTGTAGCTTTGTTGTCCTTAATGTCTGCTGCTTGACCTTGTTGTTATGGAATGCCGTCTTAGAAATTTTAAGGATGGGGGCAACGTGACGCTCACTGTATCCCTCTGCTAGTAAAGCCAGAATTGAGCTCTTCTTACCTCACTCAAGACTTCTTTTCAACTCTTTTGGCATGGTTAAAAGTTATTTTTTCATTCCTGTTACTTTTGGGATATTACTAGCACTTATTTTACCATCCAGCTTGTCCTATTGCAACACCACAGCAGTTTTTTTTTTATACTTTCCTTCGCTAAATAAGATTTGGTTCAGGTGATCACCTAATCAGAAGCACATTAAGTAGAATGAGGTGTACTCTGTTTGTAATTCAACTGACATTGGAATGGAATGACTGTCAGACATGTAGAGAAGCTGATTTTTATAAAACTATGCAGTGGTCTCTTAATTTTGATATTCAGGTGTCGGTGTCTTTGAGTCTTAGAAACTAATAGGCAGCTATAAACCCATGCTGACAACTCTTTTACTTATGTGAATGTATTACTATCATGTGACCATATACAGTGCACACCGTACGAGCCGTGTATAACATGTTAAAAAGCGAGGTTTTTCGATATGTAAAAAAAATCATACCAAGAAGAATCATTTCAGAACTTTCTTCACCTATAACATCACCCATGATCAGTAAGAAATTAATTGAGGAACGATCTAAAATCATTCTGAGGGGAAAATAAATATAAAAGCTAGAGCAAGAAATTGGAAATAAAACTTGACATTTATTTGCATATTGAAATCTTTACCATAAACATTAGCACATTAAAGATGTCCAACCAATCTGAGTGAAAGACCATTCCAGATTCTAGAATGATTAAGTCTCTAAAACCGCATGTAATATAAGCTTCCGCATTAGGATAGTCACTCAAGCGCGCCTCAGATTGGTCTACGTAGCAATAAATTGTGGCATTTATCAAACTTTGGGTTACCAATTCCAAATTTGCCAAAACTAAGTACACGTAACAACAGATGCGATTATGCAACATTATGCAATATAGAGGCTTCGTCCCACCCAATTCCTTAAGGTGTTTACAGGCACTTCAAAAGATCCTCATTATAATGTGAAGGACATAACATCAGCGTCTATCTATCATTCTTATTTTGAGATAAGAGACCACAATATTTCTCCTCATTTGTTTCCTCCATTATCTGGATTCATCAGGGTAGTTTTTTCAACATAAGTCTCCTGTAACTGGATGAATAAGGTCTTTGCCACATTACACAGTCATATAGAGCTTCCTGCCAACATCTTTTCTTTGTCCCTGTCTATTTCAGTGTGCGCATGCTAGGCAATCCCCATAATTTATGGGTGCCTGGGTACATCATATTCAGTAATTGGAATGGTCACTTCAATTGCTGATGATCGCAAAAGTCACTTCCGGAGCTTCCCCCACAGCTAATGGCATCACCTCGTGGAACGCAAGCTTATCCAAAGATACCTCTCCGCAGCAGCCGATTATAGAGTGATTATAAGGGAATCCATGCTGGAGGTTATTTCTTTGAGGACCTGGAAGACAAGATTGACCTCTCTTTCCGCTGCATTAATAATTCATTGTGATGCTCAAATCTACTCCCAGTAATATGATTGAATATGAAATATTTACCCATCAAGATCAACTAATAAATCCATTGATAAGGATTCAGGAAATTGTGAAATTGAGTTTTTGACAGCTGTATTTTAAATTGAGGAATATAGGAAGCATAAGGATATGAGTTATAATCATGGTATGAATCTGAAGAACTGGACATATTGCAGTATGTTGTGAGAAATGGAGATTGATAAATATGGTGTACAGTTGTGGCCAAAAGTATTGACACCCCTGTAATTTTGTCAGATAATACTCAGTTTCTTCCTGAAAATGATTGCAAACACAAATTCTTAGGTATTATTATCTTCATTTAATTTGTCTTAAATGAAAAAACACAAAAAGAATTGTCCTAAAGCCAAATTGGATATTATTCCACACCAAACATAAAAAAGAGGGTGCACAAAAGTATTGGCACTGTTCGAAAAATCATGTGATGCTTCTCTAATTTGTGTAATTAACAGCACCTGTAACTTACCTGTGGCACCTAATAGGTGTTGGCAATAACTAAATCACACTTGCAGCCAGTTGACATGGATTAAAGTTGACTCAACCTCTGTCCTGTGTCCTTGTGTGTACCACATTGAGCATGGAGAAAAGAAAGAAGACCAAAGAACTGTCTGAGGATTGAGAAACCAAATTGTGAGGAAGCATGAGCAATCTCAAGACTATAAGTCCATCTCCAAAGACCTGAATGTTCCTGTGTCTACCGTGCGCAGTGTCATCCAGAAGTTTAAAGCCCATGGCACTGTGGCTAACCTCGATAGATGTGGACGGAAAAGAAAAATTGACAAGAGATTTCAACGCAAGATTGTGCGGATGTTGGATAAAAAACCTCGACTAACATCCAAACAAGTTCAAGCTGCCCTGCAGTCCGAGGGTACAACAGTGTCAACCCGTACTATCTGTCGGCGTCTGAATGAAAAGGGACTGTATGGTAGGAGACCCAGGAAGACCCCATTTCTTACCCCGAGACATAAAAAAGTCAGGCTGGAGTTTGCCAAAACTTACCTGAAAAAGCCTAAAACATTTTGGAAGAATGTTCTCTGGTCAGATGAGACAAAAGTAGAGCTTTTTGGGCAAAGGCATCAACATAGAGTTTACAGGAGAAAAAAAAGAGGCATTCAAAGAAAAAACATGGTCCCTACAGTCAAACATGATGTTTGGGGTTGCTTTGCTGCCTCTGGCACTGGACTGCTTGACCGTGTGCATGGCAATATGAAGTCTGAAGGCTACCAATAAATTTTGCAGCATAATGTAGGGCCCAGTGTGAGAAAGCTGGGTCTCCCTCAGAGGTCATGGGTCTTCCAGCAGGACAATGACCCAAAACACACTTCAAAAAGCACTAGAAAATGGTTTGAGAGAAAGCACTGGAGACTTTTAAGGTGTCCAGCAATGAGTCCAGACCTGAATCCCATAGAACACCTGGGGAGAGATCTAAAAATGGCAGTTTGGAGAAGGCACCCTTCTAATATCAGGGACCTGGAGCAGTTTACCAAAGAAGAATGGTCTAAAATTCCAGCAGAGCATTGTAAGAAACTCATTGATGGTTACCAGAAGCGGTTGGTCACAGTTATTTTGGCTAAAGGTTGTGCAACCAGGTATTAGGCTGATGGTGCTAATACTTTTGTATGGCCCATTTTTGGAGTTTTGTGTGAAATGATCAATGTTTTGCTTTTTGCTTCATTCTCTTTTGTGTTTCTTCATTTAAGACAAATTAAATGAGATAATAATACCAAAGAATTTGTGTTTGCAATCATTTTCAGGAAGAAACTGAGTATTATCTGACAAAATTGCAGGGGTGTCAATACTTTTGGCCACAACGGTATCTAGTTGGAGTTTAAAAGTTGGTAGAGTCAATTGTCCAACACAGTTGTTAAAATAAGACCACACTTTAGTGCATAAATAGGTGTAACCATGGTGTCTATAATACCCTATTCAATCCTATCTAGTATACTAGCCTTACCTGGCCGCGGAGGTTGGCACCCTAGTAACCTGAGCAGACTGTGCCCTCACTTCTCATCATTTCTCCCTTAATAACAAAACCTGTTGGATCCTAAATATAAAAAACTTTTGTTGTGTTCCACGAAGGGGAAAAACCTGTAATGTATATTTCTCTGTGTTTAGTTCTTCCTCCAATCAGTAAAATTCCCTGTTGTTGCTGGGTAGAATTAGACTGTGAGAAAATTGTCCCTATGTGTGACGGGAGTATTCTCCAGAGCAAGGAGGGACAACAGGCCTGGGAATAATCCAACAGATTTATTGACCAAAAAACAGGAACAACACGAAGGTAATTTGCAGAGTCCCAAAATAAGTCCACAGGAAACTGATTTGGGGGCACCTCCCGACAATCCTTGTGCCAGATCACAAAACCATAGTCCTTTAAGAGTCCCAGAAATCCACCACGATCACACAGAGGCCGAAGCTTCCTCAGACAGCCTCGTCCTTCTCTTTTAGCATCCAACTCACATCTGATCTTAAAGCAAGAATGTATTGTCAGGGCTCCTGGGATCAGTCCATCTGAAGGGGGGTAGGGGTCACACCTACTATTCAATGGTTTGGTCCATCAGAAGATTCTAGAAATGTAAGGGCTCCACTTAGTCTACAGGATGTGTATTGTAGGTTATCTTCTGCTTAGGAAAACAATAGCCAAAGTTCCACTAGCTGTGGACACAAGCCTAAATTAGATTATGGTCCAGGTACATCACAAGACATTGCAAAGTATTGGGGGAAGGAGACATGGTTAATTTACAGCAAATGAACCAGAGGAAAGTTAAATGACCTATTATACAAAATACAGGACAGGGCAAGACTACAAATCATGACAATCCCTTCCCCTCCTAATTTGTGTATGTACTAGGGACCTCTACAGGTCACTGGTTAAGTACACACAGGCATGGCTGACAGGACTCAGGGCTCCTCTTGCCTGGACAGTCCATCTGCATTTTGGTGTTGGCTGCCTCTTCTATACTGTATGGTAAAGTTATAGGGCTGCAGTGCCAGGCTCCATCGTAGTAAGCGTCCATTGTCCCCAGAGACTCTGTTCAGCCAGGTGAGGGGATTGTGATCAGTAATGACAGGGAATTCTCGTCCATACAGATACGGCCTTAGTTTCCTAAGGGCCCACACTACAGCCAGACATTCTTTTTCAACAGTTGCATAGGCCACTTCTCGGTCCAGCAGTTTCCGGCTGAGGTAGGCAATGGGATGCTCGTCCCCAGCTGCATTCACCTGGCTGAGGACAGCTCCCAGTCCATAAGCAGAGGCGTCCGTCTGCACAATGAATCTCCTCTTGTAGTCTGGAGCAGCCAGAACAGGGTCACAGACCAGAGCGTCCTTCAGCTGGTTAAAAGCCTCATCACAGGCTGGAGTCCAGATCACCAGCCGGGGCATCGTTTTCTTGGTCAGGTCGGTAAGAGGCTTGGCCACAGTGCTGAAATGAGAAACAAATTTTCGGTAATAACTGGCAGTGCCCAAAAAAGCCATAACTTGTTTCTTAGTTTGGGGTACAGGCCAGTCTCTAATAGCCTGGATTTTGGCAGGTTCGGGACACAGCTTCCCTCCTCCTACTCTATGCCCTAGGTACTGGACTTCACCCATCCCCAATTGGCATTTATCTGGTCGAATGGTTAGGCCTGCTGCAAGAAGCAGGTCAAGAATAACGGCTACTTGGTTCAGATGTTCCTCCCACGTCTGGCTGAAGATGGCGATATCATCCAAGTAGGCACAAGCAAAGTCACCACATCCCCGGAGGATCTGGTCCACCATTCTCTGGAAGGTGGCCGGGGCATTCTTCATTCCAAAGGGCATATTTAGGAATTCATACAGACCAAAGGGGGTTATAAAAGCGGACCGTTCTCTCCCCTCCTCCGTCAGAGGGATTTGCCAGTATCCCTTACTGAGATCAAAGATAGTGACATATCGGGATCCAGCCAGTCGGTCTAGAAGTTCGTCAATACGAGGCATTGGGTAAGGATCACTGACGGTATGGTCGTTTAGTCGTCGATAGTCCACACAAAATCGAGTACTCCCATCCTTCTTGGGTACTAACACCACAGGAGAGGCCCAAGGGCTATGGGAGGCCTGGATTACCCCAAGCTGTAGCATCTCCTCCAGTTCGTGCTGCATGGTGTTTCGAACTGATTCAGGTACCCGGTAAGGAGCCTGTTGCATGGGACGGATGCACTGAGTGTCCACATGATGTTGGGTGACGGTGGTTCGACCTAGTTGGGATGAGAAAGCAGCACGTCTCTGTTGAAGCACTCCCAGCATCTGGTTTTTCTGTAAGGAATCCAGGTGATCTCCCAGAGGAACCTGTTCCACAGTGGATGGGGCTCTCGCTGCTTCCACGAGATCAGGTAGGGAGTCCTCATCCTCTTGACCGTCCTCTGAAGCTAGCCGACAGCTTGCTATCATTGGAAGGGTCCGGTCATGGTACTCCTTACTCATATTCACATGGACAGTCTTTTGTCTTAGCCCCTGATCATCTAAAGCAAGAAGGTAATTGGTGTCATTCAGTTTTCTGAGAACCCGGAAGGGACCCTCCCATGTTGTCTGCAGTTTATTCTGCCGATGGGGAACAATCATTAAGGCCTGTTGTCCTTCTACAAACTCCCGGTAGCGTGCTTTACGGTCATACCATGTCTTCTGTCTGGTTTGAGCCATCCGCACATGACTCTGGGCAAAACTAGCAAGTTGGGCCAGGGTTTCTCGCAGCTTTAGGACATAAGGGACAACAGGGGCCCCTGTATCTTCAACTTGCCCCTCCCAGTATTCCTTGAGCAGGGTTAAGGGTCCTCGGACCTTTCTTCCATAGAGTAGTTCAAAGGGGGAGAACCCAGTGGACTCCTGGGGAACTTCCCGATAGGCAAACAAGAGATGGGGTAGGTACTTCTCCCAGTTTGAATCTCTGTCAGTGAAGGCCCTCAGCATATTCTTCAGAGTGCCATTAAATCGTTCACAAAGTCCATTTGTTTGGGGATGATACGGGGTCGTGCGGATCGCTCGTACTCCACAGGTGCGCCACAGACACTGGACCAGCTCTGACATGAACTGGGAGCCTTGGTCCCACAAGATCTCACTGGGAAATCCTACTCTGGTGAAAATGGTAACCAGGGCCTCGGCCACCTTGGCTGCAGAAATACTTGACAAGGCCACCGCTTCTGGATATCGGGTGGCATAGTCCACAACAGTGAGAATGTACTGCTTTCCAGATTTACTTGGTTTAGCCAGAGGTCCAATGATATCAACAGCTACTCTTTGAAAGGGTTCTTCTATTATAGGGAGCGGTTGCAGGGGTGCCTTTGGATGATCTCCGGGTCGCCCTCTACGCTGACATATGTCGCAAGTTCGGCAGAAATGCGCCACTGCTTGGGAAATCCCAGGCCAATAGAAAGATTGAGTCAATCGCCTCTCGGTGCGGGTTTTGCCTTGATGGCCAGCAGTAGGAATATCATGAGCAAGGTGTAATAGGGGAATTCTGTATTTCTGAGGAACAATCAGCTGTTTGCTATAAGTCCAGGGCTTATCTAGGGAGTCGGCATTGGTAACCCGATACAGAAGTCCATTTTCTATGATAATTCTTTCTCCATTCTCCCCTAGCTGCCCTATTTCAGCTCGAGCTCTAAAACTAGCTAGGGTGGGGTCAGTCTCCACTTCTTGTCTAAACTGAACTTTATCCCAGGTAACATTCATATTATCCCCACAAGAAGAATCACTCACCGGCTGTGACGGCGGTTCTGGTGGCCTCATTTCCATGGATGGGTTGTACACGTCCACATTTGCTGCTCTCTTGGCTTGACTTCGGGTTACCGCACCGACAAAGTGGCAATGAAGATTCCCCACATCATTTCCTAGAAGAACGTCTGCAGGGAGGCTGCTCATCACACCGACCATGCATTGTTTGGCCCCAAAGCCATAATCCAGGGTCACACTCGCTCTTGGAATATATCTCTGGGTACCTCCAGCCAATTCAATGGCAATTCCTGGTCCCTTTTGAATTGCTTCTGGTTGAATTACTCGGGGATCGGCTATGGTGAGAAAAGCCCCAGTGTCACGGAAGCCAACAACTTTTTGACCATCCAGCACGACCTCCTGTAGATGTTTGTGCTGAAGATCAGAAGAACAGGTGGGAGGGGCTCGCACCCCATAGACTCCTGGTAGGGAAGCCAGGATATCAGAGTCACTTGGCAAGTCATCAGGCACTGAATCCATCTCTTCTCCAGGTGAGGGGGTCTGTAGATAATGAACAGGCAAAGGAGGTCTGTAGGTGTTCTGCCTCAGTACACCTGGACATTGGAATTGCATATGCCCGGGCTGCCCACATCCATAGCATCTGCGCTCTGGGATTCTTCCTCCACGTCGTAGTCCCAAAGGTGGAGCAGGAGTAATGCGAGGCACAGTCACACGAAGGTCACCATGAGTTGATGGTCTAGTGGGATGGTAAATATTGGAGGCAGAAGGACCAGGGGCCGCCAGCGTTGGGGGGCTGGTAGTGTTTTTCTCCCTGAGTAGTAATTTTTTCCACTGAGGCTTGATGGTGAGAGCCTCATCAGCTAGAGCTGCAGCTTCCTCCACTGTTGCTGGTCTCCTTTCACGCACCCATTCCCGGATCTCAGCGGGGCACTTAAAATAAAACTGCTCTTTTAGGATGACCTGCAGGAACGTTTCCCAGGTTATGGCCTCCTCTGCCTCCAGCCAGCGATGACATATATGTTTGAGTTTGTGAGCATACATCTTAAAGGACACTTCCTCATCACAGGCTAAAGTACGGAACTGAGTCCTGTAAGTGTCTGGGGTCACAGCATAATGTTCTAGAATAGTCTGTTTAATCTCCGCATACTCACAGTTCAACCGAGGGTCCATAGCTCTATAGGCTGCGGCAGCTCCACCCTCTAAGAGCCCCACAAGATGTCGGACGCGCTCCCTTTCCGGGACTTCCATTAATCGACACTGATGCTCAAAGTCCAGGAAGAAGCCCTCAATGTCACCAGAAGCCTCATTAAACGGCTTGAAGTCTTTGCGGGACACTCTGGGGAGTTCCCTCATGGGGGATGCTGTGGGTACAGTCTGTCTGGAGCTTCTCGCTGCCTCCAAAGTGATCTCCCTCTCCAGCATTGTCCTCTCTTCCATCCTGCGCTGCCTCTCCTTGGCTGTGCGCATGACCTCCATCTTATCTTCTATGGTAGCCTCTTCTCCCAGCAAGGCCATCTCCTCCTCGTACCACACAACCCACTGACTTTTTTGGGTATTTACCTCCGACTGCCGCCTTTCCTCTCTTTGCTGTGAGGATCCTTCCTCAGCATCATCTTGCAGGTGAACTGCTTCCAAAGCCTCAATCAGCTGCTCCTTGGAGAGTCCCTTGTAGCTGACTCCCAGTTCACGGGCCTTTGTTTGTAGGTTCACCGCAGTCCAGTTCTTGTACTCTGCGGTGCTGGTTCCAGATGTTGATGGGCCTTTGTCCTCCATTCCTTCTGTTCTGATCCCACTGCTGCCACCAGTTTGTGACGGGAGTATTCTCCAGAGCAAGGAGGGACAACAGGCCTGGGAATAATCCAACAGATTTATTGACCAAAAAACAGGAACAACACGAAGGTAATTTGCAGAGTCCCAAAATAAGTCCACAGGAAACTGATTTGGGGGCACCTCCCGACAATCCTTGTGCCAGATCACAAAACCATAGTCCTTTAAGAGTCCCAGAAATCCACCACGATCACACAGAGGCCGAAGCTTCCTCAGACAGCCTCGTCCTTCTCTTTTAGCATCCAACTCACATCTGATCTTAAAGCAAGAATGTATTGTCAGGGCTCCTGGGATCAGTCCATCTGAAGGGGGGTAGGGGTCACACCTACTATTCAATGGTTTGGTCCATCAGAAGATTCTAGAAATGTAAGGGCTCCACTTAGTCTACAGGATGTGTATTGTAGGTTATCTTCTGCTTAGGAAAACAATAGCCAAAGTTCCACTAGCTGTTGACACAAGCCTAAATTAGATTATGGTCCAGGTACATCACAAGACATTGCAAAGTATTGGGGGAAGGAGACATGGTTAATTTACAGCAAATGAACCAGAGGAAAGTTAAATGACCTATTATACAAAATACAGGACAGGGCAAGACTACAAATCATGACACTATGTCCCTCCTGTAGTTGAGCTCTGTATTAGGTTGCTCCTCCCTTTTTCTTCAGTTTAGCCTACAGCAGCCATTACTCAAGACGCATGTGTACTCCCCTGTAAAGATTACTCCTTTTTACCTACTGTTCATTGTAAAATTGTAAACTAATACAAGATTTTGGAAGAAAACTGCATAGTTTCTCCTGGTCTTTCTACAGTTGCATTGCTAGTGGAGTTAAAACTACTGAGGACTCCTGGTGATTTCAGAACAAGTTACACAATTATCTTAGAAGCTGATAGTTAGAACGCTTGGGATTACAGCCATCAGGAAGAGTCAGAATAGTAAAAAGGAGTAGCTGTTACCAGGAACAGTATACAACTGTAATCCAAGAAGAGGATTGTTTATAAGGCTAATGTAAAGCCACAACAACAGCAGCTTACACAGACTGCAGACATTCTGTGCTCTTCACTTCAGAAAATTGCACAGTGTAAAATTTAACCTGTTAGTAAGAACAGTTCAAAGCCTTTAATCCAGAGAAAGGATCCATCTATAAGCTATTGAGAAGCTGCAGTTTACATAGACTTCTTTCTTGCTCTCCAGCACAGCTTGTTGCAACTATGTATTGGTCTCCTTGACAACCAGGAGCAGAACAGCCCCCACCTTTCACTCCTGCCACTATGTCCCAGGCAAAAAAACCCTTTCACTGCCAGTCCTGCAGCAGCAAGAAATGGAAACAGAACTTCTCACAGTTTGCAGTGAAATATCCAAAAGCTCAACCAGTCCTACATGGAAAGTTAAAGAGAACCTAGAATCCACCAAATGTGAATTGCTACACCACACAACTTCCCTATGGAAAAGAGTACTAGACCAACCTACTGTCTTGACTATGCCCAGCTCTCACGAATTAACACCAGAGGGAGCCCTTGAACAATTGTACTCTGCATACCAGTCTTATAAAGACACTTGCAAGAAATATATCTCTACTTTGCTGAAATTAAATACACAAGAGTCTCTAAAGGAAATCCAGGACTTCCAACAGCTCAATGCCGAACGAGACTGCACCTTGCGTGACCTTTTGGACAACATAGAAGTAAAAATCTCACAGATGTCAGAATCTGCATCGCACAGATCCAGGTCCGCTAGGAGCTCAAAGTACTCAGTCAAGTTAAGCTCATCTAGGTACTCAACCCTCAGTGAGCAATTCATAAGAGTGTGTGCCGAAGCAGAATCTATAAACGTACAAGCCATTTTTGCCCAAAAGAAAGCAGAGAGGGAAACGGAATCTGCACGCAAGAAAGCAGAGATGGAAATGGAATCTGCATGCAAGAAAGCAGAGATGGAAATGGAATCTGCACGCAAGAAAGCAGAGATGGAAGCAGAAATTGCACGCAAGGAAGCAAAGATGGAAGCCGAATCTGCACGCGAGAAATGGAAGTGGAAGCCCTGCAGAAGGAATGCGAACAGGCAGCAGCCGTGGCAAAACTAAAGTTCTTCTAGCAGGCTCTAGGTGGGAGCCAAGGAGGCAGCCTCAATTCGTATGAACTCGACACGGAAGACCCACTTAAACGCACAAGAAATTACGTGCTGAGCCAAACCAACGAACCCCTGACCATCAACAACATTCCCGTCAGCATCGACCTCTCTCTTGAGCATCAGGACGTTGATCTGCCTGCAGCTCCCAGCTTTCTCAGCAAATGCCATACGCCAACGTCTGCAGGCAACCTAACATGCTGACAAGGCACTACGCTCTTGACAACTGTGTGGTTCCAGACCCGCATACAATGGAGATCATATGCCACAAACCGTTTGCTGGTCTAAACGCCTATGCCACTCCGTAGCTTCCCATGTTCTTGAACCAAGAAGCTACGACCCACGCTAATAGCATCACTCATCCAGCAAATGCTTCTCCAAAGTCAGAAAGAACAGACATGTCCGATTTTGAGAGGTACATGATACGCCGAAAACTCACCAACACGGTCTCACAAGGTTCGATGACCAGCCTGAGAATTACAGAGGTTGGAAATGTTCCTTTAAAGCCGCAATTAGTGACCTTGGCATCACTGCTGCTGAAGAGCTGGATCTGCTAATCAGGTGGCTCGGACCCCTTTTCTTTTCAATGTTCTTCTCATTGAATTTTAAAACATATAATTAAACAGACTGGAATATTATTAAACAGATAAGGATCAATGCTCCAAAAAGTATAAAGCAAGTCAATCTAAGATTATTATGATTCAGCATATGGTACTTACAACTTGCCTAATATGACAGTAATAAGAATTATTGGCTTGGAGCCAGTGAAAATATAATATAAGTAATTCTTAAGAAACACAAGATTGTTACCAGTAACCACAATTTTTTATAGAGTTGAATAAAGAGTAGAAGTAAGCAGCATAGGATTAGGAAAACAGAAAGGGTAGAGAAAGGTATGTGGGGTAAGGTTGTCTTAGGCATCACCGGTCAGCACATTTTTATGACTACATTTGTGGTAACATGACAAAACGGTCACTCGATCTGAAAAGAATCCATGGGCGCCAGGTATCTTTGAAGTTTGTTTGCACATGGTTTACATGGGCCACCAATTCAGCCATGTGGTACAGTTGGTCTTTTTTGTGTAGTATTTGTTGGGCCATAGGGCTATTTGTAGATTTCCAGTACGTGGGTATCAGAAGCTTGGGTGCAGCTATTATGTTGTGAGCAAGAGAAGAGAACATAGTAAAAAAAGGGGAGAAGCCAGCGCTGTTTGTGGTAAGAATGCCATACATAAAGTGCATATGCACATATTAATTTCTAAGTATTGCATGAAATTAATGTTTGCAAGACCAGGAAGTTTACAAATTTCTGGGAGCGGAATGTGCACTCCATCCACCATTAACTGATCTATTGAAACTTTTTGTCTGTGCGGTTTGTGTTTAGATGAGACTTTTATAGGATGGACCAATATATCAGAGAGTGTTAGTATTGGTGATGAAGGAGGTACAAGAATGCTGTGCTTTTTAGTCCACACCTTAAGTAATGTGCGTGTAAGCATGTTTGGATAAGGAGGGAGGGGGCGCAACCTAGTGTAGGTCAGCAGAAGTGGTCTAAGGGGTAGGGGCGAAAGCTCTCCCTCCACTGTTCTCCACTGCTTATCCTGTGAGTCCCGAATTAAGTTTATTGATCGTGACAGCACCGCGGCATAACAATACTTCCTGATGTCAGGAGCACCCATTCCACCCCTCGTTTTAGGCAATGTTGGTGTGTGGAAAGCTATGTGAGGCTTTGTTCTTCTCCACATATATTTAGAGAAGAGGGAATTTACCTTAGCTAGGTAAGAATCTGGGATATGGATGGGTAGCATTTAACATATAGGTAAATTTTGGTAATATCAGGATTTTTAAAAGATTTTTCCTACCTGTCCATGATAAAAATGGGTCTCTCCAGGACCTAATTGTAGCAGTGGCGTGTTCTAATAGTGGGTAGTAGTTGTGCGCAAGCAATTCTTTATCAGTTCTGCTTATTTTAACTCCCAAATATGTGATATAGTTTTTGGGCCAGGTGAGTATGTTAAGAGTATGTTGTGGAACATTTAGATGCAATGCCTCAGATTTAGACACATTCACTTTAAAGTTTGAAATATTGCTATATTCGTCTAATATCTTCATAAGGGCTGGAAAGCTTCTGAGTGGTTTTGTCATCATGACAAGTAAGTCGTTGGCGAAGGCCGCTGTCTTATAATGCTGCTTTCCAATTTTGACGCCCTCTATTTCTAGACATTGTTGTATCACGTTTAACAGGGGCTCCATTGTCAACACAAAAAGCAATGGTGACAATGGGCAGCCCTGTCGTGTGCCATTTTTGATGGTGAAGGTGTCTGTTAGTGAGCCATTGATTGCTATGCGGGCCTTTGGGTTTTTGTACAGCTTCATTATGGTGAAGACTATCTGACTTGGGAATCCAAATCCAAATAAAACTTCCTCTAAATAGGTCCAATCCACCCTGTCAAAGGCCTTTTCTGTGTCCGTTCCAAGAAGGACTAGTGGGAGTTTACTCTTTTTCGCATATTGCATGAGGTGCAGTATTTTATATACATTGTCCTTCCCCTCCCCTCCACAAAGCCCGTCTGATTTAAAGAAATTACTGTCGGCAGAAACTTAGCTATCCTGCGCACCAGCATATTTGCAAATAACTTCAGATAGACATTTAATAATGAGATCGGCCTGTAGCTACTGCATTGTTCTTGGTCTTTTCCTTCTTTATAAATTAATGAAATATTAGCTTCCAGAGCCTGGGCGGGGAAATGATCCTCACCCAGTATAGAATTACACATATTCAGCAGGTGTGAGTTAAGAATCGAGGAGAAGGACTTATAGTAAGTTATTGGTAGTCCATCTGGCCTGGGCGCTTTCCCGGCTGGGCTCTTTGACAGGGCAGATTGGAGCTCGTCCAGATGGAAAAGTCTATTCAGCTGGAATTGTTGTGCTTCTGTCAACTGAGGCAGTTTCAGTTGGGATAGAAAGCTCTTAATTGCACTTTTCCTTAATGTTTGTCTAAGTTTGATTCTGTCTAGCGTAAATTATATAGCTGTTTATAATATTCCAGAAACTCTGACTCTATTTGTGCATAATTTTGGGTGCTCAGTCCACCTGATATTTTAATTGAATGTATGTAGGTGCGGGCTTGACGCTTTCTTATTCTTGAAAGCATATATTTTGTGGCTTTGTCTCCGTGCACAAACATTCTAGTCCGCCATGAGGCATACCATTTTGCTGATTTTGTGTTTAAGATGTCCTTCAGTTGTTGTCTTTTCTTGGTAAGTGCGGTCATCAATTTTGTATTTGCTTGTTTTTTTTTTTTAAACCTCCCCTGTATCATTTTGGTCAAAGTACTGATTAAGAGCCTTAGTGATACGAGTACGAGCTTCTGGGTCGGACAGTGTTGACTCGTTCAGTTGCCATGTTTTATTTATGGAGAAAGGTTTGGCCAACGTCATTTGGAGGGTTACTATAGAGTGGTCCGAATGTATATTAGGAAGTATGTTTGAGGTCAGGGCATTTGGGAGTAGTTGCCTAGGAATAAAAATGTAGTCCAATCTGTGATAAGTCTTATGGGGATGGGAGAAGTAGATGAAGTCTTTGTCGTTCAGATGTAAGTATCTCCAAATGTCCAACATCTGCATAGACCCTAGTTTTGCTTTAAGTCTAGCAAGATCTCTTAGGGATATTGGGCTTTTCTTGTTTGTGGTGTCAATTTGAGGATCTAATGCCACATTCAGGTTGCCCCCTATGATGAGAGTCCCTTCTCTAAAGTCCTCTATTTTCCTAAGGGTTGCCAATAGCCATTTCAAATGTTTCTTATTAGGGGCGTATAGACTACAAATAGTGCACATATTTCCAGCTAAGATTCCCTTGTTTAATACATATCGCCCATTAGGATCTTTCATTATTTTATGCATGTGAAAGGGTACTCCTCTTGCTATCGCCACAGAGGTGCCTCTCAAGCCCACCTGTGTTGTCGTGCCATGGTACCACGTGTCGTAATATGTTCATTCAAAGTTGGGGAGTTTATCTGGTTTGAAGTGTGTTTCCTGGACCATCAAGATGTCCGCTTTTTGCTTTTTAAGAGTGTCTAATGTATGTCGTCTGGTAATCGGCGAGTTTAGGCAGTTCACGTTAAAGGAGGCAAGGATATATACCTTATTATGGGTAGCCATGGATATGGATGATATGGCGAGTTAGGATTCTCTGAGCAAGAGTCCACAGTTGTCCCAGGTGCCTTTTGTTGCCGGTGTTTGGATGGAGTGTGAGGGGAGGGAAGAAACAAGAGAGAGATAGATAATTCAGATAAAAAAGAAGAGAAAAAACATAGTGAAATTCGTAAGCATCACAATAGTCATAAAACTACAACAAACAATGTTACAGAACTTGAACATCATTCTTGTGGGCTTCGTTGAGGGAAAATTTACTCTGGTTCCTAGAGCCCAGAGGGTTTATGTCTACCTCAGTGTAAGAGGGTTGTAATAATGAATACAGCATTAATTCAAATGTGGATATTGAACTAAGTCTCAAAAAAGTTTCAACCAAGGGAGATTTTGGTCAGTAGAAGAAACTTCAATGAAACGAGTTAGTGAGGAACCCCGTGTTCACTCCGCTCCCTCATCTCCTTTTGAATTCGGAGTCTTGGGGATTATTTCCTTTGTCTCTTGGATTTTGGAGTCCCCACCAGATGCCATGGAGTTGGGTTTGACAGGTGCTGATAATGCGAGGCTGAGTGGAATGACTCAAGGTCAGGGAATAGCTCCAGAGAAATGTCTAAGGTCTTGCATATTTCTGTGATGTCCGAGGATGACCTGGCCTGAAGTTTTTTGTCTCCAGCCGTTATGAAGATTCCAAATGGAAACAGCCAGAGAAAGCGGTGCCCTTTTTGTGTCAGAGCTTCTGTAATTGGTTTTAGGAGTTTACGCTTTTTAAGCATTCTGGCCGATAGGTCTTGAAAAAGTCTTACTTGTGAGCCTTTGTACATAATTTCTTGCACTTCGCGCGCTCTGCGGAGAATCGGATCTTTCATTCGGTAGTCAAGAAAGCGACACAGCACGTCTCTTGGAGGTTCCCCCTGTTTGGGTTTGGGGCGTAGAGACCTGTGCACCCTAATGAGTTTGACGTCTTTGGGGTCATCGTCCAGTAGAAGGTTGCCAAAGATCTCTGCTGAAGCTTTAGTTAGTGCTTCGAAAGCCACGGTTTTTGTGATCTTCTAACAAAGTTTGAAACATGTGTATCTGGTTTTCATGCTCACTGAGACAATCATATACACTGCGTGCAGAATTATTAGGCAAGTTGTATTTGAGAGGATTCTTTTTATTATTGAACAACAACTATGTTCTCAATGAACCCAAAAGACTCAAATATGAAAGATTAATATTTTTGGAAGTTGGAGTGTTTTTTTTTTAGATTTGGCTATCTTAGTAGGATATAGAATCATAGAATCATAGAATCGTAGAGTTGGAAGGGACCTCCTGGGCCATCTGGTCCAACCCCCTGCTCAAAGCAGGATTCGCTAAATCATCCCAGTCAGATGTCTGTCCAGCCTCTGTTTGAAGACTTCCATTGAAGGAGAACTCACCACTTCTCGTGGCAGCTTGTTCCACTCGTTTGGTCACTCTAACTGTCAAAAAGTTTTTTCTAATATCTAATCTGTGTCTCCTCCCTTTTAGTTTCATCCCAATGCTTCTAGTCTTTCCTTGTGCAAATGAGAATAAAGTTGATCCTTCTACAATGTGACAGCCCTTTAGATATTTGTAGACAGCTATTAAGTCTCCTCTCAGTCTTCTCTTTTGCAAACTAAACAATCCCAAATCCTGCAACCTTTCCTCATAAGACAGGGTTTGCAGACCGGTCACCATTCTGGTTGCTCTTTTCTGAACTTGCTCCAGTTTTTTTATGTCTTTTTTAAAATGTGGTGTCCAAAACTGGACACAATATTCCAGAAGAGGTCTGACCAAAGAGGAGTAGAGGGAAATAATGACTTCTCGTGATCTAGACTGTATGCTTCTGTTAATACATCCTAGAATTGCATTTGCCTTTTTTGCTGCTGCATCACACTGTTGACTCATATTCAGTCTGTGATCTATTAGTATACCCAAGTCTTTTTCACATGTGCTGTTGCTTAGGCCTATTCCTCCCATTCTGTATATGCTTTTTTCATTTTTATTGCCCAGATGTAGTACTTTGCATTTTTCCCTGTTAAAAACATTCTGTTAGTTGCTGCCCACTTCTCCAGTTTATTTATATCTTTTTGAATCCTCTCTCTCTCTTCTCTAGTATTAGCTATCCCTCCTAGCATTGTGTCATCAGCAAATTTAATCAGTTTACCCTCAATTCCTTCATCTAAATCGTTGATAAAGATGTTGAACAATACAGGGCCCAGGACAGAGCCCTGTGGTACCCCACTTGAGACATTCTTCCAACTGGATGTGCAGCCATTTACAACCACTCTTTGGGTCCGATCACTAAGCCAGTTATGAATCCACCTAACAGTTGCCTTGTCCATTCCATACTTAGTCATTTTTTCAATAAGGATTGTATGAGATACTTTGTTAAATGCTTTGCTGAAGTCAAGATATACTATATCTACAGCATTTCCTTGATCCACCCAATCAGTGATTCCGTCATAGAAGAAAATTAAGTTAGTCTGACATGACTTATTAGTTACAAACCCATGCTGATTCTGTTTAATCACTTCATTCTTATCCAGGTACTGACATACGTGTTGTTTAATAATTTGTTCAAAGATCTTTCCTGGTATAGAAGTCAGACTCACCGGCCTATAGTTGCCTGGGTCCACCTTCTTCCCCTTTTTGAAGATAGGAACAACATTTGCTCTTCTCCAGTCTTCTGGGACTTGTCCTGTTCTCCAAGAATTTTCAAAGATTATGGAGAGGGGTTCAAAACTTTCTTCTGCTATCTCCTTCAGTACTCTGGGGTGTAATTCATCTGGACCTGGAGACTTGAATTCATTTAGGTTAGCTAAGTGTTTCCTCACTATCTTTCTGTTTATATATCTGTTTTTTCAGGTAACTATTGCTGTGCAGAATTATTAGGCAACTTAATGAAAACCAAATATATACCCATCTCACTTGTTTATTTTCACCAGGTAAACCAATATAACAACAAAAAATTTAGAAATAAACATTTCTGACATTCAAAAACAAAGCAAAAAAAATCAGTGACCAATATAGCCACCTTTCTTTACGATGACACTCAAAAGCCTTCCATCCATAGATTCTGTCAGTTGCTTGATCTGTTTACGATCAACATTGCGTGCAGCAGCCACCACAGCCTCCCAGACACTGTTCCGAGAGGTGTACTGTTTTACCTCCTTGTAGATCTCACATTTTATGAGGGACCACAGGTTCTCTATGGGGTTCAGATCAGGTGAACAAGGGGGCCATGTCATTATTTTTTCTTCTTTTAGACCTTTACTGGCCAGCCACGCTGTGGAGTATTTGGATGCATGTGATGGAGCTTTGTCCTGCATGAAAATCATGTTTTTCTTGAACAATACCGACTTCTTCCTGTACCACTGCTTGAATAAGGCGTCTTCCAGAAACTGGCAGTTGGTCTGGGAGTTGAGCTTCACTCCATCCTCAACCCGAAAAGGTCCCACAAGTTCATCTTTGATGATACCAGCCCATACCAGTACCCCACCTCCACCTTGCTGGCATCTGAGTCGGAGTGGAGCTCTCTGCCCTTTACTGATCCAGCCTCGGGCCCATCCATCTGGCCCATCAAGAGTCACTCTCATTTCATCAGTCCATAAAACCTTAGAAAAATCAGTCTTAAGATATTTCTTGGCCCAGTCTTGACGTTTTATCTTATGCTTCTTGTTCAAAGGTGGACATTTTTCAGCCTTCCTTACCTTGGCCATGTCCCTGAGTGTGGCACACCTTGTGTTTTTTGATACTCCAGTAGCGTTGCTACTCTGAAATATGGCAAAACTTGTGGCAAATGGCATCTTGAATAAGAAATACAGCATTTAGTGGAATGCAAATCCACAATTTCTCATAATATAGGATAGCAAATCAGCAAAAAGAGAATTATTAAAACATAACTTTTAATATTATATAAAAGCTACCGAAAGATAAAGTGCAATTAAAAAACACTAGATCAAATGCCACAGACTATACAACGGAGTGTCTGTTTATATTTCCACACCAGATCACCCAGAGTACATACGTGTGGCTAATTCCATATCCAAAAGTGGAAAAAACCTGGACAGACCAATATAACTAGATAACAGACAATGTCAATAACAACCACAGTCTTATCATGAATGGTTACCTAACCAGAGGCATATATAGCCTCTATCATACTTAGGTTAAACAAGGAAATAACTCATTCATGTCTAAAGAGGAGACATCAAAAAAACAATAATCCATAAACATACTGAGTAAAGGAAGGATCTCACCCATACGTCTGGAAGATGCCCAAAATTCAGATGTCCATCAGAGTCAAGTCAGGTCAGGAAGCAAGGCATTACCTTAGTCAGACCCTGTAGGGGCTAGCAGACCTGACACCCATGACTCTCACTCTAACAAGGGCAGTCCACATCTGACCCTCACAAAAATAGCCCTGCAATGTCCCTATGCACCCCAACGCGTTTCGTCATTTACTGACTCTTCAGGGGATCTAATTGCAAGTATTGGATGCAACACATAGTAACTAGGCTACCTCCTAGGTGACAATGGAGTGAGGCAGCTTGTAACAATGGGCTAAATATAGCCTGCTAATCAGGATAAAAGAACCCATCTGAAATTCACTCAAACACACGCCACAGGACATCACTTAACTTTAAAACGCCACCTGTGATGAATGACGCTAGACGCCATAAACGCTGCACCTCCTCTATTCATGGCGTATGTATTCTCATATACGCTGCGATCCCGGCTGCCATACCTCCGGTTTGCTCATTAAGCCCGAAACCAAAATGGCTGCGGGACTTCTGGTCATGCGCAATTACGTCAACATGAGACCGCTTTACAGGTACCGTAAAAATAGTGATACTCCAGACGTAAATAAAACCCCACATACATATGTATACCGCGGTCAGACCTATTCCATTCCCGCTAGTATACATACATATCCATCTTGATTTTCGCTGCCAAGCTTCCGGTTTATTCAATATGCCCAAAAATAACATGGCCACGGAGCTTCCGGTCATGCATAGATTAATTGACACTGGACTTATCCGCGATTACCATGACAATACTAAGAATATTGATGCAGCCCTAAATTAGCGCATGCGCCGTAGTCCAGGTCAACATACCTATGGTCTCTAATAGAATCGTGACCCTGGAGTCTTCAGTCATGCGCATATCTGCTACCCAGACACCAGTATGACAAGAAAAAAGGGGGGTAAAAGATGGAGTAAACTGAGGTGGGAAAAATTAAACCCTCAAACATAGAATAATGTGGTAGCCAAAACGAATTAATAGAGTGGGTATTTTACAGTATATACAAAGAAGATAAAATCATATACAGTTCACACATATATGTACATCCTAAATATAGCAGCTGTAATTAAGTTGATCATTAAGCCCTCTAGGGGTCATAGTATCTAAACAGAAAATCCATTTAGTCTCCTTTTGTAAAACGATGCGGTACCAGTTACCACCTCTAGGTGGTTTTTTAACTCTCTCAATCCCCAAAAAAAGAATGGAATTAATATTTCCACCCTGACACTGATGAATGTGACGCGAAATGGAGGTATCTCTTTTATGGGTAATGTCCCCAATATGTTCCCCCACCCTACGTTTGAACTCCCTGATAGTTTTACCTACATATTCCTTGCCACACAAGCAAGTGGCTTTGTATATCACTCCTTTACTGCTACAATTAATGAACTCTCTGATTTGAAATTGTTGTCCTGTGACATTACTAACATAGTCACTACCAGGGACAATATGGGGACAAACAACACAATGGCCACATCTATAACAACCTATAGCTGGTTCTCATGCTGTGCAGCGCCAGTGCCAGACTGATGAATGACTGCGAGTCTGGCATTCTAGCACTCATTAGTCCATCTCTCAAGCAACCATGAGATCCAGTGACTGTGAACTCAGGTAACATTTAAGGTTAAGGGCACTGGAGTTTCCAGCTGCTGGTGCAACTGGAGACAGTGAACTAAAGTTACGTTTGGTGTGTATTTTACTGTACTTGTTATTAAATAAATAAATAAATAAATAAATAAATGAACAAAATAACCTGGGGTCTCCTCTATTTTAATAACCAGCTGAGGGCAAACTGACAGCTGGGAGCTGGCATTATTATTCTGGGTAGGGTCCGATAGCCATAAAGGTTCCTAGCCCATTAATAACAGCTCATAGCTGTCTGTGCTGTCTTTACTGGTTATTAAAATGGGGAACCTCTCCAAAAAAATGACTTGATGTTCCTCCTGCATTTAATAACCAGCAAACGCTAAACAGACAACTGTGAGCTGATATTAATAGGCTGGGAAGGGGCCATGAATATTGGCCCCCTCCGAGACTAAAAACACCAGTCCTCAGCCATCCATTAGATGCACAAATTCTGGAGCTTAGCCTCCACTCATCCCACTTGCCCCGGGTGCGTTGGCAAGTAGGGTAATAGTTTTGGAGTGTCATCTGTTTTATGTCTGCTGACATGAAGCCTAGGAGTTAATAATGGAGAGGCGTCTACAAGACACCCCCATTAGTAACCCCATAATCAAAAGTCATAAAGACACACAGAAAAAAAATCCTTTAATTGAACAAAACAGAGAATAAAGTACTTTAATTTAAATAAATACTCCCCTACCCTCTCTTACCCATTTATTAATGTAAAAAGAAAAAATCATCTGTCTAGCGATAATCCATAATGCTGATGATAACCCTCAACTCTGCTACATCTGGTTGCATTGCTGAGTGGTGACAAATGTTACCGCTTAGCCCGGCAACCAGCTCTTGCTGAGCTGAGCGTGAGAACGCTCCTGCGTATCACCGGCAGTGATATCATTAAGGTCACATGCAGCCGCATTCTCACGCTCAGCTCAGTGTGTCCTGGATGCCGAGCTGAGTGGTCGTTTTAATTTCATCACCACTCAACAATGCATCCAGATGAAGCTGACTTGGAGCTTGTCATGGGACATTTTTACATTATTACATTACATTAATAAATGGGTAAAAGAGAGAAAAGCAGTGTTTATTTCAATTAAAGGACTTTTCTTTGTGTGTTTATTTCAATTAAAGGTCTTTTCTAGCGGGGTTAGCAACAGGGGTGTCTGATAGATGCCTCTCCATTACTAACCCCTTGGCTTGCTGTCAGACGACATAAAACAGTTGACAGCAACCGTAAAACTATTACCTTACTTGCCACTGCAACAGGACAAGTGGGACAATTCAGGCATTCTTGTGTCCTTTTGTTTCATTCATTATTTCTATTTTCTGCCACAACCAGGTATTAAACACAGCTAAGGAATGACCAATGTACACTCACTGGCCACTTTATTAGGTACACCTGTCCAACTGTGTGTTAAGACTTAATTTCTAATCAGCCAATCACATGGCGGCAACTCAGTGCATTTAGGCATGTAGACATGGTCAAGACAATCTCCTGCAGTTCAAACCGAGCATCAGTATGGGGAAGAAAGGTGATTTGAGTGCCTTTGAACGTGGCATGATTGTTGGTGCCAGAAGGGCTGGTCTGAGAATTTCAGAAACTGCTGATCTACTGGGATTTTCACGCACAACCATCTCTAGGGTTTACAGAGAATGGTCCGAAAAAGAAAAAAAATCCAGTGAGCGGCAGTTCTGTGGCCGGAAATGCCATGTTGATGCCAGAGGTCAGAGGAGAATGGGCAGACTGGTTCGAGCTGATAGAAAGGCAACAGTGACTCAAATTGCCACCCGTTACAACCAAGGTAGGCAGAAGAGCATCTCTGAACGCACAGTGCGTCGAACTTTGAGGCAGATGGGCTACAGCAGCAGAAGACCACACTGGGTACCACTCCTCTCAGCTAAGAACAGGAAACTGAGGCTACAATTTGCACAAGCTCATCGAAATTGGACAGTAGAAGATTGGAAAAACGTTGCCTGGTCTGATGAGTCTCGATTTCTGCTGCGACATTCGGATGGTAGGGTCAGAATTTGGCGTAAACAACATGAAAGCATGGATCCATCCTGCCTTGTATCAACGGTTCAGGCTGGTGGTGGTGGTGTCATGGTGTGGGGAATTTTTTCTGGGCACTCTTTGGGCCCCTTGGTACAAATTGAGCATCGTTGCAACGCCACAGCCTACCTGAGTATTGTTGCTGACCATGTCCATCCCTTTATGACCACAATGTACCCAACATCTGATGGCTACTTTCAGCAGGATAATGCGCCATGTCATAAAGCTCGAATCATCTCAGATTGGTTTCTTGAACATGACAATGAGTTTACTGTACTCAAATGGCCTCCTCAGTCACCAGATCTCAATCCAATAGAGCATCTTTGGGATGTGGTGGAACGGGAGATTCGCATCAGGGATGTGCAGCCGACAAATCTGCGCCAACTGTGTGATGCCATCATGTCAATATGGTCCAAAATCTCTGAGGAATGCTTCCAGCACCTTGTTGAATCTCTGCCACGAAGAATTGAGGCAGTTCTGAAGGCAAAAGGGGGTCCAACCCCTTACTAGCATGGTGTACCTAATAAAGTGGCCAGTGAGTGTATAGTGCATGTATAAATGTTAATGTTATGCATTTATAGCCTTCTGTCCAAGTATTTACAGTCATGGCCAAAAGTGTTGGCACCATTGAAATTGTCCCAGAAAATTATTGCAATTACACGTTTTGTTATACACATTTATTTCATTTGTGTGTATTTGAACAACACAAAAAAAAACAGATTAAAAAAGGCCAGTTGGACATCATTTCACACAAAACCTCCGAAATGGTCTGGACAAAATTCTTGGCACATTTCCAAAATTGTGGATAAAGAACTTTGTTTCAATCATGTGATGCTCATTCAAACTCGCCTGTGGCAAGTAATAGGTTTGGTTAATATGAAAATCACATCTGAAACCAGATAAATAGGAGAGAAGTTGACTCAATCTTTGTATTTTGTGTTTGTGTGCCACACAAAACATGGAGAACAGAAAGAGAAGAGAGCTATCTGAGGACGTGAGAACCAAAATTGTGGAAAAATATCAACAATCTCAAGGTTACAAGACCATCTCCAGAGACCGTGATGTTCCTTTGTTCACAGTGTGCAACATAATCAAGAAGTTTACAATTCATGGTACTGTAGCTAATCTCCCTGGGAATGGATGGCAGAGAAAAATAGATGAAAGATTGCAACGCAGGATAGTCTCGATGGTGGATAAGCAGGTCCAATCAAGTTCCAAAGAAATTCAAGCTGTCCTGCAGGCTCAGGGAACATCAGTGTCAGCACAAGCTATCTGTTGACATTTGAATGAAATTAAGCACTATGGTAGGAGACCCAGGAGAACCCCATTGTAGGTGAGTAAGCCAATATCCTTCTGGGAAAAGGTCTTGTGGACAGAGGAGACAAAGATATAGCTTTTTGATAGAGTGCATCATTCTACTGTTTAGCGAAAATGGAGTGAGGCCTATAGAGAAAAGAACACAGTACCTACAGTCAAATATGGTGGAGGTTAAAAGATGTTTTGGAGTTGTTTTGCTGCCTCTTGAACTGGGTGCCTTGACTGTGCAAGGCATCATGAAATCTGATTGCCAAAGGAGTTTGGGTCGCAATGTAGTGCCCAGTGTCAGAAAGCTGAGTTTGTGTCCTTGATCATGGTTCTTCCAGCAGGACAATGACTCCAAACATGCTCGAAAAAGCACTCAGAAATGGATGGAAACAAAGTGCTGGAGAGTTCTGAAGTGGCCAGCAGTGAGTCCGGATCGAAATCCTATTGAACACTTGTGGAGAGAGCTTAAAATTGCTCTTGGGAGAAGGCACCTATCCAATATGAGAGACCTGAAGCAGTTTACAAAAGAAGAGTGATCCCAAATTCCAGTTGAGAGGTGTAAGAAGCTTGTTGATGGTTATAGGAAGGGATTGATTGCATTTATTTATTCCAAAGGGTGAGCAACCAAATATTAAATTGATATTGTACAATCTAGCACTGTGTATGTGCAGATGATCAGTAAATGCTGCGGGTTGGACGCTGTGTACTTCCATAGTATCCAAACTGCAATGTCCAGATGTTACAGCATAGTGTATGGGATTTAAAGAAATCCCATGTCCACTAAAAGTCCACAGACGCCCACGGCTCACCCGCAGAGACGTACATGCAGCGCGTCTTTAGAGACCGCAGGATTTCTATTTATCTTGCCTAGACGCAAGCCTCCGCAAGATAAATTTCACTAATAGAATGTATTGGATGCAGTGATTCTGCACAGTTCAGTGAACATGGAGCGCCCGCCAGGGCTCTCGGGGTACTCGGACCGGGCCAGTTGATCTCAATGGGAGTTGTCACGGAAGCTGTGACCCGGTCCGTGGCCCTGGGGCTCCATGGCAAAAGGGGGGTGAAAGAACAATGAAATAGAATTGATGAATAGTTCGTGACGGCACCTGTGGTGCTCGGCAAGTGAGATGTTAAGCCGCCGCTGCATGCAGATCCTCTGGGACTGGTGGTGTGTTGCAGCCAAGATGGTGAAGCTCCCCACAGGTGGAGGTGTAGTCCCAGGGCAGTGTAGAAGCTAGTACCCAGATGTAGCGGTACCAGGTGTGTTGGCGCAGGAATGAATGGAGGACACCAGGGATTGTAGTTCCAAAGCTTTACTCACAGTCTGTAGTACACACAGATGCCTGCCTCCGTGCTGTGTCCTCCGGTTCAGGGACCCAGTCGACCTCCAGGCAAGATAGGACGCTCCCTTCCAACACTCCGCCAACATGTGCCTTTCTGAACGTCTCCTCTATAGCGCTTTAAGTGTGAAGATCTCCTAGTACTGAGTTACACTGGAGTTCCTCCTGACAGATGTTCCCAAGAACTATACTTGTATGGCAGACAGCTGTACCCTGCTTCGGGGACTCCTTACTCCTGAGTCCCAGCTCACTATCCAAGTTGCTGTTGTGCTCCAAGTCTGAGATGGGAGAGGTGCATTTACAGCCGACTACTCCACCGGTGTATGCTGCAGAACCATTAGTGTCCACACAACCTCAGGGACGGGCCCCGGACTTGCACTTAGAACTTCTAGGCAGGGTTCTTCCTCTAACCCACATCCTCTGTTCCCTTTTACTCCTAAGTTCCGTACTAGTCTTACCTTCTTATGGAAGATCAGGGTTCTGTTCAATGTCTTTCTCTTTCTTTCCTTTCTTGTGCCAGCAGACCCAGGCCACTCAGATCTGCTGCAGCACCTCCTTCCTCCATCCCTCTCCCAGGGATCTTCTCTCCTCACTCTCTCCACTCAACTGAACTCACTGACTGAACTTTCCCGCTCTTTTATGTATTCTAAACTCCACCCGCCTCCTAGCACGTTTAGTGTTCCAAGCGGGGAGCCACCAAAGGAGCTCTGCTACACTCCAAGCAGGGAGCTGCAATGTGGTTTTGCTGAACTACCGTGTTGTGTGGGATGCGAGTGTTGGAGCGTGGTTGGGAGCCTCCAACTCACCTGGATCGTGGGGCACCACACCTCAGGAGGAGGTGCAGTACCTCTGTGGCAACTGAACCCTCAGGGGCACCACAAACACATGCAGAATCACCTGCGTTCAATAGCTGGCAGCGCTTTGGACGCAGCGAACATGTGCTGCCAATTACTGAATGTCTGCACGTACCTTTAATGTACTCCTGTATGGTGTTCTGTTCCAGTATTTTCTTCTACTGTATGAAAGTTAGAAATGTAAGCTCAAAAATTCAATATGAGTTTGAAAGGAGCATTACTTAACCAATTATAAATGAAATACAACCTTTATTAAAGCTTATCTAAAAACAAGACAACCACACAGAAAACCAACAATTAACCTTGTCACCTATGTTGGCCCTACACTGGGCGATGCGTGCTGGGCAGCGGGAGACCAGTGATGGAAAAACGGCCTAGGCCGCTCGAGCACGATCAGCGATAAACGGCAGGGGGGCTGGTCGCTGATCCCCGTCACACACAGCGATCTCGCTGGCAAGATCGCTGATGTGTCACAAAATCAGCGATCTCGCTAGCGAGAGCGCTGTGTGTGAAAGAACCCTTAGAGCCTGCCGGCTACAGCGGCCAGTTCAGAAGTCAGCGACATTTAGGTGGTAAACAAACACTTTTTCATTCCTGCTATACCACTTTGCATTAATTCCTGAAAATCACCTGAAGGGTTAATAAACTACCTGACAGCAGTTTTCAATATGTCAGGGGGTGCTGTTTTTAAAATGGTATCACTTTTGGGGGGTTTCCAATATATTAGAACCCTAAAGTCACTTCAAACCTGGATAGGTCCCTCAAAAAAATAAATTTTGTAAATTTCCTTGAAAAAATGAAAAATTACTGCTACATTTTTAAACCTCCTACAAGGCTATCAAAAAAAATAGTTTTTTAAAAATGGTGCTGATGTAAAGCAGGCATGAGGGAAATGTTATTTATTCATGTTTTTCTGTGGTATGACTATCTGGATTAAACGGATAATCATTCAAAGTTTGAAAATTGCAATTTTATTTACATTTTTGTCAAGTTTCTGATATTTTTTATAAATAAACACAAAACATATCAATCTAAATTTGCCACTATCATAAATTATAATGTGCCACGAAAAAACATTCTCAACATCACTGGGATTTGTTGAAGCATTCCAGAGTTATGACCACATAAAGTGACATTGGTCAAAATTTAAAAAATTGTCCCGGTCTCTAAGGGGTTAAATAATATTTTTCCCTAATTTTAGTTTGGTGCAACATAAAAGTTTAATTGGTTTGCTGTTTTACTACTAGTTTGGCTTACAATATATCTACCAAAATTAGTCACCAGGTGGCAGTAAAAGACCTCACGTAAAAACTGCTATCGTAAACATTACTAAACACTGTGACCACTATTTTGATTGTTTTACTAACATTTGTAAAAAAAAGTCACGAAACTACATCCTTTTCTCACACGAATAAGTTACAGTTCTTAGAATACTGTGATGCAAAAAAAATAATGTTTTTAGAAAATTGTTTTTATGGTGCAAAAGTATCAAAGCATAAACAAAATATAAATCTGTTATCAAAATAATCGGACTGAAATGAAGAATAAATTGGTCTTGTCACTTTTACTGCACAGTAAACAGAATAAAAAAATTAACATAATACCTGAATTGCTGTTTTTTGTGAATTCTGCACCTAAAATATCCAATTAAAAAGTGATAAAAAATGATATGCACCCCAAAATGACACCAATAAAAACTACAAATTGTAACACAAAAAATAAGCCTCTTGGAGCTCTATCTACCAAGAAATAAAAAAGTTGTAGCTCTCAGAATATAGCAACAAAAAACATATTTTTTAATAAAAAAACTAAAAAATTTTGAGTAAAAATAGCAATACAATAAAAAATTGACAATCCGTAAAGCTGTAATTCTGCTGACTAGAAGTATAATGCCATCTTATCACTTATACTGCACCATGAACAAAGTAAAAATAAAAACACTACTGCTTATTTGTTCATCATGCCTCCCAAAAATCGAAATAATGCTCTCATTATCCCATGCTCTGCGCTGAGCACTTACAACAGGGGTTTCTTTTGTGTGAATCCATAAAAACAATTAAGATGAAACCCTTGATGGAACCAGTCACCATAATGAGAGAGGTAGAGTCACTTTGAATTACATTGTCACTCAAGAGAACTTGAGTTACTAATTATGGGTTCTATTTTCTGCTATTTCCCCTTGTGAAAGTTATAAACTTTTCACAATCAAATGTTACAAATTTCTCAGAAACACCTGCGGGACCAAAATGCTTCCCACACTCCTACATGGATTCCTCCATGGTTTTAGTTTCCAAAATGGTGTGACTTGTGGGGTTTTGTGCTGTTCTAGGACCTCAATGGTTCTGGAAATGCGATGACCGCCTTCTTTCCTCATCCTTGCCATGTGCCCAAACATTAGATTTTGACCATATATTGGATATCACCGTGGTTGGGAGAAATTGTGCAGCAAATTACGGGGTCCATTTTATCCTTTTAAACTTTATGTGAAGCATTTATGGGAGCAAAATGGTCAATTTAAGTCTGGATGAAGTCCTAGAGTGGTCTAGTTTCCAAAATGGGGTCACTTGTGGAGGTTTTCTGTTCATTTGGCACTTCACTTTCCTTTCACCCCATTGAAAATAAAACAATAAAAAAATCAAACATACTCATATTTGGTATCACCGCGTTCAGAATCGCCCGATTTATCAATAAAAAAGGATTAACCGGATCGCTAAACAATGCATCGAGAAAAAAATCAAAACGTCAGAATTACGTTTTTTTGGTCACCGCTGCATTGCAATAAAATGTAATAATGGGCGATCAAAACATTATATCTACATCAAGATGGTATCAATAAAAACATAAGCTTTGCACACAAAAAATAATCCCTCACTCAGCCCCAGATCTCGAAAAATGGAGACGCTACGAGTCTCGGAAAATGGCGCCATTTTTTTTTACCAAAGTTTGGATTTTTTTTCCGCCACTTAAAAAGAAGCTAGACATGTTTGGTGTCTGTGAACTCATAATGACCTGGAGAATCATAATGGCAGGTCAGTTTTAGCATTTAGTGAACATGGTAAAAATCAAAAACAAAAAAAAATGTGGAATTGTCCTTTTTTTGAAATTTCATCGCACTTGGATTTTTTCCCATTTTCCCGTACATAATACAGTTAGGTCCATTTATATTTGGACAGAGACAACATTTTTCTAATTTTGGTTCTAGACATTGCCACAATGAATTTTAAACAAAACAATTCAGATGCAGTTGAAGTTCAGACTTTCAGCTTTCATTTGAGCATATCCACATTAAAATTGGATTAAGGGTTTAGGAGTTTCAGCTCCTTCACATGTGCCACCCTGTTTTTAAAGGGACCAAAAGTAATTGGACAATTGATTCCAAGGCTATTTCATGGACAGGTGTGGGCAATCCCTTCATTATGTCATTCTCAATTAAGCAGATAAAAGGCCTGGAGTTGATTTGAAGTGTGGTGCTTGCATTTGGAAGGTTTTGCTGTGAAGGAAGCATGTGGTTAAAGGAGCTCTCCATGCAGGTGAAACAAGCCATCCTTAAGCTGCAAAAACAGAAAAAACCCATCCGAGAAATTGCTACAACATTAGGAGTGACAAAAGCTACAGTTTGGTACATCCTGAAAAAGAAAGAAAGCACTGATGATCTCATCAATGCAAAAAGACCTGGGTGCCCACGGAAGACAACAGTGGTGGATGATCACAGAATAATCTCCATGGTGAAGAGAAACCATTTCACAACAGCCAACCAAGTGAACAACACTCTCCAGGAGGTAGTTGTATCAATATCCAAATCTACCATAAAGAGAAGACTGCATGAAAGTAAATACAGAGGGTTCACTGCACGGTGCAAGCCACTCATAAGCATCAAGAATCAAAAGGCTAGACTGGACTTTGCTAAAAAACATCTAAAAAAGCCAGCACAGTTCTGGAAAAACATTCTTTGGACAGAGGAAACCAAGATCAACCTCTACCAGAATGATGGAAAGAGAAAAGTATGGCGAAGATGTGGTACAGTTCGTGAGCCAAAGCATACCACATCATCTGTAAAACACGGCGGAGGAAGTGTGATGGCTTGGGCATGCATGGCTGCCAGTGGCACTGGGTCACTAGTGTTTATTGATCATGTGACACAGGACAGAAGCAGTCAAATGAATTCTGAGGTATTCAGAGCCATACTGTGTGCTCAGATCCAGCCAAATGCAGCCAAACTGATTGGTCGCCGTTTCATACTACAGATGGATAATGACCTAAAACATAAAGCCAAAGCAACCCAGGAGTTTATTAAAGCAAAGAAGTGGAATATTCTTGAATGGCCAAGTCAGTCACCTGATCTCAACCCAATTGAGCATTAATTTCACTTGTTAAAGGCTAAACTTCAGACAGAAAGGCCCACAAACAAACAGCAACTGAAAACCACCACAGTGAAGGCTTGGCAGAGCATCAAAAAGGAGGAAACACAGCGTCTGGTGATGTCCATGAGTTCAAGACTTCAGGCAGTCATTGCCAACAAAGGGTTTTCAGCCAAGTACTAGAAATGAACATTTTATTTACAATTATTTAATCTGTCCAATTACTTTTGGTCCATTTAAAAGCAGGGTGGCACATGTTAAGGAGTTGAAACTCCTAAACCCTTCATCCAATTTTAAAGTGGATACCCTCAAATGAAAGCTGAAAGTCTGAACTTCAACTGCATCTGAATTGTTTTGTTTAAAATTCATAGTGGTAATGTCTAGAACCAAAATTAGAAAAATGTCTCTGTTCAAATATATATGGACCTACCTGTATATTAAAACCAATGGTGTTGTTCAAAAGTACAACTCGTTACGCAAAAAGCAATCCCTCACATGGCCATTTTGATAAAAAAAAAAAGCTATGGCTCTGGGAAGAAGAGGAGCAAAAACAAAAACCGCTAAGGCGGAAATACCTCCGGTCGTGAAGGGGTTAAGCAATATTTTAGTGGAAAAAAACTAATTTTTCATTTCTAATTCCATTTTGGCTTAGTTCCTGTGTAGCATATGTAGAATTAATACATTTCCTAACAGAAGTTTTGAATAATTTGAGGGGTGCAGCTCTTAAAATGGTATAATTTTTTGTTGTTTTACAACATATAGGCCCCTCAAGTCCCTTTGAAACTGAATAGGTCCGTATACAATAGGATTTGCTAATTTCTTTGAAAAATGAAAAGGAAAATTGGTGCTAAATTTTAACCTTTCTAACATCCTAACAAAATAAAAGGACATTTAGAAAAATTATGCTGTTGTCAAGTAGTATAGTAAAAGCTACATAGTTACAAACAGTAGGTTGAAAAAAGACCTAGGTCCATCAAGTTCAACCTTTCTCCACCAATTATATATTTTGTCACTAAATTATCTATAACCTGCAATGTTATGTGCACTGAGGAGATCATCCAGCTCTTTTTTAAAAGCTGTTATAGTTTCTGCCATTACTACCTCTTGTGGTGGGGCATTCCACAGTCTGAATGCTCTAACTGTAAAGAACCCTTTTCTATTCAGCTGCCAGAATCGCCTTTCATCCACCCGTAATGAGTGCCCCCTAGTCATCAGTATGGTCTTCGGAAGGAATAAATCATGTGCCAGGAATTTGTACTGGCCACATATATATTTATACATGTAAATGAGATCTCCTCTGAGTCGTCTATGACCATAGAATCATATAATGTTAGATGTTATGATGAGTCACCGAAGGAGGAAAAAAACAAAATACCAGCTAAGTCCAGGAAAGCCAGAGAGGTTGGCAGCTATCGGATTGCAGACCCCTGGACCTATCCACAACAACTAGCAGTAGCCGTGGGGGGTTCCTGCGGTGCCCTAGACCCCTCAATCACAGCCGGAGAACTACATAGCCTAAAGACAGAAAGGGGAAAAACTAAACTGCCCCAGAGCAGACCCCAAAGCAATAGGCAGCCCCCAACATATAATGACGGTGAAGCAAGATGAAAACACTAACACAGATAGAAAGATAGGTTGAGCAAATGATGGGGCCCAAGCTAACTACATAGGACAGGATAGGAAAGCTGCTGTCTGCCATCCGCAAAAACCCTATCAAAATGAGCCAACCGACTGATAGGAAAAACAGGCCCTGAAGTCGCTAGGCTTCAAAAGACTATATCAGCACTCAGGTATATTCTGAAGACAGAGCAAAAGATCAACAGATCAGAGACAAAAATGGTATTCAGCTCACCCCCAGCCGGGGATGGCAGAACTCCCAAAAAACAAGGCAAAACAAAAACAAAACTGAAGAGTACAAAGAAGAGCAGAAAAACTTAGCTTTGAGATGAAGGAGTCAGACTGGTCTCCAAGAATCCAGTAGGAAAATCACCAGCCAGGAAGAAGGGCGTTGGCAGCCTTATATCCAGTCCTCAATTCCAGCCACCCAGTCATCATCTAGCTGCCCAGGTGTTTGGTAATCAGCCTCACTACCTTCCTTCACCAGAGGAGGGAGTTCATCAGACCTCAATGGTGTAGGGAAAAATGAACTCACAACAGTTAGAGCTGGAAGGGACCTCAAGGGTCATCGTGAAGGAGGACTCACCACCTTACGTGGCAGCCTGTTCCACTCATTGATCACACTCACTGTCTAAAAGGTTTTTCTAATATCTAATCTGTATCTTTTCAATTCAGTTTCATTTAATTGCTTCTTGTGTTTCCATAGGCAAATGAGAATAGTGATGATCTCTCTACACTGTGACATTCCTCTAGATATTTGTAGACAGCTATTAAGTCTCCTTTTATCCTTCTTTTATGCAAATAGACATTCCCAAATCCTTTAACCATTCCTCGTAGGACATACTTTGCAGTCCGCTTACCATCCTGGTAACTCTTCTCTGAATTTGATCCAGTTTTTCAGTACATTTTTTAAAAAGTGGTGCCCTGAACTGGGTACAGTATTTCAGATGTGGCCTGAACAAGGAGGAGTAGAGGGAGATAATTTCTTTACGTGATTTTGACTCTGTGCTTCTCTTAATACATCCTAGAACTTTGTTTGCCTTTTTTTCTGCCGCATCACACTGTTGACTATGTGCAGTCTGTGCTCTAGTAATATACCCAAGTCTTCTTCATACGTGCTGTTGCTTAGTTTTATTCCTCCCATTCTATAGATGTAATTTTCGCTTTTCTTGCCCAGATGTAGAATCTTGCATTTTTCCCAGTTAAATACCATTCTATTAGTCGCTGACCATGGTTCAAGTTTATTGAGATTTTTCTGAATCCTTTCTCTGTCTTTTCTACTGTTAGCTATCCTTCCTAGCTTTGCATTGTCTGCAAATTTTATTAGTTTACCTTCAGTTCCCTTATCTAGATCATATATAAAAATGTTGATCAACACTGAGACCAGGACAGAGCCTTGTGATTCCCCACTAGAAACACTTTTCCAATTGGATGTGCAATCATTTATTACCACTCTTTGAGTACGATCACTGAGCCACTTATAAATCCACCTAACTGTATCATTTTCAATCTTATATCTGGTCATTTTTTCAATAAGGATAGTATGAGATGCAATATCAAATTCTTTGCTGAAGTAAAAAATATACTAATATGTATCGCATTTCTCTGATCCACCCAGTCAGTGATTCCATCATAGAAGGAAATTAGCTTAGTCTGGCATGACTTGTTTGCTACAACCCCATGCTGACTCTAGTTAATTACTGTATTGCTATCCAAGTACTTACATACATGCTGTTTTAAGATTTGTTCAAATACATTTCCTGGTACAGAAGTAAGGCCCACTGGCCTGTAATTTCCTGGCTAAGTCTTCTTTACTTTTTTGAAGATAGGGACAAAATCTTCTCCAATCTTCTGGCACTTCTCATATTTTCCAGGAGTTTTCAAAGATTTTGGCTAGTGGTTCTGCAATTTCCTCTGCTATCTCTTTCAGTACCCTAGGATGTAATTAATCTGATACAGGAGATCTAAATTCATTTAAATAAGCTAAGTGTTCCCTCACATTTCTCTGTTTGTGGATAGAGTGGATTCTTCCATTCCTTTGATGACACCATGAAGATCAGTTGATGTTACATTTGCTTTCTTGGTGAACTCAGATGCAAAATAGGAATTTAAAAGTTTGGCCTTCTCAACATCATTTTTGACCACTTTGACGACTATGATGGCTCTTTGTTTGCTATCATTTAGCCACTTCCTTACCCATCTGCATATAGTTTCCCCTAGTCCCTGCTTCTGTAGCTACAATATAAGGCTGATATGTGGTACAGTATCAAATGCCTTTGCAAAGCCCAGATAAATCACATCAGCTGCATAACCTAAAACACAAACAAAATAGCATACACACTACTATAAGTAAATAAGTTAAAGAAATAGTCCATATAATATAACATTTGGTACTCAGTATATACTGTTCTTGATTTAAAAAAAAGCGTAAAAACATCCCATCAAATTTGGGATAGTCCTAACCACTAGTATTTAAACCTTACCATATGTAGTGATGCCTGTGTGAATAAAGGCTGAACAGGATCAGGTCTCAAACATGGACATACAGCAAATGGGAAGGTATATAAATGAAGGTCCAGCTCAAATGAAGGGAGGCCATACCTTTACCTGCACTAAATGCAAAAACCTAAATCTTCACCAAAAAATGAACTGGAGTATAAGCTGATATCCATGTATGCTCCTGCTCAGCCCTTATTCACACACGTCACTATAACGCATGGTAAGGTTTTGATACAAAAGGTTAGGACCAACTTGAATTTGGGTGCATCTTGATGCTTCTGGGATTGTTTTTACTCTTTTTTTTATAAAAAAAAACTTGTTTACTAAGTACCCAATGTTATTTATATGCACTATCACTGCTAATTATTTAGTTACAGCAGTGTATATGGTTATTTGCTTCTGTCTTAGGTTTTGTCTGTTTTATGGCCAATGTGAACATGCTCCCATTTTGCATGCATACCGTCTTACACTCCAGTTCATATTTTTCAATTTAGTTTTGCATTACCAACATCTAAATTTGCTATTACCGCCTCATAGAAACGTAGAAACCCAACATGTTAGTTAGACATGACTTATCTTTCATGAATACACTATATTTGTCAGGCTTACCGGTAGTTGCCTGGATCCACCTTCTTACCTTTCTTAAATATCAGTACCACGGTAAGCAGTAACAATGAATAGAATAAATAAGGAGTTAATTACCTATCAGAAAAATAACTTCTGGTCCTAGGTGCGGCCACAACCCCTGACGCGCGTTTCGCGAGCGTGATAGTCGCTTCCTCAAGGGGGCGCCTGCATACTGTCTTATGACAGGTATATTTGCGAAAAAAAAGCACAAGTCTGTTACGGATTCATGGTATAGCTTGGGTGGATTAATTCAAACCCTCACATTCTATGTGGGTGGGTGGTTTGATCCATCTTAATTCTCTTCCTTGTGGCTATATAATATGCTAGTCTGTTCTTAATTTGAGGCTGCTTACTTTCCTTTTCTTGTGGATTACATTTTTTTCCATACATGTTACTAACTTTTTAATGTTTTTGCAATAGACATTTGTTGGATACATTTTGTATTAATAAAATTGGTAAGAATTTAATATATGGTGACTCATGTTCTCCCTCTTTTGGTATATGCCATTTTTGAGTCAATATATTTTGTGATTATTGTGGTTCATTATAGTCTGGTGTTTTATATTCATCTAGTATGGACAATAGGCTGTGTTTATTGACCAATCAAAGAAAGACACATAAATTTAATAGTCCACATAAAAATAATAGCATATGCCTTCTGGCCTACTGAACTACTTGGTTTAATAATAAACAATTCAGAGCTTAAAAATGGCTAATTTTTCAGCAAACATCAGATATTTTCACAAAACAATGCACAACATGTTGCCCAAAACTAACAGCTAACATAAAGTATAATGTTTTACAAAAAAAATCTCAGAATCAATGAGATATGTTGAAACATTCCAGAATTGCTACCACATAAAGTTGCATATTTCAGATTTGAAAAATGGAACTTGGTCATTAAACTCAAAATTGAGTCACTAAGGGGTTAATTCTCCTTGAATTCAACAAACATTTGTGTTCGCTAAAATATGGATTTGTTTATATTTTACTCCTCATGAATTCAGCAAAAAGGCGGACAGTTTTGGAGCATTGCACACCAAGATCTCTCTGATCATCTCCTCCTACTATACAGTGTCATGAGAAAAGCCAAGGTGTGTTGCAAGAAGCTGGCCATGCACATCAGATGGGAATGCACAACACTTTCGTGCTATCATGAGGTACAGACCAGACAGATACATTGAACCTTCAGTTGCAGGAGGCAGTGATCAAGGCCCTAATCTTTGGAGATGAGAAAGTAGCGCGCCCCAGTGAGGGGCAGTACCCCGAAACAGTGTCTGCAAATGGAGATTCTGGTTTGGCTTTTATCCTAAGTCATGTAACTAGGCTCGTCAAAGGGTCAACATTGACTTTTAGGATTGCTACCTCCAGTAGGTGGCACTAGAGTTCTAGTCCTCTTCCTCTCTGAAGAGACAATTTGCATAATTAGCATATTTTCCAGAGGAGCATTGCGGCTTTAAGTCTCCTCACCTCGACATGCTTAGCATGTCATTCTCCGCAAGGAGAAATGATACTTCTTGGATATCGGTCAGACGCCTCTCTCACAGCCAAACCAGATCTCCCACTTTGCACTGATGAGGGGCAGTACCCCGAAACACAGTGTCTGCAAATGGAGATTCTGGTTTGGCTTTTATCCTAAGTCATGTAACTAGGCTCGTCAAAGGGTCAACATTGACTTTTAGGATTGCTACCTCCAATAGGTGGCACTAGAGTTCTAGTCCTCTTCCTCTCTGAAGAGACAATTTGCATAATTAGCATATTTCCCAGAGGAGCATTGCGGCTTTAAGTCTCCTCACCTCGACATGCTTAGCATGTCATTCTCCGCAAGGAGAAATGAAACTTCTTGGATACCAGTACTTCCAGAACTGAAGATGCTTGTATCATACCAGGCCAACATTTCCCCAGGGAAATCCTTCAAACTATAAAGAACAAACTGTACCACACATCCATGGACTACTAAATTCACTTCTGACTTACACAAGTCATGTATGCCAACCTGACGTACACTATACAACTCACGTATGCCTACCTGCTGAACACTACACAACTCACATATGCAAACCTGATGCACACTACACAACTCACGTATACCAACCTGATGCACTCTACACAACATACTTATACTACATTATAAAATTCATATACTAGGAAACAACAGATTAGTTAAAAAATAGGGTTACGTGTGGGACATTTCCACAGTTTTGGCACATAAGGAGCCCTTCAAATGTGACATGACGCCCGCAGACCATTCCATCAAAATCTGCATTCAAAAACGTCACTACTTCCTTTCCGAGCCATGATGGTTTTCCTCCACATACAGTATGTGGTATTAGCATACTTAGGAGAAATTGCACAACAGATTTTGTTGTCCATTTTACCTCATCCTGTTACCCTTGTGAAAATAAAAACAATTAGGGCTACAAGATCAATTTTGTGGAAAAAATTAGATTTTTTTTTATTTTCACAACTCAATGCTATAATTTTCTGTGAAGCATCTAGGGGTTCAAGGTGCTCACCACACATTTAGATAAATTCCTTGGGGGGTATAGTTTATAAAATGGGGTCACTTGTGGGGGGCTTCCACTGTTTAGGCACATCAGGTGCTCTCCAAACGTGACACGGTGTTTGCTCTCAATTCCAGACAATTTTGTGTTGAAAAAGTCAAACTGTGCTTCTTTCCTTCTGAGCCCTGCTGTACACCCAAACAGTAGTTTTCCCCCACATATGGTATATCAGCGTACTCAGGAGAAATTGCACAACAAATTTTGTGGTCATTTTCTTATGGTACCCTTGTGAAAATGAAAAAATGGGTCAAAAGTAAAATTTTTGTGAAAAAAAAGTTAAAGGCGCAAACAGACTTGAGGTGCAAAGGGGGTAATTTCATCTGTTTGTCTTTTGCAGTTTATAGGTAGCTGCACCTCTAGCTTTTCTACATTAGGGCCCTATTTGTCAACATGAATCTACTTCACTTTATAATGTTTCTTAATGATGTGCAGGAACTAAAGCTTGTGCATATATTTCATATATGTTTCAGGGTCCAAGTCTCAGAACAGCTTATGGAATAGCATTATTAGCGGGCTGAATCTGAAAGAAAAACAGAAGCCATCGATTGCCACCGACCCTCGCAGCCCTGAAGAGATTTTAGCAGATGAGCTGCCGCAGATTGACAGCCCAGATGCAATTCCGAAAGCATCGATCAGGTTTGCCGTATACCGCACTTTTGGATATTTGCTTGTTATGTAATTCTGCTGAGTATTATAAAATCTGTGCTGGATTGTACAAGAAATGTGAAGAGCAGTCATTCGTCAGGGTAGACATTTAGTATTATTTTGATTTTGTGGTTGATGTTGCTTATAACAGTGTTTTACAGGTCAATGAGCTGATATTAAGTCAATTTTTAAAATTGAAAAAATGCAATAATGTAGGGTTCAAAGCAGAGCAAAATATTCAGAAATGTTTCTTTTCCATAATAGGATTGTTCATGTAATGACGCTTGAACAGACACGATTCACTATTGTATTACTCCAGTCATCTGTAACTGGGATGAGCTAATCAAATACTGTACCTACAATATATATCCCATTAACTATGCCTATAATGTGTAAACCCTCAGCAAGTTCCTAATGCAGCGAGCTTGGGACCTCATCAGATTTTCGGCTATTAATTTTTATTCCTTTTTATCAGGTCCTCAGATATTCTTTGGTTTGGGCCTACAATGACACTTAGGCCTCATTGCCTAGTAGAGGTCTGTAATACAGTGCCAATAGTCTGACAAGGTCTGTATTGTTTCATCGTGTGCCTCTTTTGTGTACAGAGGCACATTGAGTTATCTTTGTCATAATTTCTGTGAAAATCTGTGAGTGAGAAATGAGGCCTGTCTCATCATCACATGTTGTGTTGCAAAAGTATGTTCTACTAGAGGAATTACCTCTAGGTAAAGTATGGCATCTTGTGGAGGCACCCTACAGTGGAGCGGGAAGCCACATCAGGCCTTTGTGTGTGGCAATGCTATGTGTTACAGTGTTCAGAATTGCTACTATGAATTTTGTGAAATGATCTAATCAAGTGCGTTGTTTGTAGCAAAGCAAAAATGAGAGTAGAGTTGTGTATGAACCGCAATTTTATTCTAAGATATTATATTTTCAACATATGAAGAGAACGTGTCAACAATATTTTATACCTCAAACTGATGGTATGCATTGTAGGGATTCGCTCTGGTAGGTAATGGCAGGGCTGCAGTAATGAGGCAACACACAGGCTTAAAGTCCAATTTCAGTGGTTTAATGTCACGTTGCAAACAGCAGATTAACAGAAAGCAAGGAAAAACATAAATATACTCCAGTTTGGAGAACCACTTGTCCCAGACTCACCCCTTGCACAGGACGGGCTTAACTAAGCGGCTGCCAGGTCTGCGGCATCAGCCAGGTGCCATTCCCAGGGTAGTTGAGAGTCTTGCTACTATAGTCCTGCAGCACAGGGATCCTATATACAAGTTCAGGCTAAGTCTAGCCAAGTTCCTGTAACCTCCAGACACACTCACTATGTGCCAAACACCACCCTCCATTACATAGCCCATAACCCCTCCTACAAGTGAGGTAAACATCACATGGGCTGATCACGTGACCATGACATCATCACAGGTCCTGTCTTTAGGGAAAAACCCGGCCAAACATTACCCTGCTGGGAGAAATGTATCTCCCATCCAGTAAAACACCCTTTACTATACCACATACCTCCCTCCTATGTTCAACCCTAAGGGGGTGGACATATGACATACAGTGAACTCTGAACAGGGCATCTGCATCCCCCTGTAGTCTGCCTGCCCGATGTGCTACTGAAAATTTAAAATTTTGCAGGGACAGGAACCACCTGGTGACTTGGGCATTCCTCTCCTTAGCTTGACTCATCCACGTAAGAGGGGAATGATCTGTCACCATCTGAAATGTTCTCCCCAGTAAATAGTAGCGCAATGACTCCAGTGCCCACTTGATGGCCAGGCACTCTCTCTCCACAATACTGTACCTGGTTTCAGCTGGGGTAAGCTTCCGGCTTAGGAAACTAATGGGATGCTCTTCCCCGTTAACCTCCTGAGACAGCATGGCCCCAAGCCCTATCTCAGAGGCATCCGTCTGCACAACAAACTCTTTTTTTAAATTTGGAGTGCTCAGGACTGGTGTACCACACAGTACCCCTTTTACCTTTGTAAAGGCCTCCTCTAACTGATTATTCCAGTGGACCATCACAGATTTCCTTCCTTTTAAGCAGTCTGTTAAAGGCGCGGACAGAGTTGCAAAGTTGGGAATGAACCGCCTGTAATATCCCACCAAACCTAAAAAGGCTTTTACCTGTTTTGTTGTCTGGGGACGGGGCCAGTTCTGAATTGCCTCCACTTTGTTTACTTGAGGCTTGAGAACTCCTCTCCCAATGACGTAACCCAAGTACCGAGCTTCCTCCAACCCTATGGAACACTTCTTTGGGTTGGCAGTTAGCCCTGCTTGTCACAGAGAGTCTATCCCTGCCTGTACTTTTGCTAAGTGATTCCCAGTCAGTGCTGTATACAATAATATCGTCTAGATAGGCTGAGGCATAACGGCGATGGGGACGGAGAACAATAGCCATTAATCACTGGAATGTTGCTGGTACGCCATGCAACCCAAAGGGTAACACCTTATATTGGAACAGCCATTTTTTCCTTCGCCGCCTCTGTTAGGGGTACCTGCCAATAACCTTTTGTGAGGTCCAGAGTTGTAAAATACCGTGTCCTCCATTTCTGGAAAGTTCCGCGCCTGGGTCTGTGCCACTCGTTTCACCCAGGACATAGGCTTGAGGTACAAATCAAAAATAAGAAAAACAGCCTAGCCTCACTGTGTTTGCCCGCATTCAGTCCACCAATTGTAGGGATTCATTCTGGTAGGTAATGGCAGGGCTGCAGTAACAAGGCAACACACAGGCTTAAAGTCCAATGTCAGTGGTTTAATGTCACGTTGCAAACAGCAGTTTAACAGAAAGCAAGGAAAAACATAAATATACTCCAGCTTGGAGAACCACTTGTCCCAGACTCACCACTTGCACGGGACGGGCTTACCTAAGTGGCTGCCAGGTCTGTGGCATCCGCCAGGTGCCATTCCCAGGGTTGTTGAGAGTCTTGCTGCTATAGTCCTGCAGCACGGGGATCCTATATACAAGTTCAGGCTAAGTCCAGCCAAGTTTCTGTAACTTTCAGACACACTCACCATGTGCCAAACACCACCCTCCATTACATAGCCCATAACCCCTCCTACAAGTGAGGTAACATAGTAACATAGTTAGTAAGGCAGAAAAAAGACAATAGTCCATCCAGTTCAGCCTATAAAATTCTGTCAGAATAAATCCCCAGATCTACGTCCTTCTAAAGAACCTAACAATAACTATAAGATACAATATTGTTAAGCTCCAGGAAGACATCCAGGCCTCTCTTGAACCCTTCGACTGAGTTCGCCATCACCACCTCCTCAGGCAGGGAATTCCAGATTCTCACTGCCCTAACTGTAAAGAATCCTCTTCTATGTTGGTGGAAAAACTTTTTCTCCTCCAGATGCAGAGAATGCCCCCTTGTGACCGTCACCTTCCTTGGTATAAACAGATCCTCGGAGAGATATTTGTATTGTCCCCTTATAAACTTATACATGGTTATTAGATCGCCCCTCAGTTGTCTTTTTTCTAGACTAAATAATCCTAATTTGCTAATCTCTCTGGGTATTGTAGTTCCCCCATCCCCTTTATTAATTTTGTTGCCCTCCTTTGTACCCGCTCAAGTTCCATTATATCCTTCCTGAGCACCGGTGCCCAAAACTGTACACAGTACTCCATGTGCTGTCTAACCAGAGATTTGTATAGAGGCAGTATAATGCTCTCATCATGTGCATCCAGACCTCTTTTAATGCACCCCATGATCCTGTTTGCCTTGGCAGCCGCTGCCTGGCACTGGCTGCTCCAGGTAAGTTTATCATTAACTAGAATCACCAAGTCCTTCTCCATGTCAGATTTACCCAGTGGTTTACCGTTCAGTGTGTAATGGTGATATTGATTCCTTCTTCCCATGTGTATAACCTTACATTTATCATTGTTAAACTGCATCTGCCACCTTTCGGCCCAAGTTCCCAACTTATCCAGATCCATCTGTAGCAGAATACTATCTTCTCTTGTATTGACTCCTTTACATAGTTTTGTATCATCTGCAAATATCACTATTTTACTGTGCAAACCTTCTACCAGAGGTATACATCACATGGGCTGATCGTGTGATCATGACGTCATCGCAGGCCCTGTCTTTAGGGAAAAACCCGGCCAAACATGAACCTGCTGGGAGAAATGTATTTCCCGTCCAGTAAAACACCCTTTACTGTACCAAAACATGTAAAGGAACTTTATGCTGATTAAATGGAATCTGTAACCAGATTGTTGCTACCTCATCTGAAAGCAGCATAGCATAGGAAAAGAGACCCTGATTCTAATGATGTATGACTTGGTTTACTGCGTTTAGCAGTTGCGACACAATTAGATCTGTTAGATTTAGTAAGGCAGCAGAGCTGAGTAAGCTGCCCCAGCCCCCACCAGGCTCTGGAAGTACATTGTCTATAGACAATGAGATGCTTATCAGAGGAGGGGTTGGAGTCAGACTAACAGGGGCTTGAGGGCTAGTCCCAGCTGTGATAATTTCTTAGTGATAATATCTTCATTGTGAGTAAACAAAAGCACACAACTTAATAAAGGACACATCACTGAACTCAGTGGCATCAAAAACCTGGCTGAAAGATTCCCTTCAAATCTTTACCCTAATTGTAGAAATCTGTTCTGCTGTTTTGGTGACCTGTTAGTCAGAGAGAGGAGGCAGAGAGCGGGCGCAGAAAAAAGATTGAGGGCACAAGAGCTACAAGTGCAATCTCCAACCCCACTGAACTTAGCATATAATTTAAACTATAGATTTCTCTAAAACAGAAGAACAGATTGTGCTGAAAAAAGGCAGCCGTATTTACCCCCATAGTAGAGTTGAGCGAAACGGGTCGAACAATTTCAAAAGTCGCCGACTTTTGGCAAAGTCGGGTTTCATGAAACGAAACCCGACCCTAGGATGAGGTTGGCCACGAGGTCGGCGACTTACGCGCCAAAGTCGCGTTTCAAAAGTTTGTTTAGCGCTCTTTTTCAGCCAATCAGGATCCACGGACACTGTGGGCAACGTGATGACATAGGCAGGGGTCGCCACCATCTTTCAGAAGGGCATGCAAGTGATTGGCTTGCTTTGGTGGGCGTCACAGGGGTTATAAAAGGGCGTGCACGCCGACCGCCATCTTACTTCTGCCGATCTTAGCATAGGGAGAGGTTGCTGATTCTGTAGGGAGAGCGTTAGGCAGGGAAGAAGACAAAAAACTGCTTCTGCTGCTAGCGATTTTGCCTGTGCAACACACCAGTCACTGTGTGTGCAGTGCAAGGGGAGGCTATATTGTGGTGGATCAGCGGTGTTGGTTGTTAGGCTGCCTTCTAAGGCTTCCTGACAGCTGCATTGCTGTTTCCCCACTGCTCTGCAAACTGCTTTTTTAAAAGCAATCCCAATTTTTTTTTTGTCCTGCTAAGGTACTGAGCGTGCATTTATTCACACCATACAGCGGTGTACGCTCCTCACACAGAACCGTGTAACGGCTGTTATCACAGCCACAGTGAAGCTATCTGTGTGTCACTGTGGAAGGATAAGTGGAGGACTTGTTCCGTTCTTACAGACCTAATCTCTAGGGAGATTCCTATTCTGCCCAATTCTACAATTCACTTTTTTCACACCTGTGCCATCGAGCCTGTGACATAGCGCTCTGATATTCAGTGGGCCTCACACAATCCAAAAGTGTCCAGTGTCCACAAGTGTCTGCAGAAATTCAAAATCTCCCTTATCCTGTAGTCACTTTTTTCACACCTGCTGCATCGAGCCTGTGACATAGCGCTCTGATATTCATTGGGCCTCACACAATCCAAAAGTGTCCAGTGTCTGCAGAAATTCAAAATCTCCCTTATCCTGTAGTCACTTTTTTCACACCTGCTGCATCGAGCCTGTGACATAGTGCTGTGATATTCAGTGGGCCTCACACAATCCAAGTGTCCAGTGTCCACAAGTGTCTGCAGAAATTTAAAATCTCCCTTATCCTGTAGTCACTTTTTTCACACCTGTGCCATCGAGCCTGTGACATAGTGCTGTGATATTCAGTGGGCCTCACACAATCCAAGTGTCCAGTGTCCACAAGTGTCTGCAGAAATTTAAAATCTCCCTTATCCTGTAGTCACTTTTTTCACACCTGTGCCATCGAGCCTGTGACATAGCGCTGTGATATTCAGTGGGCCTCACACAATCCAAAAGTGTCCAGTGTCTGCAGAAATTCAAAATCTCCCTTATCCTGTAGTCACTTTTTTCACACCTGCTGCATCGAGCCTGTGACATAGCGCTCTGATATTCATTGGGCCTCACACAATCCAAAAGTGTCCAGTGTCTGCAGAAATTCAAAATCTCCCTTATCCTGTAGTCACTTTTTTCACAGCTGCTGCATCGAGCCTGTGACATAGCGCTCTGATATTCATTGGGCCTCACACAATCCAAAAGTGTCCAGTGTCCACAAGTGTCTGCAGAAATTCAAAATCTCCCTTATCCTGTAGTCACTTTTTTCACACCTGCTGCATCGAGCCTGTGACATAGCGCTGTGATATTCAGTGGGCCTCACACAATCCAAAAGTGTCCAGTGTCTGCAGAAATTCAAAATCTCCCTTATCCTGTAGTCACTTTTTTCACACCTGCTGCATCGAGCCTGTGACATAGCGCTCTGATATTCATTGGGCCTCACACAATCCAAAAGTGTCCAGTGTCTGCAGAAATTCAAAATCTCCCTTATCCTGTAGTCACTTTTTTCACAGCTGCTGCATCGAGCCTGTGACATAGCGCTCTGATATTCATTGGGCCTCACACAATCCAAAAGTGTCCAGTGTCCACAAGTGTCTGCAGAAATTCAAAATCTCCCTTATCCTGTAGTCACTTTTTTCACAGCTGCTGCATCGAGCCTGTGACATAGCGCTCTGATATTCATTGGGCCTCACACAATCCAAAAGTGTCCAGTGTCCACAAGTGTCTGCAGAAATTCAAAATCTCCCTTATCCTGTAGTCACTTTTTTCACACCTGCTGCATCGAGCCTGTGACATAGCGCTCTGATATTCATTGGGCCTCACACAATCCAAAAGTGTCCAGTGTCCACAAGTGTCTGCAGAAATTCAAAATCTCCCTTATCCTGTAGTCACTTTTTTCACACCTGTGCCATCGAGCCTGTGACATAGCACTGTGATATTCAGTGAGCCTCACACAATCCAAGTGTCCAGTTTCCACAAGTGTCTGCAGAAATTTAAAATCTCCCTTATCCTGTAGTCACTTTTTTCACACCTGTGCCATCGAGCCTGTGACATAGCGCTGTGATATTCAGTGGGCCTCACACAATCCAAAAGTGTCCAGTGTCTGCAGAAATTCAAAATCTCCCTTATCCTGTAGTCACTTTTTTCCACACCTGCTGCATCGAGCCTGTGACATAGCGCTCTGATATTCATTGGGCCTCACACAATCCAAAAGTGTCCAGTGTCCACAAGTGTCTGCAGAAATTCAAAATCTCCCTTATCCTGTAGTCACTTTTTTCACACCTGCTGCATCGAGCCTGTGACATAGCGCTCTGATATTCATTGGGCCTCACACAATCCAAAAGTGTCCAGTGTCCACAAGTGTCTGCAGAAATTCAAAATCTCCCTTATCCTGTAGTCACTTTTTTCACACCTGCTGCATCGAGCCTGTGACATAGCGCTGTGATATTCAGTGAGCCTCACACAATCCAAGAGTCCAGTGTCCACAAGTGTCTGCAGAAATTTAAAATCTCCCTTATCCTGTAGTCACTTTTTTCACACCTGTGCCATCGAGCCTGTGACATAGCGCTGTGATATTCAGTGGGCCTCACACAATCCAAGTGTCCACAAGTGTCTGCAGAAAATCAAAATCTCCCAGAAATTCAAAATCTCCCTTATCCTGTAGTCACTTTTTTCACACCTGTGCCATCGAGCCTGTGACATAGCACTGTGATATTCAGTGGGCCTCACACAATCCAAGTGTCCAGTGTCCACAAGTGTCTGCAGAAATTTAAAATCTCCCTTATCCTGTAGTCACTTTTTTCACACCTGTGCCATTAAGCCTGTGACATAGCGCTGTGATATTCAGTGGGCCTCACACAATCCAAGTGTCCAGTGTCCACAAGTGTCTGCAGAAATTCAAAATCTCCCAGAAATTCAAAATCTCCCTTAATCTGTAGTCACTTTTTTCACACCTGTGCCATCGAGCCTGTGACATAGCGCTGTGATATTCAGTGGGCCTCACACAATCCAAGTGTCCAGTGTCCACAAGTGTCTGCAGAAATTTAAAATCTCCCTTATCCTGTAGTCACTTTTTTCACACCTGTGCCATCGAGCCTGTGACATAGCGCTGTGATATTCAGTGGGCCTCACACAATCCAAGTGTCCACAAGTGTCTGCAGAAATTCAAAATCTCCCAGAAATTCAAAATCTCCCTTATCCTGTAGTCACTTTTTTCACACCTGTGCCATCGAGCCTGTGACATAGCACTGTGATATTCAGTGGGCCTCACACAATCCAAGTGTCCAGTGTCCACAAGTGTCTGCAGAAATTCAAAATCTCCCAGAAATTCAAAATCTCCCTTAATCTGTAGTCACTTTTTTCACACCTGTGCCATCGAGCCTGTGACATAGCACTGTGATATTCAGTGGGCCTCACACAATCCAAGTGTCCAGTGTCCACAAGTATCTGCAGAAATTTAAAATCTCCCTTATCCTGTAGTCACTTTTTTCACACCTGTGCCATCGAGCCTGTGACATAGCGCTGTGATATTCAGTGGGCCTCACACAATCCAAGTGTCCACAAGTGTCTGCAGAAATTCAAAATCTCCCAGAAATTCAAAATCTCCCTTATCCTGTAGTCACTTTTTTCACACCTGTGCCATCGAGCCTGTGACATAGCACTGTGATATTCAGTGGGCCTCACACAATCCAAGTGTCCAGTGTCCACAAGTGTCTGCAGAAATTCAAAATCTCCCTTATCCTGTAGTCACTTTTTTCACACCTGTGCCATCGAGCCTGTGACATAGCACTATGATATTCAGTGGGCCTCACACAATCCAAGTGTCCAGTGTCCACAAGTGTCTGCAGAAATTCAAAATCTCCCTTATCCTGTAGTCACTTTTTTCACACCTGTGCCATCGAGCCTGTGACATAGCACTGTGATATTCAGTGGGCCTCACACAATCCAAGTGTCCAGTGTCCACAAGTTTCTGCAGAAATTCAAAATCTCCCTTATCCTGTAGTCACTTTTTTCACACCTGCTGCATCGAGCCTGTGACATAGCACTCTGATATTCATTGGGCCTCACACAATCCAAAAGTGTCCAGTGTCTGCAGAAATTCAAAATCTCCCTTATCCGGTAGTCACTTTTTTCACACCTGCTGCATCGAGCCTGTGACATAGCGCTCTGATATTCATTGGGCCTCACACAATCCAAAAGTGTCCAGTGTCCACAAGTGTCTGCAGAAATTCAAAATCTCCCTTATCCTGTAGTCACTTTTTTCACACCTGCTGCATCGAGCCTGTGACATAGCGCTCTGATATTCATTGGGCCTCACACAATCCAAAAGTGTCCAGTGTCCACAAGTGTCTGCAGAAATTCAAAATCTCCCTTATCCTGTAGTCACTTTTTTCACACGTGTGCCATCGAGCCTGTGACATAGCGCTGTGATATTCAGTGGGCCTCACACAATCCAAGTGTCCAGTGTCCACAAGTGTCTGCAGAAATTTAAAATCTCCCTTATCCTGTAGTCACTTTTTTCACACCTGTGCCATCGAGCCTGTGACATAGCGCTGTGATATTCAGTGGGCCTCACACAATCCAAGTGTCCAGTGTCCACAAGTGTCTGCAGAAAATCAAAATCTCCCAGAAATTCAAAATCTCCCTTATCCTGTAGTCACTTTTTTCACACCTGTGCCATCGAGCCTGTGACATAGCACTGTGATATTCAGTGGGCCTCACACAATCCATGTGTCCAGTGTCCACAAGTGTCTGCAGAAATTTAAAATCTCCCTTATCCTGTAGTCACTTTTTTCACACCTGTGCCATTGAGCCTGTGACATAGCGCTGTGATATTCAGTGAGCCTCACACAATCCAAATGTCCAGTGTCCACAAGTGTCTGCAGAAATTCAAAATCTCCCAGAAATTCAAAATCTCCCTTAATCTGTAGTCACTTTTTTCACACCTGTGCCATCGAGCCTGTGACATAGCGCTCTGATATTCAGTGGGCCTCACACAATCCAAGTGTCCAGTCAGTGTCCACAAGCGTCTGCAGAAATTCAAAATCTCCCTTATCCTGTAGTCACTTTTTTCACACCTGTGCCATCGAGCCTGTGACGTAGCGCTGTGATATTCAGTGGGCCTCACACAATCCAAGTGTCCAGTGTCCACAAGTGTCTGCAGAAATTCAAAATCTCCCAGAAATTCAAAATCTCCCTTATCCTGTAGTCACTTTTTTCACACCTGTGCCATCGAGCCTGTGACATAGCACTGTGATATTCAGTGGGCCTCACACAATCCAAGTGTCCAGTGTCCACAAGTGTCTGCAGAAATTCAAAATCTCCCTTATCCTGTAGTCACTTTTTTCACACCTGTGCCATCGAGCCTGTGACATAGCACTGTGATATTCAGTGGGCCTCACACAATCCAAGTGTCCAGTGTCCACAAGTGTCTGCAGAAATTCAAAATCTCCCTTATCCTGTAGTCACTTTTTTCACACCTGTGCCATCGAGCCTGTGACATAGCACTGTGATATTCAGTGGGCCTCACACAATCCAAGTGTCCAGTGTCCACAAGTGTCTGCAGAAATTCAAAATCTCCCAGAAATTCAAAATCTCCCTTATCCTGTAGTCACTTTTTTCACACCTGTGCCATCGAGCCTGTGACATAGCGCTGTGATATTCAGTGGGCCTCACACAATCCAAGTGTCCAGTGTCCACAAGTGTCTGCAGAAATTCAAAATCTCCCTTATCCTGTAGTCACTTTTTTCACACCTGTGCCATCGAGCCTGTGACATAGCACTATGATATTCAGTGGGCCTCACACAATCCAAGTGTCCAGTGTCCACAAGTGTCTGCAGAAATTCAAAATCTCCCTTATCCTGTAGTCACTTTTTTCACACCTGTGCCATCGAGCCTGTGACATAGCACTGTGATATTCAGTGGGCCTCACACAATCCAAGTGTCCAGTGTCCACAAGTTTCTGCAGAAATTCAAAATCTCCCTTATCCTGTAGTCACTTTTTTCACACCTGCTGCATCGAGCCTGTGACATAGCGCTCTGATATTCATTGGGCCTCACACAATCCAAAAGTGTCCAGTGTCTGCAGAAATTCAAAATCTCCCTTATCCGGTAGTCACTTTTTTCACACCTGCTGCATCGAGCTTGTGACATAGCGCTCTGATATTCATTGGGCCTCACACAATCCAAAAGTGTCCAGTGTCCACAAGTGTCTGCAGAAATTCAAAATCTCCCTTATCCTGTAGTCACTTTTTTCACACCTGCTGCATCGAGCCTGTGACATAGCGCTCTGATATTCATTGGGCCTCACACAATCCAAAAGTGTCCAGTGTCCACAAGTGTCTGCAGAAATTCAAAATCTCCCTTATCCTGTAGTCACTTTTTTCACACGTGTGCCATCGAGCCTGTGACATAGCGCTGTGATATTCAGTGGGCCTCACACAATCCAAGTGTCCAGTGTCCACAAGTGTCTGCAGAAATTTAAAATCTCCCTTATCCTGTAGTCACTTTTTTCACACCTGTGCCATCGAGCCTGTGACATAGCGCTGTGATATTCAGTGGGCCTCACACAATCCAAGTGTCCAGTGTCCACAAGTGTCTGCAGAAAATCAAAATCTCCCAGAAATTCAAAATCTCCCTTATCCTGTAGTCACTTTTTTCACACCTGTGCCATCGATCCTGTGACATAGCACTGTGATATTCAGTGGGCCTCACACAATCCATGTGTCCAGTGTCCACAAGTGTCTGCAGAAATGTAAAATCTCCCTTATCCTGTAGTCACTTTTTTCACACCTGTGCCATTGAGCCTGTGACATAGCGCTGTGATATTCAGTGAGCCTCACACAATCCAAATGTCCAGTGTCCACAAGTGTCTGCAGAAATTCAAAATCTCCCAGAAATTCAAAATCTCCCTTAATCTGTAGTCACTTTTTTCACACCTGTGCCATCGAGCCTGTGACATAGCGCTCTGATATTCAGTGGGCCTCACACAATCCAAGTGTCCAGTCAGTGTCCACAAGCGTCTGCAGAAATTCAAAATCTCCCTTATCCTGTAGTCACTTTTTTCACACCTGTGCCATCGAGCCTGTGACATAGCGCTGTGATATTCAGTGGGCCTCACACAATCCAAGTGTCCAGTGTCCACAAGTGTCTGCAGAAATTCAAAATCTCCCAGAAATTCAAAATCTCCCTTATCCTGTAGTCACTTTTTTCACACCTGTGCCATCGAGCCTGTGACATAGCACTGTGATATTCAGTGGGCCTCACACAATCCAAGTGTCCAGTGTCCACAAGTGTCTGCAGAAATTCAAAATCTCCCTTATCCTGTAGTCACTTTTTTCACACCTGTGCCATCGAGCCTGTGACATAGCACTGTGATATTCAGTGGGCCTCACACAATCCAAGTGTCCAGTGTCCACAAGTGTCTGCAGAAATTCAAAATCTCCCTTATCCTGTAGTCACTTTTTTCACACCTGTGCCATCGAGCCTGTGACATAGCACTGTGATATTCAGTGGGCCTCACACAATCCAAGTGTCCAGTGTCCACAAGTGTCTGCAGAAATTCAAAATCTCCCAGAAATTCAAAATCTCCCTTATCCTGTAGTCACTTTTTTCACACCTGTGCCATCGAGCCTGTGACATAGCGCTGTGATATTCAGTGGGCCTCACACAATCCAAGTGTCCAGTGTCCACAAGTGTCTGCAGAAATTCAAAATCTCCCAGAAATTCAAAATCTCCCTTATCCTGTAGTCACTTTTTTCACACCTGTGCCATCGAGCCTGTGACATAGCACTGTGATATTTAGTGGGCCTCACACAATCCAAGTGTCCAGTGTCCACAAGTGTCTGCAGAAATTCAAAATCTCCCTTATCCTGTAGTCACTTTTTTCACACCTGTGCCATCGAGCCTGTGACATAGTGCTGTGATATTCAGTGGGCCTCACACAATCCAAGTGTCCAGTGTCCACAAGTGTCTGCAGAAATTCAAAATCTCCCAGAAATTCAAAATCTCCCTTATCCTGTATTCACTTTTTTCACACCTGTGCCATCGAGCCTGTGACATAGTGCTGTGATATTCAGTGGGCCTCACACAATCCAAGTGTCCAGTGTCCACAAGTGTCTGCAGAAATTTAAAATCTCCCTTATCCTGTAGTCACTTTTTTCACACCTGTGCCATCGAGCCTGTGACATAGCACTGTGATATTCAGTGGGCCTCACACAATCCAAGTGTCCAGTGTCCACAAGTGTCTGCAGAAATTCAAAATCTCCCAGAAATTCAAAATCTCCCTTATCCTGTAGTCACTTTTTTCACACCTGTGCCATCGAGCCTGTGACATAGCGCTGTGATATTCAGTGGGCCTCACACAATCCAAGTGTCCAGTGTAGAGTTGAGCGATACCAGCCGATACTTGAAAATATCGGATCGGAATGGATCGGCCGATCTTAAAAAAAAGTATCGGTATCGCCGATTCCGATACCAGGAACCAATGCAAGTCAATGGGGCCAAAATATCGGAATTAAAAAAGCCCCTTTCTTTCCTTGTAGGTTAATTCTACATGAAGAAAAACAACTAAGAATAATGTAGAATGTATTGTGGGAGGTGGAGGAGACATTAAAGCCATAGAGGTTTAGCCCAATCAAATGGAATAGCAGGAATTAAACTTTTTTTTTAAAGATGTTAGGAGTTACAAAGATATTGACTATGTTAGCCTCATTTATATTTTGCCAGACATGTAGGTCTTCTTCTTCTTTCTTCTTTCTTCTTCTTTCTTATTCTTCTTCCTTTTTTTACCTTCTTCTTCTTCTTCTTCTTATTCCTTTTTTTACATTCTTCTACTTCCTTTTTTTACATTCTTCTTCTTCTTCCTTTTTTTACATTCTTCTTCTTATTCCTTTTTTTACATTCTTCTTCTTCTTCCTTTTTTAAATTCTTCTACTTCCTTTTTTTACATTCTTCTTCTTCTTCTTCCTTTTCTTACATTCTTTATATTCTTCTTATTCAACAATTATTATTCTACATATTCAACTTCTTCAGTTTACACCTTCCGTTCTGCCTGTCACAAAAGATTTACAACAGGATTTGTCCGCGTTCAGTTTGGCCTGCAGCAGCAGGCCTTTTCCAGGGGCACCACGAGGAGGAACGGACTCACCCCCATACACTGCTTAGTCTTCTTCTGCTTATAAATAAGATAATATCATTTGCTCAGAGTATTAGTCTTATGCTTAATGTTCTTCTGCTTTGTTTTTTTTATGCTTCTTTGTCTTCTCTCTCTTGTTGTTCTGCATCTTGGTGGTTGTCTTCCTGTTCTTTGTCCTCTTGAACCAGCTGACGGTACTGGCACCCGGAGGGGCAGCAGAAGGAACAAGAGCCAATGGCACTACCGAGGACCAGCTGACGGTGCTGGAACCCGGTTACTAACACATTCCCATGTGAACAGAGCAGGCGACATTGCCGGACACACATCAGGGGATTAACTGACCGGACTGAACACCTGTAACACAGGAACAAGTGTGGATTGTGCAGACGCCACTTCGGAGCTGTAACTGGCAGGGTTGGAGGACAGGGGAAATACGAGAGACAGTGGAGCCACAGGCCTAATTGGAGCACGGTTAAAAATCAGTAGTGGTACGACTGTGTAGGCAGCAGGAGACTTTGCCATCTACACAGCAGGGGATCAAATGACGTTACTGAACCCCACTGAGACACGGGAGCAAGTGTCTCTTTCCGTGTGGACGGCACTTCCGAACTACAACTGGCTGTGTTGAAGCCCAGGAAATAGGAGGGTGTAGGCAGAGGCCTACTGTATTTTGAATGAGGTGACAGCAGGAGAGACTGCCATCCACAAAGCAGGGGATCAGCTGACGTTACTGAACCCCACTGAGACACGGGAGCAAGTATCTCTTTCCGTGTGGACGGCACTTCCGAACTACAACTGGCTGTGTTGAAGCCCAGGAAATAGGAGGGTGTAGGCAGAGGCCTACTGTATTTTGAATGAGGTGACAGCAGGAGAGACTGCCATCCACACAGCAGGGGATCAGCTGACGTTACTGAACCCCACTGAGACACGGGAGCAAGTATCTCTTTCCGTGTGGACGGCACTTCCGAACTACAACTGGCTGTGTTGAAGCCCAGGAAATAGGAGGGTGTAGGCAGAGGCCTACTGTATTTTGAATTAGGTGACAGCAGGAGAGACTGCCATCCACAAAGCAGGGGATCAGCTGACGTTACTGAACCCCACTGAGACACGGGAGCAAGTATCTCTTTCCGTGTGGACGGCACTTCCGAGCTACAACTGGCTGTGTTGAAGCCCAGGAAATAGGAGGGTGTAGGCAGAGGCCTACTGTATTTTGAATGAGGTGACAGCAGGAGAGACTGCCATCCACAAAGCAGGGGATCAGCTGACGTTACTGAACCCCACTGAGACACGGGAGCAAGTATCTCTTTCCGTGTGGACGGCACTTCCGAACTACAACTGGCTGTGTTGAAGCCCAGGAAATAGGAGGGTGTAGGCAGAGGCCTACTGTATTTTGAATGAGGTGACAGCAGGAGAGACTGCCATCCACACAGCAGGGGATCAGCTGACATTACTGAACCCCACTGAGACACGGGAGCAAGTATCTCTTTCCGTGTGGACGGCACTTCCGAGCTACAACTGGCTGTGTTGAAGCCCAGGAAATAGGAGGGTGTAGGCAGAGGCCTACTGTATTTTGAATTAGGTGACAGCAGGAGAGACTGCCATCCACAAAGCAGGGGATCAGCTGACGTTACTGAACCCCACTGAGACACGGGAGCAAGTATCTCTTTCTGTGTGGACGGCACTTCCGAACTACAACTGGCTGTGTTGAAGCCCAGGAAATAGGAGGGTGTAGGCAGAGGCCTACTGTATTTTGAATGAGGTGACAGCAGGAGAGACTGCCATCCACACAGCAGGGGATCAGCTGACGTTACTGAACCCCACTGAGACACGGGAGCAAGTATCTCTTTCCGTGTGGACGGCACTTCCGAACTACAACTGGCTGTGTTGAAGCCCAGGAAATAGGAGGGTGTAGGCAGAGGCCTACTGTATTTTGAATTAGGTGACAGCAGGAGAGACTGCCATCCACAAAGCAGGGGATCAGCTGACGTTACTGAACCCCACTGAGACACGGGAGCAAGTATCTCTTTCCGTGTGGACGGCACTTCCGAACTACAACTGGCTGTGTTGAAGCCCAGGAAATAGGAGGGTGTAGGCAGAGGCCTACTGTATTTTGAATGAGGTGACAGCAGGAGAGACTGCCATCCACACAGCAGGGGATCAGCTGACGTTACTGAACCCCACTGAGACACGGGAGCAAGTATCTCTTTCCGTGTGGACGGCACTTCCGAGCTACAACTGGCTGAGTTGAAGCCCAGGAAATAGGAGGGTGTAGGCAGAGGCCTACTGTCTTTGGAATGCGGAGACAGCAGGAGAGACTGCCATCTCCACAGCAGGGGATCAGCTGGCAATGATGAACCCCACTAACACTTGAACGAATGTGTTTGGCTCTGTGGAGACGACACTTCTGAACACCAACTGACGCTGTTGGAGCCCAGGATTAGGCGTGGAGCAGGCTGGGGCCTACTGGATTTTGGCAGGTGAAGGCAGCAGGAGACTTGCCATCTCCACAGCAGGGGAACAGCTGGCAGTGCTGAAACCCACTAACACTCTAACAAATGTGTTTGGCTCTGTGGAGACGACACTTCTGAACACCAACTGACGCTGTTGGAGCCCAGGATTAGGCGAGGAGCAGGCTGGGGCCTACTGGATTTTGGCAGGTGAAGGCAGCAGGAGACTTGCCATCTCCACAGCAGGGGAACAGCTGGCAGTGCTGAACCCCACTAACACTTGAACGAATGTGTTTGGCTCTGTGGAGACGACACTTCTGAACACCAACTGACGCTGTTGGAGCCCAGGATTAGGCGAGGAGCAGGCTGGGGCCTACTGGATTTTGGCAGGTGAAGGCAGCAGGAGACTTGCCATCTCCACAGCAGGGGAACAGCTGGCAGTGCTGAACCCCACTAACACTCTAACGAATGTGTTTGGCTCTGTGGAGACGACACTTCTGAACACCAACTGACGCTGTTGGAGCCCAGGATTAGGCGAGGAGCAGGCTGGGGCCTACTGGATTTTGGCAGGTGAAGGCAGCAGGAGACTTGCCATCTCCACAGCAGGGGAACAGCTGGCAGTGCTGAAACCCACTAACACTTGAACGAATGTGTTTGGCTCTGTGGAGACGACACTTCTGAACACCAACTGACGCTGTTGGAGCCCAGGATTAGGCGAGGAGCAGGCTGGGGCCTACTGGATTTTGGCAGGTGAAGGCAGCAGGAGACTTGCCATCTCCACAGCAGGGGAACAGCTGGCAGTGCTGAAACCCACTAACACTCAAACGAATGTGTTTGGCTCTGTGGAGACGACACTTCTGAACACCAACTGACGCTGTTGGAGCCCAGGATTAGGCGAGGAGCAGGCTGGGGCCTACTGGATTTTGGCAGGTGAAGGCAGCAGGAGACTTGCCATCTCCACAACAGGGGAACAGCTGGCAATGCTGAAACCCACTAACACTTGAACGCATGTGTTTGGCTCTGTGGAGACGACACTTCTGAACACCAACTGACGCTGTTGGAGCCCAGGATTAGGCGAGGAGCAGGCTGGGGCCTACTGGATTTTGGCAGGTGAAGGCAGCAGGAGACTTGCCATCTCCACAGCAGGGGAACAGCTGGCAGTGCTGAAACCCACTAACACTCTAACGAATGTGTTTGGCTCTGTGGAGACGACACTTCTGAACACCAACTGATGCTGTTGGAGCCCAGGATTACGCATGCCGCATGCAGAGGCCAATGGGCAGCGGTTTTTATGGAGGTTGTGGACTACTACTGATTCTAACCATGCTCCACTTAGGCCTCTGGCTCCACTGTCTCTACTATTTACCCTGGCCTCCAACCCCGCCAGCTACATCTCTGAAGTGGCGTCAGCACAATCAACACTTGTTCCTGTGTTACTGGTGCTCAGTCCCGTCAGTTGATCCCCTGATGTTTGTCCGGCAAGTTCGCCAGCTCTGTCCTCATTCCCACTACTGGTTATGGGAATGTGGACAGAGCAGGAGACCTTGCCGGACACACATCAGGGGATAAACTGATGGGACTGAGCCACAGGAACACAGGAACAAGTGTAGATTGTGCTGACGCCACTTCAGAGATGTAGATGGCGGAGTTGGAGGTCAGGGGAAATAGTAGAGACAGTGGAGCCAGAGACCTAAGTTGGGCACGGTTAAAAATCAGTAGTGGTTTGAATGTTGATGGAGCTGGTGACTTTGCCGTCCACACAGCAGGGGATCAGCTGGCATTACTGAACCCCACTAACACAGGAGCTAGTGTGTTTCTCTGTGCAGACAACACATCTGAACGACAACTGGCTGTGTTGAAGCACAGGGATTATAGTTCAGGTGGTAGAAAAATGAACACACCAGCAGACCTGGATACAGTTGCCAACCACTAATTTAGTCTGTAAGAGGAATGGCAAAGTCTTTGGAGATCCAGGCCTTGTTCATTTTCAGAAAAGTCAGCCGGTCAACATTATCGGAAGATAGTCGCGTGCGACGGTCTGTTAGTACACCACCTGCGGCACTAAAGACACGTTCCGATAATACACTGGCAGCAGGGCAAGCCAGCACCTCCAATGCATACTGGCTAAGCTCTGGCCATGTATCCAGCTTAGAGACCCAAAACTTGAAGGGGGAAGAGCCATCTGGGAGTACAGCGACAGGGCAAGACATGTAGTCTGACACCATCTGACGGAAGCGTTGCCTCCTGCTGACTCGAGGCGTCGCTGATGGTGTAGACAATTGTGGTGGACACACAAAACTTTGCCACATTTGGGCCATAGTGTTCTTGCCTTGTGCTGCGGCGCTGCCTCTGCTCCCTCTTTGTGCAGAGTTTCCTCCACTGCCTCGACGCACAGAGCTGCTTTGTAAAGCACTAGCAACAATGCTGTCGGGTGGAATGGAAAACATTATGGACTGCACCAGTGACTCTTCGTACTCCCGCATTTTACGCTCCCGGTTCAACGTTGGTATGAGCCTTTGTACGCTGTCCCGGTAGCGAGGATCTAGGAGGGTGTACACCCAATAATCAGCCGAGACGAGAATGTGGGCGATGCGGCGGTCGTTTCTCAGGCACTGCAGCATGAAATCAACCATGTGCTGCAGACTCCCAACTGCCAAAGAACCGCTGTCCCCTGTTTGAGGCGTGACCTCGGCCTGCTCTGCATCACCCCACCCTCGCTGTACATACTGAGTAGAGGTTTGTGTACCTCCCTCCTCTGGAGAGATGTCTTCCTCCTCCATCGACTCCTCCTCATCCTCCTCACAAAGTGTCCCCTGCCTAGGCCTTTGTGAGGAAACACATAGCGCAGACTGTCCAGAAGCAGATGGCATTTGGGACTCCTCATCCTCCACCTCTTCTGAAACCTCATCCCTTAGTGCTTGCAGTGTTTGTTGAAGCAGGCAGATAAGGGGGACAGTCATGCTGACTAGTGCATCATCTGCACTCGCCATCCACGTGGATTCATCGAAGGCACGCAAAACGAGGCAGATGTCCTTCATAGAGGCCCACTCAATGGTGCTGAAGTGTGAACGGCGCACAGTGCGACTTGTTTGCGCCTGATGCAGCTGGTACTCCATGACTGCTGCCTGCTGCTCACACAACCGCTCCAACATATGTAACGTTGAATTCCACCGGGTGGGTAGGTCACATATGATGCGATGTTCCGGAAGGCCAAATCGTCGCTGCAGAGCAGCGAGGCGCGATCTTGCCGTGCTGGAACGTCGCAAGTGAGCGCACTCTATGCGGACCTTGTGCAACAGTGCAGCAAGATCCGGATAGTCCCTCAGAAAGCTCTGCACGACCAAGTTAAGAACATGTGCCAGACATGGGATGTGTGTGAGGTTGCCTAGGCCAAGAGCTGCCACCAGATTTCGGCCATTGTCACACACTACCAAGCCCGGCTGGAGATTCGCTGGCCCAAACCACACATCGCTCTCCAGCTTGATAGCATTCCAGAGCTCCTGCGCTGTGTGGCTTCGATTCCCCAAAGAAATTAATTTGAGTACAGCCTGTTGTTGGCCACGGCTGTGCTCATATCGGTCGTAACAGGCTCCTGCTCTGCTGTTTCTGAGGAACTTGAGTAGGAGGAGGAGTCTATGTGTACAGACTGGAGTCCTGCAATCCGTGGCGTTGGAAGAACACGTACAGCGCCACTCTCCAGATCCGTACCGGGCTCCACAACATTGACCCAGTGGGCAGTGAGGGAAAGTTATCGTCCCTGTCCATGGTTACTGGTCCACACATCGGTGGTCAGGTGGACCTTGCTACTAACGGCGTTTAGTAGCGCATGTTTTATTTTGCCCTCAACATGTTTCTGCAGGGCAGGGACGGCTCGCCTGCTGAAATAAAAGCGGCTGGGCACGTTGTATTGGGGGACTGCCAATGCCATTAAGTCCCGGAAGGTGTCAGTGTCCACCAGCCTGAATGACAGCATTTCAACTGCCAGAAGTTTGGCAATGCCAGCATTCAGAGACTGTGCTCGGGGATGGTTTGCCGAGTAAGGGCGCCTTTTATCCCATGCCTGTGCTACCGATGGCTGTGATGGATGGGAACGTGCTGCTATGGGTGTAATCTGACAGGGTCTCCGGACAACAGTGGCAGAGGTTCTTCCTTGGCGATCCTGTGAGGAAGCCGAACCAGCAGTGTGTGAGCTGGAGGAAGAGGGCCCAACACGAACTGAAGAGGTGGTAGGTGGTGCTGTACGTTGGCCTACGTCTTCAGGGTGTCTCTGCAACTCCAACTCGTGCTTGGTGCGCACATGTTTCCACATATTTGTGGTATTGAGGTTGCTGACATTTCTCCCTCTTTTGACTCTCTGATGACACAGCTTGCATTTGACAAAGCAAATGTCATCTGCAACTGTGTCAAAAAAGGACCACACACTGCAACTCTTGTGAGCGCCCGGTTTGCCTTTGGAAGGAGGAATGCTCTTAACGGGTGCCGAAGTGGAGGGTACAGACAACCAAGTCTTCCCCCTCCCTCTGCCTCCTGTTTTGGCCGGTAGGGGAATCTCTTCCTCCGAGCTGCTCCCACCACCTTCCTGTTGCTAACGCCATGATGGGTCAAGGACCTCATCATCTTCCCTCCCCTCTTCAAACAGCTGCTTCTCCGGGGTTGTCTCGCCAGCACCGTACGCACCAGAAAGTGGCAACTGAGTCTCGTCATCATCTGATGCGTACTGAGGTGTGCTGACCATAGGCACTGGCCCACTCGCCTCTTCAGATTCAGAGGGACAAAGAAGTTGCGCATCACTGCATACTCCCTCTTCTTCACATTCAGGAATGCTGCTTGGCTGGCCCCCTCTTTCCAAGCCAACAGATTCCGAGAACAGAAGTAGAGACTGTGATGGCTCCTGTCCATGTCTCTCTGACTGCCTGGGCACTTTGGCAGGTGGTGAAGAGACAGATGGTTGCTCTTCGGTGCTCTGACCCTGAGAGGATGCGGAAGTAATTGAAGTCGATGCGTTAGCTGCCATCCATCCGACAACGGCTTCAATTTGTTCCTCCCGCAGCAGTGGGGTACGTTGAGGTCCTACAAAGCTGCGCATAAAGGACTGTTGCCTGCTAAAACTGGGGGATGCTGATCCACTGGTGCCCGCAGCAGGCCCAGAATCCCCACGTCCTCTACCTGTAGAATCCCCACGTCCTCTCCCTGCAGAATCCCCACGTCCTCTCCCTGCTGAAACTCCACGCCCACGCCCACGCCCACGCGCCTTACTCCCTGCCTTCTTCATCTTGCAAGACTGCTTAAGATAGGCAAAAAAGTACAAAGGGGGGCCTTAGTGTGCTTATTCCTGAACAGCTGGTTACAGGTACAAGAAACACTAATTTTATGAAGTGTGTGTGTGTGGACTAGACTTTAATAGGAGCTGATGTGGCCTACACAAGTTCCAAATGTAGTGTTTGGTGAACTTTTTTTGTGGTTTCTTTGTTGGAAACAAACTCAAAGTATGTGAACAAAGAATTGAAACTGATAGTATCACCAACTTTTTGGAGCTATTACAATGCAGGCAGGTAACCTACAATGCAAAAGATGAGGCTCCAAAAAAATTGGGTAATACTAATCTGGCTGCGCCGGCAGGGCACAAGCCAGAAAAAAAGGCTCCTCTATCTACTCCTATATAGTGTTTGCAACCAACCAATGTTGATGGATACGGATGGATGCACACTAATAGGAGAAGAAAAAATGAGCTGCACTCAAAGACAAATATGTGTGAGGCAGTGACGCACGTTGAGCGTCCTACAACCAGACGTAGCTGCAGGACACTCTACTCAGCATGAGCTGCACTCACACACAGTCAGAGGCCTCTCAGACAGCCGTCAACAGTGCAGCTAAGTGGGCACTGGCACTGACAGGCTGCAGAAAGGCTCCGCTGTGTACTCCTATATAGTGTTTGCAACCACCGTAGATGGAGACGGATGGATGCACACTAATAGAAGAAAAAATGAGCTGCACTCAAATAAAAATATGTGTGAGGCACTGACGCACGCTGAGCGTCCTACAGCCAGACGTAGCTGCAGGACACACTACTCAGCGTGAGCTGCACTCACACACAGTCAGAGACCTCTCAGACAGCCGTGAACAGTGCAGCAAAGTGGACACTAGCACTGAAAGGCTGCAGAAAGGCTCCGCTGTCTACTACTAGTGTTTGCAACCAACGTATATGGATACGGATGGAAGCACACTAGATTGAAATTATGTAAAAAATGCAGCTCAAAAAATAAAAGATGTATGAGGCAGCAGTGATCACACTGGGTGGCCTACAGCCTGACGTGGCTGCAGGACCTACTCCACAGCGTGAGCTGCACTCACACAGCCCTTGCAGACAGCTGTGAACACTGCTGCTAGGGCAAAGAAGGCTACAGTGGTGGTTTATGTAGCCTGGGTAAAGCACTAGATGTTTGGTGGAATCGCTATTTCTAACTGTCCCTCACAGTCTTCTACAGCAGCCTGTCCCTAACTGAATTCACAGCAGAGTGACCAGAAATGGCGGCTGCGGTGGCTTTTATAGTGCATCATGACATCATTTCGGCAGCCAATCACAGCCATGCCAATAGTTAACATGCCTACATGCCTAACAGGATGTGCCCACACTTCGGAGGATTCCCATTGGCTTAATCAAAGCAAGCAGGCTCATAGCATGATGGGAACTTCCGATTCCGATTCCGATTCCGGAATCCGATATGACAAAAGTATCGGAACTAAGTATCGGAATTCCGATACCGCTAATATCGGCCGATACCCGATACTTGCGGTATCGGAATGCTCATGTGACGGACTCAGCTCCTGCTGAGCCCATTTTTTGAGTGGACCCTCTGGGTCGTGGCACCCACCCACCGAGGGCGAGCTGACCTTGTGAGAATCCACCCCCTATACAGGGAGTGTCAGGGGCAAGACCAAGGGGGTGAGCCACCACGACTGCTGGGACCAGACGGCCGGCTCAGGGGACACTAGACGTGTGTCTGACGACAAGGACGAGCAGGAAGCAAGACGAGACTAGACGTAGGTGTAAGGTATCTTCATTAGAATAACACAAGATCACATACAGGGAAAACAAGCAAAACGTGCAAGGTGCGCGCGTGGGCACGCCAAGGTCCATAACATGGTACGTGCCAGATGGCACGCCTAGGCACAGGTAATGGCAAGATGGCATCGGACTCCGGACTGCTGGCAAACCGACAGGGTCCAGGGATCAGGCTGCGGACGTCAGCTCCGGACATCAGGCCGTAGTCATCTGGTTCCGGACCTCTGGCAACGGTCGGCAGGTTCCGGGCATCCGGCAGGCAAACCAGGGTTCAGGCAAGGAGGCACGACAGATATCCAAGCAGGGTGCGTGTTTAGGGAACACGCCAAGGTCCAAGGCTAGGTGCGTGTGTAGGGGACACGCCAGGGTCCAAGGCTAGGTGCGTGTGTAGGGGACACACCAGGGTTCAAGACTAGGTGCAAGGCAAGGTGCGTGTGTAGGGGACACGCCAGGGTTCAAAGCGAGGTGCGTGTGTAGGGGACACGCCAAGGTTCGCAAACGAGACAGGGTGCGTGTGTAGCCACGCCAAAGCATAGAATAAGACAGTGCGTGTAGAGACACGCCAAGGTACAAGGTATAAGACAGAGTGCGTGTAGAGACACGCCAAGGTTCAAGGTACAAGACAGAGTGCGTGTAGAGACACGCCAAGGTACAAGACAGAGTGCGTGTAGAGACACGCCAAGGCACAAGACAGAGTGCGTGTAGAGACACGCCAAGGCACAAGACAGAGTGCGTGTAGAGACACGCCAAGGCACAAGACAGAGTGCGTGTAGAGACACGCCAAGGCACAAGACAGAGTGCGTGTAGAGACACGCCAAGGCACAAGACAGAGTGCGTGTAGAGACACGCCAAGGCACAAGACAGAGTGCGTGTAGAGACACGCCAAGGCACAAGACAGGGTGCGTGTAGAGACACGCCAAGGCACAAGACAGGGTGCGTGTAGAGACACGCCAGGGTTCAGAGCAGGGCTGCGTGCTAGGAGCTACGCAGGGATGCACACCTCACTGGCCAATGCACACGGCTGTAACGCCAGCACGAGGCGCGACTAAGGCACAGGAGGGGGCAAAGGAACCTTCGTGCTAGGAGCCACGCCAGGTTCAGGGCAGGGTGCGTGCTAGGAGCCACGCCAGGGTTCAAGGCAGGGTGCGTGCTAGGAGCCACGCAGGGGGCACGCCACACTGGCCAGTACACACGGCTGTACACAAACACGTGGCACTTACCACGGCACAGGAGACGGCCAAGGGGAACCCACGCCGGGGTTCAATGCAAGGACAAACATGGCACGAGAGACAACACAAGACAAGAGGCGGAATAAGAGCACGGAGCGTGTGCAGAGACGCACTACAGAGCAAAGTGCAAGGGCACAGAATAGAGGGAGCAACCCCACAGACCCAAAGCCTTGCAGGGAAGCAACACAATAATCAGGCCCTGAGCATAGGAAGAGGCGGCCTGATATAGGGCATAGCACCTCCTCCTCCAGGTCAGGACCAGGGGAGAACTTCCGGGATTCTAGACATGACGAGATGATAGCAGAACCAGACAGTGCAGGATCTTAGGAAACGTCACATGATCAGGGTTTCAGACATGACGAGATGATCACCGAACCAACCAGTGCAGGATCCCAGGAAGAACACATGATCCGGGATTCTAGACATGACGAGATGATTGCAGAACCAGACAGTGCAGGATCTTAAGAAACATCACATGATCAAGGACTCCAGACATGACGAGAAGATCACAGAAGGCAGAGCAGAAACGCAGGGATCCTGCAGCTCAGACATGAGGTGAGTCTGCACACAGCTCTAGCGAACATGCAGGACAGCAGACAAAACATGCGCATGCACATCGCTCCAGGAGTTCTTGAGACAAACAGACATGGCAGACATGGCGGACGTGACAGTACCCCCCTCTTTAAGCCCCCTCTCACCGGGGCTGGAAAGAAGAAAAAAAAAAAATTTTCTTCGGCAGAAACCAGAGTTTAGTACAAAACCACTCCAACAATGTAGATCCGACATCTGAAACGGACACCTGCACCGGTCAAGACACAGGAGCCGCTAACGAGACATGAAGATCCAGTGGTGAGGACTGCGGTTAGACAAGCAAGTCTTCTTACTCTGGCTGCCATCATTTCCAAATGAGTCCAGAGGTCAAGGGCCAGGTCTGATTTACATCAGAAGAGTGGCCGGGGTACCGCCATATTCAGGAGAGTCCAGGAGACAGAGCAGATCAGATTCTTTAACAGACAGGTCATCAGACGGGTAGCCGAGGTACCAGCGGAGTCCATGGCCTGATTAACTGTGACGGACTCAGCTCCTGCTGAGCCCATTTTTTGAGTGGACCCTCTGGGTCGTGGCACCCACCCACCGAGGGCGAGCTGACCTTGTGAGAATCCACCCCCTATACAGGGAGTGTCAGGGGCAAGACCAAGGGGGTGAGCCACCACGACTGCTGGGACCAGACGGCCGGCTCAGGGGACACTAGACGTGTGTCTGACGACAAGGACGAGCAGGAAGCAAGACGAGACTAGACGTAGGTGTAAGGTATCTTCATTAGAATAACACAAGATCACATACAGGGAAAACAAGCAAAACGTGCAAGGTGCGCGCGTGGGCACGCCAAGGTCCATAACATGGTACGTGCCAGATGGCACGCCTAGGCACAGGTAATGGCAAGATGGCATCGGACTCCGGACTGCTGGCAAACCGACAGGGTCCAGGGATCAGGCTGCGGACGTCAGCTCCGGACATCAGGCCGTAGTCATCTGGTTCCGGACCTCTGGCAACGGTCGGCAGGTTCCGGGCATCCGGCAGGCAAACCAGGGTTCAGGCAAGGAGGCACGACAGATATCCAAGCAGGGTGCGTGTTTAGGGAACACGCCAAGGTCCAAGGCTAGGTGCGTGTGTAGGGGACACGCCAGGGTCCAAGGCTAGGTGCGTGTGTAGGGGACACACCAGGGTTCAAGACTAGGTGCAAGGCAAGGTGCGTGTGTAGGGGACACGCCAGGGTTCAAAGCGAGGTGCGTGTGTAGGGGACACGCCAAGGTTCGCAAACGAGACAGGGTGCGTGTGTAGCCACGCCAAAGCATAGAATAAGACAGTGCGTGTAGAGACACGCCAAGGTACAAGGTATAAGACAGAGTGCGTGTAGAGACACGCCAAGGTTCAAGGTACAAGACAGAGTGCGTGTAGAGACACGCCAAGGTACAAGACAGAGTGCGTGTAGAGACACGCCAAGGCACAAGACAGAGTGCGTGTAGAGACACGCCAAGGCACAAGACAGAGTGCGTGTAGAGACACGCCAAGGCACAAGACAGAGTGCGTGTAGAGACACGCCAAGGCACAAGACAGAGTGCGTGTAGAGACACGCCAAGGCACAAGACAGAGTGCGTGTAGAGACACGCCAAGGCACAAGACAGAGTGCGTGTAGAGACACGCCAAGGCACAAGACAGGGTGCGTGTAGAGACACGCCAAGGCACAAGACAGGGTGCGTGTAGAGACACGCCAGGGTTCAGAGCAGGGCTGCGTGCTAGGAGCTACGCAGGGATGCACACCTCACTGGCCAATGCACACGGCTGTAACGCCAGCACGAGGCGCGACTAAGGCACAGGAGGGGGCAAAGGAACCTTCGTGCTAGGAGCCACGCCAGGTTCAGGGCAGGGTGCGTGCTAGGAGCCACGCCAGGGTTCAAGGCAGGGTGCGTGCTAGGAGCCACGCAGGGGGCACGCCACACTGGCCAGTACACACGGCTGTACACAAACACGTGGCACTTACCACGGCACAGGAGACGGCCAAGGGGAACCCACGCCGGGGTTCAATGCAAGGACAAACATGGCACGAGAGACAACACAAGACAAGAGGCGGAATAAGAGCACGGAGCGTGTGCAGAGACGCACTACAGAGCAAAGTGCAAGGGCACAGAATAGAGGGAGCAACCCCACAGACCCAAAGCCTTGCAGAGAAGCAACACAATAATCAGGCCCTGAGCATAGGAAGAGGCGGCCTGATATAGGGCATAGCACCTCCTCCTCCAGGTCAGGACCAGGGGAGAACTTCCGGGATTCTAGACATGACGAGATGATAGCAGAACCAGACAGTGCAGGATCTTAGGAAACGTCACATGATCAGGGTTTCAGACATGACGAGATGATCACCGAACCAACCAGTGCAGGATCCCAGGAAGAACACATGATCCGGGATTCTAGACATGACGAGATGATTGCAGAACCAGACAGTGCAGGATCTTAAGAAACATCACATGATCAAGGACTCCAGACATGACGAGAAGATCACAGAAGGCAGAGCAGAAACGCAGGGATCCTGCAGCTCAGACATGAGGTGAGTCTGCACACAGCTCTAGCGAACATGCAGGACAGCAGACAAAACATGCGCATGCACATCGCTCCAGGAGTTCTTGAGACAAACAGACATGGCAGACATGGCGGACGTGACAGCTCAACACTAGTCCAGTGTCCACAAGTGTCTGCAGAAATTCAAAATCTCCCTTATCCTGTAGTCACTTTTTTCACACCTGCTGCATCGAGCCTGTGACATAGCACTGTGATATTCAGTGGGCCTCACACAATCCAAGTGTCCAGTGTCCACAAGTGTCTGCAGAAATTCAAAATCTCCCTTATCCTGTAGTCACTTTTTTCACACCTGTGCCATCGAGCCTGTGACATAGCACTGTGATATTCAGTGGGCCTCACACAATCCAAGTGTCCAGTGTCCACAAGTGTCTGCAGAAAATCTAAATCTCCCCTGTCCTATAGACACCTTGTACCTTGTTTTACATTACTATATAGTTTGTAGGATTTTGTCTACATTTCTACCAAAAATGAGGAAGGCTGGTGGAAGAGGCCGTGGAATTGGGCGGGGGTTGGCAGCTGGTAATGATGGTGTTGGTGGTGGATCTGATGGTAGTGGCAAAAGCAAAATAGGACCGAATGCAGGAGGTGTTGAGCCTGCGTCATCGTCTGGCTCCATAAGGCTTCGAAGGCTTAGTTTTCTAGGAGTTGGCAAACCGCTTTTAACGCCAGAGCATCAGGAAAAAGTTTTGTCTTACATTGCTGACTCAGCCTCCAGCTCTATCGCCTCCTCTTCTGAAGTTGTAAAAAGTAAAAGCACTGAGTTGTCATTGGAGGCTCATGTTCATGAACCACACCTTTCCTTGTGTCCTTCACCACAACCAAGATTGAAGGATGACGCAGGCCATACTACTGATTACTCCATGGAGCTGTTTTCACATACCATGCCTGGATTATCAAGTGAAATGGGGAATTACCCAGGCCAAGATGAATCTGACATGGAGTGCACTGATGCACAGCCGCTGATAGATGATTCTGCTGGTACATTCACTCAGAGCACTACATTGTCCTCGCAGTGTACAGAGCCAGATTCTGACCCTGATGAGACTCAGGTGCCCCTTCCCGCACACTATACCACCATACACGGTGACACAGAGGAAGGTGCACATGACATTGAAGAGGAGGTGATGGATGACCCAGTTGTTGACCCAGATTGGCATCCATTGGGGGAAGAGGGTGCTGCTTCCAATAGCTCAGATGAGGAGCATCCACAGCAGACATCAACATCGCAACAGCTGTTATCTGGCAGGCCCGGAGCACTCCAAAGACAGGTTCCAAAAATCAAAAGAGTTGCTGGACAGCTTGCCCAGAGGGTCAAAACTTCACAGCGTGCTAGGCCGCAAAATGTCTGCCAAAGTAGGAAGAGTGCAGTGTGGCACTTTTTTGAACAAAATCCTCATGATCAGGCCAAGGTTATCTGTAAGAAGTGCGCAAAGACCTTTAGCCGAGGGAAAAATCTGAAAAATTTGAATACCAGTTGCATGCTTAGACATTTAAGTTATTAGTAGTGTAAGCTGTTGCTATATTTTGGATTAGTTAAAAGAATAATAACTGAAGGTGTGTAATAAATATTCTTTATTAGTACACGGTTTTGTCTCAGTTAGTCACCGCTCTTACATACAGTATATAGCATAAGGAACAGAAAGCGTTAAGGTGTCAGCTATAATTGTATGTTAATTATTAATAGTCAAGTCTGACATTAAGAATTAATATCAGAAACAACAAGGTGTAGTCTCGTCCCTTTAATATTGCGGCGGGATACAGCCTTGTAACAAAATGTGTGCTAGAAAGTCACCTGTCATGCAGCTGGCCATCAGGAGTGGAAAGAGAAAAGGAAAAGTCAGTTTTCAATGTCATGAAAGGTCACATTGTCATTCTACTGGACTGATGCCACATACAAGGGACAAGTAAAAGTCAATTATCAATGTCATGAAAGGTCACATCAACCTATTACTGGACTGATGTCACATATATCGTGATTAGAGGTTTTATATTTGTTACGTAGGCACAATCCATAAATTGTATTTTTTAAACATAGGTTTTTAATCTTGTTTTTCCGTATATGCAATTTTAAGAAAGAGAAAGAAATGTCCTAAAATAAATAACCATGACTTGACCAGTTGAATCCCCAGCCACTTGAGTGAGGCCTGCCCGTGCAGCACGGATCAGACGTCAAAACTTATAGTTTTGTAATACAAAATGTGACCACTGAGGCTACTGATTGTGTGCAGTGATCATGTGAACGATGGATAGAACGTCATCAATGCAGGACGAGCTGTGACCTGCTCCGATAGTACGAAATAATCTAGATTGCTAGATAAGGAGCAGACACATAGGTTTTGTTACAAACTTTCCAATTTTCTAAATGCTGCATATATTTGGATGATGCATACATGGAAACCTCAAATTATTACCTGTAATATTTATTTTAATGAAAAGGTAGAAATCTGGACTTTTAAGAGACAATTTCACTGTGGAGTATTGATTATTTCAGCAGTTTAATGAATTTATTGTTTACAGTATCCTTCTAAGACTAGAAAATATGTGAGCATCCCGCGGTGTGCTGAAGATACATGCATAAGCACTTGGCCGAAAAAAAGAAGCTACTCTGAGCATCCAATGTATATCAATTGTCTCTAACGCTGGGCATCCCGCAATGCGGCTTCTGAGCTGAACATGCTCTGCACCTATTTTCACTGCAGGCTCCTTCATAAAATAAAAATGTTTTCCAAGCCTTTACGAAATCTGACAGATAGATGCTCATGATGATGTGATCTCTCCATCGTTTTCAGTGGCGGATTTGTGTGAATTCTACATTATAAGAGTTGGTCTTTAATGGGAATAATAATAATAATCTTTATTATGAAGACTTCATGAAGCTAAATTACACTGATCATAAATGCATTAGGTGCTCTTTCTAGTTCCAGAAGAGGGATTATCTGGTGGTTTGGAAGTTGAAGCAGTTAATCCCATATCAGACATTTATGGCAGAGATGGCAATAAGACTGACCATTTTTATCTATGATTATTAACCCCTTCTGAACAATTGCAGAAGAGAGAGTCAGGGAGCTTCACCATAGCATTGATAGCTGGGTGCTGAGGCTGGGAATAATGAAACCAGGTGGGTGCCGATCCTCCTGGTGAACTCAGCCGGGAACTGTTAGGCTGGAGTCACACTAACCTGCGCAAAATACGGTCAGTATTTTACATGCGTAATACGGATGACAGACCCCTAAATAGTGCTCCGTATGTCATCCGTAATCAAGGTGTGGTCGCGTATTTTGCGCATGTCAGCATCCGTATGTAATCCGTATGGCATCCATATGGTGAGATTTTCTCACAGGCTTGCAAAATGGACATATAATGGAGCCCTATGACAGTTTTAATAAAGAAATGAAAGAATAGATATAGACACATAGAATGCATATATATATGTATTCTATGTGTATATATCTATTCTTTCTTTCTATTAAACCTGTCAGTGTGAGTTTACTGTATAGCGCACTGAATTGCCGGCTTTGCTAAAAGACACCTGGTGCGTATTTCTCGCAAGTCACATGTGTGGTCCGTGTGTAATCCGTATTTTTTGCGCACCCATAGACTTGCATTGGCGTATTACGGCCGTAGTACGCTGACAATGGCAGCATGCTGCGATTGGCACGGACCGTAGAATACGGATGAGAAATATACAGCTGGTGCGAGGGACCCCATAGAGAATCATTGGTCCGTGTCTAATGCGTGCTTTTAGCGCCTCTCACTCTCCCGTATTCCTCGCCAGTGTGACTCCGGCCTTAGAAAAGAGAAGGCTTTCTCAGGCGCTCCAACGAGCTTGGTGAAAAAGATTGTTCCTTTATACAGACATAAAGTGCAGCTAAAAAGAGGGGAGTGGATTTTTCACTAACCTCATGGTAGTGCCTGTGAAATCCTTTCCTTTTCTAACTATAATAACCCTTTCTTAACCTTGCCATTTTCATTTTCTCATTTTAGTTTTTTCCTCTCCTTGCAGGAGCCATAACTTTTTTATTTTTCTGCTAATATAGCCATATGAGGGCGTGTTTTTTTGTGGGACGAGTTGTACTTTTGAATGACATCATTAATTTGATGATGTGATGCACTGAAAATCAGGAAAAAAATTCCAATTGCTTCAAAATTGCAAAAAAAGTGCAATTCCACAATTGTATTTTTTTTTTATTTACCTTGTTCACTATATGATAAAACTGACCCAGTAATATGATTCCCCAGGTCAGTATGAGTACGCAGATACCAAACATGTATAGCTTTTTTATTTAAGTAGTGAAAGCAATATGTGTATTTTTTATTTATTTTTAATGGGGCAAAAGAAGGGTGATTTGAACCTTTGTGTTTTCGTTTTTCATATTGTTTAAACTTTTTATTCAATTTTTAGTGACTTTAAGTGACTTGAAGCTGCAATCATCTGATCGCTTGTGCTTTACATAGCAGTACATCAGTACTGCTATGTATAGTGAAAATCACGATCGTCTATGAACGTGAGTCATGAGCTGGCTTTCACAGGAGCAGCAAAATGACAGGCACTGGGATCATCAGCAGAACTCCAGCTGTCATGACATGATGTGATAACATGGTATTGATGGGAGCATGGAATGATGCACCCCCCCTGCTAGCGCATGTTAAATGATGCTGTCAGAGATTTACAGCTGGACCTAACAGGTTAACAGCCGTGGTTGGAGCTCTCATCCACCAGCAGTTATTAGAGACACATTGTGGCTGAGTAACCCCTTAACGTCCAATGATGGATATAACTGACATTGGACACCTCCCTCACTTTGGTGCGGGCTCCAGTGATGATTCCGCACCTTTTCCAGCACATGACATCAGATCTGATCAGCTGCCATTTGCCTCTAACAGCCACAGGTGGAATCACGATTCCTGTGGTTGTGATTGCCGGATAGCTATGAGCACCACTATTGAAGTAAGTAAAGAAAAATATTTTTAAAGATATAAAAATAAATAAATATAAATATATATATATATATATATATATATATATATATATATATATAAAAGTTGAAATCACCCCTCATTCGCCCCATTCAAAATAAAACAGTTAAAAAAAAAAAATCAAATATAGACATATTTTGTATCACCGGGTTCAGAATGACCCATAATATCAATGAATAAAATAATTAATCTGATCGGTAAATGGCATAGTTAGAAAAAAATCAAAACGCCAGAATTATTTTTTTTGGTCGCCGCAACATTCCATTAAAGTGCAATAACAGGTGATCAAAAGATCATATCCACACCAAAATAGTATCATTAAAAACGACAGCTCGGTGCACAAAAATGAAGCCCTCACCCAACCCGAGATCACGAAAAATGGAGACGCTACAGGTCTCGGAAAATGGTGACTTTTTTTTTTTTTACACACTTTGGACTTCTTTATGCCAGTTAAATAAAAAAAAAGCTAGACATGTTTGGTGTCTGTGAACTTATAATGACCTGGAGAATCATAATGGCAGGTCAGTTTTAGCATTTAGTGAACATAGTAAGAAAAAAATCCAGATAAACAATTGTGGAATTTCACTTTTTTTTTTTTCAGTTTCACCGCACTTGGAATTTTGTTCCCGTTTTCCAGTACACAGTATGATAAAATCAATGGTGCCATTCAAAAGTACAACTTGTCCCACAAAAAACAAGCCCTCACATGGCCATATTGATGCAAAAATATAAAAGTTATGGCTGTGGAAATGCAAAAATGGAAATACCCCTGGTCCTTAATGGGTTAACCCCTTTACGACATGTGCCGTACAGTGCAATTTGCGCACTTTCGGTCATGTGACAATGAGCTTTTCTTCCTGCTTCTCTCAGTTTTTCACTCAGCATTAGGAAAATTAGAAAGGGAAGTACCGGTAATTGTAGAAACATGACTGTAAGGGCAGAGTCAGACTGCCGTATAACTCGTGCGGGAATCACATCACTCTGCATGGACTGGCCCGTCACCTCTTCTGACCTGAACAAGATAGTGTGACGGATTATTATGCAGCTGTGAAGCTCAGGTCAGGAGAGACAACAGACAGTACGAGTATTCTCACAGGAGAAATATGGCAGTGTGTCTCTGCCCTAAGTGTTCAAATCGCATATGAATGACAGGTTACATGACGACTCCTCAAATCAATTGGGATGAGGCAGGGCACCAAACTGAATTCTTGCCCCGGCTGCTGAAAATCTAGGTACAAATCTGAGCTACAACCAAACTTCCTTACTGGGGTCTTGTAAAAATGTGAGGATTCCTGAGGCTTTGCATCTCAGTTTAGTCAGTGCCAGATGGTAGCAATCCTAAGGTTCGAGTTTTCAAGGTACGTCTACCTAACAAGCCAATAACAACTCTAGCTGTAGCCCTCTCATACTCATTCTCAAAGTAAAGAAGACTCACACAACTATCCACTGTTTTGGTGACTTTTTTTTAGGAAGAGCATGTTTAAGAATGGACAACAGTATGAGAATTGGTGGTCAAGATCCATCCATCCCTAAAAGATATGTTATTTACAGGTTACATAGTCATTGGGCCCTGTCAGTTTATTGATAGTGATGAGTTAACATTTAATTGTTTAAAGAGAACATGTCAGCAGGATTGAGCCCTATAAACTAAAGGCATGGCCATAATGGCACTGTGATGTTGATTGATATGATACCTGATGTGATGGGATCCGCTCAGCTAATACTCACCTTATGAAGTTTTTTCATAAAATGACGTATTTTGTGCTTTGGGACAGGACGCAGGGGGCAGAGTATTGCTTTCTTTGCCCCTCCTCCCACTAGCCTCCTCTGCTTCTTGTGCAGGTCACTAATTATTCAGTGACCAGTCTCCTTTTTAAAATTCCACACCATCACTGTCACCATCAATGTATAAACAGTGTGTGTGGAGTGGGAGCCGGCGTCCTGTGTGCAGGAATTCAATAAAATGGCACTGGAGGCGGTGTATGTGCAGATCAAGGTTTGCCAAAATCTTGATCTGTGCATGCGCCCCCTCCAGCACCATTTTATTGAAGTCCTGCACACAGGTCGCTGGCTCCCACTACGCCGCCTTCACAATGATAGTGGCGGTGTGGAATTTTTAAAAGGAGGCAGGTCACTGGATAATCAGTGACCTGCACAAGAAGCACAGGAGGCTGGTGGGGGAGCAGACAATGAGAAGAAGACGCTGCTCCGCCTCGAAGCACACAGAAGACACAATTTTATGAAAACTTCATAAGGTGAGTATTAAATAACGGAGTATTAAATGACCACTGAGCAGCTCCCTTCACATCAGGTATCATATTAATCAGCATCACTGAGCCATTATGGCCAGGCTTTTAGTTTATAGGGCTCAATCCTGCTGACAAGTTCTCTTTAATCCAAGTTACTTTCAGGAAATTTGACTTTACATTATTTACTTTATCCCTCTTTTGTGTTTATGGTTATGGAAGTAATGCATTATTGGAATATATGACCTAAGACACTGTTACACAGTCTGATGGTTGGCCAGATGGACGTTTATTGGAACTCTGGTTTATGATCATTGCCCTGTGTAAACATGGCAATGGTCAACTGATTGCATCTTTTGAGACCTAAAAATCATCTTTAGTTGGCAGCACATTATTTCATGTAAACACAGGATGTGCTGCCGAGAACATGAAAACTATTTGGGCATCTACAGTTGTAGTAGTGTAGTTCCATACAGTTTGTACTTACAGATGTTTGCTGCATGTAAATGGAGGTGTAATGTGTGTGGATGATTCTGCCGTATCAGTGCTCTTTGCCGACAAATTGCCTACATGTGTAAAGAATTGCATAATCAACATTCAGGCCTATTTATGGTTGTAAATGTGTCTGTATATCATGGTTTTATGTTGCATTGTACTTAGGGCATCCGAATGACATTAGTTCCCAGAATAAAGGCTTATGCCAGTCACTGAAGATGACTGTAACAAGATCGGAATCTTTTCCTGCCAAATAAGGCTGTTGTAACTATGTTCCAAGACGAGTTTTATGAGATCTTGGCACAAAGTAAATAGATGCTCTGTTAGGCTCTTGTGATATCTGATAGTACAGCACTATATAGTTCTGCCAGTCAAAAATGCCAGCGGATAGGTATCCCTCCACTAAGTGTGTGATTGTTCCTTCTCAGACAAAAAATAGGACACGGCATGACTGTAAAATACTATGAGCAATTGTGCTCTAAGTAACTAAGGGACAGAAGCAATGACACATTCACACTAAAGACAACCTTACCAAACAACTTACTTCATCCTTATAGTGTGTACATGACAATGATATACAGCCTCGCTCAACAGATAACTGGTGTTATTGAATTTCACTGGGACTCAGTAGCGACATCCCTGCCAGCTTCCGATACTCATGAACATATGTCATGGCCTAATTTGCCCTACCAGCTAACCTTTATTCACATGTGTATTTTTCTCTGTATCCCTTTGTCATGTGGTCATAAATGGAACTCCTGTTGGACCATATCGATTTAAAGGATATTTTAGTTTGCAGAAAACTGTTGAAATACATCTGTGTTCATTCATTCATTGTGATGATAGATGGGATTTTTTGGGGAACGAAAGGAACAAGCTACAGGTAGGACTAGAGCATAAGCGGTGTATTGGTCTGTTTTTTTGTTGTATACTAAAGTGTATGAAACAATGGTAAGAAAATAAATATAAAAGGTAAATAATAAAATGATCCGTCTCATCTGCTCTGTCTTTAATAATACGTCCTTACTAGTGATAAAAGCAGTGACAAGTATGAGAGATGATGATAATAATGACAATAATCAGCGATTAGAATATGACAATTAACGGCAGTGATGATAATGATGAAAAACAAAGTCACTGATGCTTTTCTGAATCCTGATATTTTTTTTTTTACATTACTGTCTCCAGGGTGACCATTGCCTAAGGGGATATTGTATAACTTAAAAGGACACTAAACATACAAAATGCACAAAAATGAAGAAATCTCTGTGTCTCAGTGTGCCAAGTTCTCACTCATTCTGTTTTATGTCCAGTGTCTGGCTGTGGGACAACTGGCTGCAGCACACTCCTCCCTGTTGTGACCTGTGTATAGTAGGACAAACAGGGGCAGGCTGGGCGGGCAGAGGGGCATATGCAACTGATTAAGGCTGCCAAGTGTGGTGAGGGGGCAGGGTGTGGCTGTCTGCTGAGGTGGAATGACACTTGATGCCCGACACCTAATCAGTGCTGGCATCATTATCTCCTCCATTGGACATACTGAACATGAAGAGAACGACCAGGATGAGCTGCAGCCCTCTTCTTACTCTACAAAGGGCTACGTGTCAGAACACCGCATCATAGCCCTGGAGAGAGCAAGTGCTGACACCGTGGGAACGGTGCCGGCATGGGAGGTGAGTATAAGGCCAGGGTCACACTTACACCTGCAATGCGAGAAACTCGCGCATCAATACCTGGAATCTGCCGCCAGCACTCAGGACCAGAGTGTGCGGCTGCATGTATTTCTATGCAGCTGAACGCTCCATTCCCGAGTGCTGGCAGCAGTGCCGGGTATTGAGGCGAGAGACTCAGCTGCATAGAAAAACATGCAACCGCACACTCCGGTCCCGAATGCCGGCGGCAGTGCCGGGTATTGAGATGCGAGACTCGTGCGAGTTTCTCGCAAGTGTGACCCCGGCCTAAAGGTGCAGAACTTCATTCAGCCACCAGTCAGATCGAACTGATCAGCAGGGGATTAACCCTTGTGTTCTCTGCAGAATGCACAGAATGCATACAAGACTGACTCATGCAGAAGGTACTGCAGACCAACAAACCATAAGGGCACTTGTATTTTGTAGCTTAGTTTAACTATTTGTTTCTAGGTTTAGTGCACTTTTGTATATACGTGTATATAAATCTCAACAAGTGGAAGTTGAGAAACTAAATTTTAGTCTCATCTGGTTGTTATAATATATAAAACTCGCTCAAGAAATTAACCATAGAAAATGAAAACAGATGCTGAAAGCTCACTAAATACATTCAAGAAATCAGGTCTAATAACTTACAGGGGAGAAATACATATTACAGAATTGAAGCTTTTTATTAAACCCTCAAGGTGTCTGCTAGACAAGTGCGTCATCATTACCGCAGCTCTGGATCACGTATTACAGGATGCACCACGCTCTGTAACAATGTGTTTATTTAATGGAAAGTGTATGGCGCCTGGGAAAAGAAAGCAGCCCCCATAAGGGATTGTGAGATGCAAACATTTGCATTAGGCTTCGGGATAAATGAAGGTGTAATCATAACTACAGCACGAGATATAAGGAGAGAACAGAGACACACACAAATGTTGGTGCATCTAACGTAGCAGGCCTCCTACTCCTCATAACCATAATGTGGAGCTTGCTGCCTGAATTAGCTCATTACCAGCACATTCCCACAAAGAGCAACATTGCTGCCAAACTGAACATTTTTATTATTTCATCCATTATGAGCTCACGCACAAAAATCAGCACCTCACACAATATACAGTATAAAGCCTGTGCAATAATGCAGTGTATACACCCAAATACATGTAGGGTCGGTGGTGGGGTGCCGAGCTGGGGGGGTGGTCCTACTTTTATACCGCGCAGAGATGACAACAGAGACACGATGGAGGCAGATTCTGGGTGCAACAGGTCCAAGTTTATTTCTTCACTTGCCGTCCGACTGACGGCACACCTCGCGGCCCTCCGTTTCCAGAGCCGCTTCTCACACCGTACACTGGAGACGTGTCTGCACACACCGTCCCCTCCTTTACTGTCGACGCTCCTGACAGTTCCGTCACTGTGGCCGCCTTAGGCCCATTAACCAACAGCGCTTCTACTGCTCAGTCGTCGTGTCACATACGGTGTCTTACACCCAGTACCTCGTCTCAACTGCGGTCCTTTCCTGTCAGGACCACCCCCCTGACGTCCTCTCTCCTCAGTCCCCCTGGTCTGGATTCTCCTCAGAGTGCACAGACTGTCGTAGTCCTCCTGTCACTTGAGCTCCCCCTGGGGACTGGAATCTTCTGGAACCCTCCCTCAGTATTTATAACTTCCCCGGTTCCTTGAAACTGTCACTAACTGTCACCACGCCCCCCATGACCAACGGTTTCTAAAGCCCTAAGCTGCTGTAAAGTCCTTTGCTCACACTCCACCCTGCCATCTAATGGTCATCCCAAGGTACTGCACGTCCACTACACTTTTCTAGTTGTTTCCCCACTGTAATCACTGTCTCCTACCTACACTGTGCAAACCTATCTTTCTTCACTCTGACTAGTCCGTCCGTCCGTCAGGTCACCTTCCCTACACTCCCCCTTCCTTTGTCCATTGTCGTCCTCGACAATCGTCATCCCTGCCTTCGTCGTTCTGAATCTACACCTACATTCTGTTGTCGGACCAGAAGTTGAGCCAAACCCACTATCTGCGGGGGCCGAACCATACTGGGAGCACTATGCTCTGAGCAGCCTACTGCTACTCACCAGCGCGCACGCCACATGACAACGTCTTTCAAATTGGGCAAGGTACACCCGTATTCTCTCTACGGCGTGTATCTTTCCCCTACTCTCCCCTACTGTTACCTTTCACTATCCGGTACGCCATGATCGAGGCCACTCACCTACCAGATCATTGCCGGCGCCCGCCTTTCCTTCTTCAGGGGTGTCCGTGGTGTCGGGGACCTGACCTAGGACGGCTGTCTTTCTCACATCTTCCCACTCATTTTCCTTCTTTCAATTACATGTCATGGTCGGCGTCCCGGTCTCCCAGACCTCAACTCTTAGATCCCTACCGGATCTCACACTTTCCTTTGGTCCCGCAGACCTTCCCTTACCCGGACCTGTTGCATTTTACTTTGCATATTATACATCATACAACTTTATAATAGCGCAAGTACCCATTTTTTTATAATTTTTTTTTTCGTTTTCTTTTGCTCATTTTAAAACCAACATATAACAACATAACATTGCATGTCTTCTTTCCTCCTCCCCCCTTCCTTGGACCTGGACACTCCTCCGCTTTCCATATCCCCGTTCTGTCAGGTAAACATATTTTCGTATATAAAGAACATAGAAAGAAGAAAGAAAGAGAGAGAGAGAGAAAATAGTTGCATCAGTTAAACAACAACAAAACTTTTTTCTAAATGCAACTGTCCTTATAATCTGCACAACGGTGCATCGAACTCCTGACAGTCTATACCACTCTCAATGGACAGAGGTGAGGGCTCCACGGGGATACTGAGGGTGTCCATTCAAGTCCTCTTCTTTTCCATGACGGCCTCTCCTTGAGTGTGGAGCAGGTTCCACACTTCCTGCTCCCGGGCCTTTTTCTTCCTGATCATCTCCGCTTCCCACACGGAGGGAACAGCACGGGCCCTGGAGTCCGGTGGGCGGGACTCCGCTGAAAAAGACCGCAAGACAGAAACGGCCGAAGATTTCTGCGGCCCAGCAGCCGCTGGGGTCAGGTGGCAAATGGGGAGAACCGGGTCCTCGGGGGCTGGAATCACAGGGCCCGCTAAATCGGTCGCAGCCGACTCCAGCAGCGGCATAACTGCGGCCTCAGGACAGGCCGCATCCACTACTTCCAACGGAGTCGGAGTAACGGCCGATTTCAACAATGCAGCTGCTATTAGCAGGGAAAGCGCAGCAGCATCTTCTTTGGGTGAGCTCTGCACTGGTGACTCCGGGCGGGGTAGTTCGGGGACATGAGCGGGGACCTCGCTCAGCTCTGCATACACCACGGGGCCCGTGGTAACTAGGCCTTCCGGTGCGCAGGGGGCCGCGTGCTGCAGCAGAATGGTGGGGGCCGCTTGCGGAGGCACTGGTAGGGCCGGGGGTACTCTCACCTTCCCCGGCGCTGCGGCCTCCGTTTCATCATCACGCAGTTTCCCCCGCAGCCTCCGTTCCTTGCTCCACTGTCCTGCGGGCCTTCCCTCCGGACTCGGGGGCTCCGCTGAGAAGTCCTCTGCTGGTATTGGTGGCAGCCATTCTCGCTGACTCCCCTCAGGCTCCGCTCCCCGGCTCAGCATCCCGCTGCCTGCCCGTAAATCTGAAGATGACTTCTGATGCAGCTCCATCTCTCGCCGCCATTGCCACTCTAGGCGGCCGATGCCCCGACACCCGCAGCATCTCATACCGTCCGTTGGGCAGCACTCGAATGGCATCAGACAGCCGCAGCCAAGTTTTTCTTCTGTGCCACTCCCTCTGTGAGGTGAGGTGTCGGCAGGCCTCTCCACCCTCCTGTCAGGGTCCAATATATGGAAGCGTCGATCTCCAGGCACATACTGCTTCCTTTTGGGGTACGTTGGAGGGGGTCCCAGTCCATTCAACACGACTGCAAACACCCGGACCTCTCCTCTGCGCTGAAGCAACACCGCCATACTGCACAGTACCTGGTACCGCCCCGGATCCTCTGCTGGCCACACAGATCCGCCACAGCGCTTCCCATTTGTATTCCACAGGTAGGTCATTTGTAATCCACAGGTAATTGTAATCCAAACAGAGTAGTCCAAGTCCTTTTCCATTCTTTGAGGCAGGTCTGCCGCAGAAGATGGGGTATTAGCGGCGGCGATCCTGCCGACTACGCCAAATGTAGGGTCGGTGGTGGGGTGCCGAGCTGGGGGGGTGGTCCTACTTTTATACCGCGCAGAGATGACAACAGAGACACGATGGAGGCAGATTCTGGGTGCAACAGGTCCAAGTTTATTTCTTCACTTGCCGTCCGACTGACGGCACACCTCGCGGCCCTCCGTTTCCAGAGCCGCTTCTCACACCGTACACTGGAGACGTGTCTGCACACACCGTCCCCTCCTTTACTGTCGACGCTCCTGACAGTTCCGTCACTGTGGCCGCCTTAGGCCCATTAACCAACAGCGCTTCTACTGCTCAGTCGTCGTGTCACATACGGTGTCTTACACCCAGTACCTCGTCTCAACTGCGGTCCTTTCCTGTCAGGACCACCCCCCTGACGTCCTCTCTCCTCAGTCCCCCTGGTCTGGATTCTCCTCAGAGTGCACAGACTGTCGTAGTCCTCCTGTCACTTGAGCTCCCCCTGGGGACTGGAATCTTCTGGAACCCTCCCTCAGTATTTATAACTTCCCCGGTTCCTTGAAACTGTCACTAACTGTCACCACGCCCCCCATGACCAACGGTTTCTAAAGCCCTAAGCTGCTGTAAAGTCCTTTGCTCACACTCCACCCTGCCATCTAATGGTCATCCCAAGGTACTGCACGTCCACTACACTTTTCTAGTTGTTTCCCCACTGTAATCACTGTCTCCTACCTACACTGTGCAAACCTATCTTTCTTCACTCTGACTAGTCCGTCCGTCCGTCAGGTCACCTTCCCTACATACACACACAAAAGAACTAGAGTTGAGCGACTTTTGGTTTTTTAGGGTCGCGTTTCGTTTCGTGAAACCCGACTTTTCCAAAAGTCGGGTCGAGCAAGATCGTCCGATTATAGGGAAAAGTCGGGGTCGTCCCGAAACACGAAACCCAATGTAAGTCAATGGGGAATAAAAGTCGGCAGTGAGAGGAGGACAGGAAACACACCTACAGTGCCCATTTGAATGCCAAAAGCATCAATTCTTCTTTCTTAAGCTTGTCAACCTTAATTAACTTCATAATACAAGTTACGCACTGAAAAATGGGGGTTATTTGGCTAAAGTTGTGGGGGGGGAGGGCTGGCTGCAGGTTTTCATGTGCCCTGGGCGAAAGAGCGCCCCTTTAACACATACCACAACTCATCATGCTCCGATACGGCAGAGAAATAGCGGTATAGTACAATGAAAAATACCTCACTTTTTACATCTCATGACGAGGCCCATCTATTTCTCCATACAGAATCATTGGTCCCATATAATGTTTGAAACAGTATATGATGAGCTCCACATAATGCTACAGTATATATTGGTCCCCATGGATGAAGCTCCACTGTCTTATGGGCCCAAATAATGCTCCAAACATAATGGGCCCCATTTCTAATGCTCTAGTGTATAATGGGCCCTGTAAATGCTGCTCCAGTGTCTGATGTCCACCTTTGGAATGTTCCAGTGTATGGTGGGCCCCATCTATCATTCTCCAGAGTATAGTGCTCCCCAAAAATTGCTGTCCCAACATTGAAAACAATCAAATAAGTCTCCTCGCTAGGGAATCCCTGTACTTGTCTGGACAGGTGCTGTAGCTTGCTTAACAGCTCGCCAGCCGTTCTCACGCCCAGTATGGATTACACGTGATTGCACAAAGGTTAGAAAGGGTACCGTATCCCCAGATAACATGTATGGATAGCGTACACATTCAAAATATATGTCTCAGGAGGCAGGCTCAGATGGTGTTAGGCCCAGTATGGATTGCACGTGATTGCACAAAGGTTAGAAAGGGTACCGTATCCCTGGATAACATGTATGGATAGCGTACACATTCAAAATATATGTCTCAGGAGGCAGGCTCAGACGGTGTTAGGCCCAGTATGGATTGCACGTGATTGCACAAAGGTTAGAAAGGGTACCGTATCCCTGGATAACATGTATGGATAGCGTACACATTCAAAATATATGTTTATACAGCATGAGGCAGGCTCAGACGGTGTTAGGCCCAGTATGGATTGCACGTCATTGCACAAAGGTTATAAAGGGTACCGTATCCCTGGATAACATGTATGGATAGCGTACACATTCAAAATATATGTCTATACAGCATGAGGCAGGCTCAGACGGTGTTAGGCCCAGTATGGATTGCACGTGATTGCACAAAGGTTAGAAAGGGTACCGTATCCCTGGATAACATGTATGGATAGCGTACACATTCAAAATATATGTCTATACAGCATGAGGCAGGCTCAGACGGTGTTAGGCCCAGTATGGATTGCACGTGATTGCACAAAGGTTAGAAAGGGTACCGTATCACCGGATAACATGTATGGATAGCGTACACATTCAAAATATATGTCTATACAGCATGAGGCAGGCTCAGACGGTGTTAGGCCCAGTATGGATTGCACGTGATTGCACAAAGGTTAGAAAGGGTACCGTATCCCTGGATAACATGTATGGATAGCGTACACATTCAAAATATATGTCTATACAGCATGAGGCAGGCTCAGACGGTGTTAGGCCCAGTATGGATTGCACGTGATTGCACAAAGGTTAGAAAGGGTACCGTATCACCGGATAACATGTATGGATAGCGTACACATTCAAAATATATGTCTATACAGCATGAGGCAGACTCAGACGGTGTTAGGCCCAGTATGGATTGCACGTGATTGCACAAAGGTTATAAAGGGTACCGTATCCCCAGATAACATGTATGGATAGCGTACACATTCAAAATATATGTCTCAGGAGGCAGGCTCAGACGGTGTTAGGCCCAGTATGGATTGCACGTGATTGCACAAAGGTTAGAAAGGGCACCGTATCCCTGGATAACATGTATGGATGGCGTACACATTCAAAATATATGTCTCAGGAGGCAGGCTCAGACGGTGTTAGGCCGAGTATGGATTGCACGTGATTGCACAAAGGTTAGAAAGGGTACCGTATCCCTGGATAACATGTATGGATAGCGTACACATTCAAAATATATGTCTCAGGAGGCAGGCTCAGACGGTGTTAGGCCCAGTATGGATTGCACGTCATTGCACAAAGGTTAGAAAGGGTACCGTATCCCTGGATAACATGTATGGATAGCGTACACATTCAAAATATATGTCTATACAGCATGAGGCAGGCTCAGACGGTGTTAGGCCCAGTATGGATTGCACGTGATTGCACAAAGGTTAGAAAGGGTACCGTATCCCTGGATAACATGTATGGATAGCGTACACATTCAAAATATATGTCTATACAGCATGAGGCAGGCTCAGACGGTGTTAGGCCCAGTATGGATTGCACGTGATTGCACAAAGGTTAGAAAGGGTACCGTATCCCCAGATAACATGTATGGATAGCGTACACATTCAAAATATATGTCTCAGGAGGCAGGCTCAGACGGTGTCAGGCACAGTATGGATTTGACGGCCCAGATTACACAGCGGAGGAGCAGGGAGAGGTAAAGATTGCAAATGCTGGGGCCCTGCCCAAGCAAGGGGGGCCCACTCGTGGGCGTTGGTACTGGCACGGGGCCCCTCATAGTACAGCGGTGTGTCTGACGGCGGGTGTGCACCACCACCGTCAGAGACACTTGATTGCACTATGAGGGACCCTGTACCAGTGCCCGCGCCCAAGAGTCGGCCTACCCACCTGTCCAGGGCAACGGCACTCGCACGGTGTCGTGCGCTAGGTGGTGACCCCGGCCATGGGGGGGAGGCAGCACAGTTAGGGAGTTTTAGAAAGTGACACATGTTGATGTTGGACATTCAGCTGATGCAAAAGGTGAAATAGGTGAAGTACCAGGAAGAGGTGGACCAAAGCAAGCCATTTTTCTGTCACCCTATGTGTCATCAGGGGAAGGTGGGACAAAATCCTTGGAAACCCATGCGTGGTTCATTTTAATGAAGGTTAGATCATCCACATTTTGGGTTGACAGACGGGTCCCTTTTTCTGTCAGGATTGATCCAGCTGCACTGAAGACTCTTTCCGATAGCACACTTGCAGCTGGGCAAGCGAGCTCCTGTAAGGCATATTGGGCCAATTCAGGCCAGGTGTCCAGTTTAGCGGCCCAATAGTCAAAGGGGAATGACCTGTGTGGGAGAACATCGATATGGGAGGAAAAGTAGTTTGTAACCATAGTTGACAACTGCTGTCTCCTGTCACTTTCCATCGATGCAGTATTACCAGTTGTGTGAGCGGTATTTGAAAAATCAGTCCACAACATTGTCATGAAACCCCTGTCTCCAACGCCACTTCTGCTGTGTGCACCACGAACACCTCTGCCAAGCTGCCCCCGGCCCGTACGGCTCGTGTGAGAACCATCACCGCTGCTGTGTGCTGGGAATGCCTCAAGCAACCGATTTACCAGAGTTGCTTGTTTATTAGCCAATATTAGGTCAAGGTTCTCCTGTGGCATGATGTTTTGTAATTTGCCTTTATAGCGTGGATCCAGGATGCTGGCCAACCAGTAGTCGTCATCGTTCATCATTTTGGCAATGCGGGGGTCCCTTTTTAGGATCCGCAAGGCATAATCTGACATGTGGGCCAATGTTCCCGGTGTCAATGATGCACTGCGAGTGCTGGGTGGAGGAGCACTTTCTGGCAAATCCACATCCCTCCAGTCACGCACAAACCCTGTACCAGACCTTGCCACGCCAACATTTTCACTTGCCCCACGAGATGCATCCTCCTCCCCTAAGTAATCATCCCCATCATCATCCTCCTCCTCCTCTTCTTCCTCCACCTCATCCAGGAGAGGTCCCTGAGCAGACAATGGCTGAATGTCATAAAGGATTCCCTCCTCCTCTTCCTCCTCATCAACATTGGCTGCAGATGCCTGCTCCTTAAGGTGCGTCAAAGTTTGCATGAGCAGACGCATAAATGGGATGCTCATGCTTAGGATGGTGTCGTCTGCGCTTACCAGCCGTGTGCATTCCTCAAAACACTGAAGGACTTTACAAAGGTCTTTCAGCTTCGACCACTGCACACCTGTCAACTCCATGTCTGCTCTCAAAGTGCCTGGCCGTGTATCCTCCCACAAATGCATTATGGCCTGCCTCTGCTCGCACAGCCGCTCCACCATGTGCAGGGTGGAGTTCCACCTTGTTGCAATGTCGATAATGAGGCGGTGGTTGGGAAGGTGGAGCAATCGCTGCAGCTTCTGCATACGAACGGAGTGTACAGGCGACCGGCGGATGTGCGCGCACAGTCTTCGCACCTTATGGAGCAGGGCTGTTAACTCCGGATAATTTTTGAGGAAGCACTGCACCACCAGGTTCAAGGTGTGAGCCAAGCAAGGTATGTGGCTGAGTTTTGAAAGGGCTATGGCTGCCACAAAATTACGGCCGTTATCACTAACTACCTTGCCTGCCTCAAGATGTACACTGCCCAGCCATGACTCAGTTTGTCGCTTCAAGTACTCGGCCAGCACGTCGGCGGTGTGTCTGTCGCCCAAACACATCATCTGCAACACAGCCTGCTGACGCTTTCCACTAGCTGCTCGATAGGGGGACACATCGTGTGCAACAGTGGCAGCTGCAGATGGAGTGCTCGTACGACTGCGCTCTGTGGACGAGCTTTGGCTTCTGGAGGAGGAGGAGGAGGAGGAGGGTCGAACGCCTACAGCCAACTGTTTCCTATACCGTGGGCTAGGCAGCACTGTCCCACCACCGCTGTCCCCTGTGGACCCTGCATCCACCACATTAACCCAGTGCGCAGTGATGGACACGTAACGGCCCTGGCCATGCCGACTGGACCATGCATCAGTTGTGAGGTGCACCTTTCCGCTCACTGACTGCTTGAGTGCATGGACAATGCGGTCTTTCACATGATGGTGGAGGGCTGGGATGGCTTTGCGAGAGAAGAAGTGGCGACTGGGTAGGTCATAGCGTGGTACTGCATAGGCCATGAGTTCGCGGAAAGCTGTGCTTTCCACCAACCGAAAGGGCATCATCTCAAACGAGATTAGTTTGGCAATGTGGGCGTTCAAACCCAGTGTACGCGGATGAGAGACTGAGTACTTTCTTGACCTACTCATAGTGTCTGGGAGGGTGAGCTGGACTTGAGAGCTGCATATGGTGGAAGTAGCGGTGGACAGGGCGGACTGAGAGAGGGTTGATGATGGTGATGGAGTTGGTGTTCTTTCTGATGGCCTAGAATCAGTCTTTCGTTGATATAACAGTGGGATTCCCTGACTGCTGTGGTCTTGCAACGACACCTCAACATTTGCTGCTGTGCTAACCGGTGGGCTTACAGTGGGGGAAACAATGTAGCGTTGCTGACTACCTTCGTTGTGATCAGTTGCACATGTGGCACTTGAGGTTTGGTGTTGTGTCCACGCTTGCAAGTGCATGCTGGTTAAATGTCTAAGCATGCAACTGGTATTCAAATTTTTCAGATTTTTCCCTCGGCTAAAGGTCTTTGCGCACTTCTTACAGATAACCTTGGCCTGATCATGAGGATTTTGTTCAAAAAAGTGCCACACTGCACTCTTCCTACTTTGGCAGACATTTTGCGGCCTAGCACGCTGTGATCTTTTGACCCTCTGGACAAGCTGTCCAGCAACTCTTTTGATGTTTGGAACCTGTCTTTGGAGTGCTCCGGGCCTGCCAGATAACAGCTGTTGCGATGTCGATGTCTGCTGTGGATGCTCCTCATCTGAGCTATTGGAAGCAGCACCCTCTTCCCCCAATGGATGCCAATCTGGGTCAACAACTGGGTCATCCATCACCTCCTCTTCTATGTCATGTGCACCTTCCTCTGTGTCATCGTGTATGGTGGTATAGTGTGCGGGAAGGGGCACCTGAGTCTCATCAGGGTCAGAATCTGGCTCTGTACACTGCGAGGACAATGTAGTGCTCTGAGTGAATGTACCAGCAGAATCATCCATCAGCGGCTGTGCATCAGTGCACTCCATGTCAGATTCATCTTGGCCTGGGTAATTCACCATTTCACTTGATAATCCAGGCATGGTATGTGAAAACAGCTCCATGGAGTAATCAGTAGTATGGCCTGCGTCATCCTTCAATCTTGGTTGGGGTGAAGGACACAAGGAAAGGTGTGGTTCATGAACATGAGCCTCCAATGACGACTCAGTGCTTTTACTTTTTACAACTGAAGAAGAGGAGGCGATAGAGCTGGAGGCTGAGTCAGCAATGTAAGACAAAACTTTTTCCTGATGCTCTGGCTTTAAAAGCGGTTTGCCAACTCCTAGAAAACTAAGCGTTCGAGGCCTTATGTAGCCAGACGATGACGCAGTGTCAGCACCTCCTGCATTCGGTCCTATTTTGCTCTTGCCACTACCATCAGATCCACCACCAACACCATCATTACCAGCTGCCAACCCCCGCCCAATTCCACGGCCTCTTCCACCAGCCTTCCTCATTTTTGGTAGAAATGTAGACAAAATCCAACAAACTATATAGTAATGTAAAACAAGGTACAAGGTGTCTATAGGACAGGGGAGATTTTGAATATCTGCACACATTTTTGGACAGTGGACACTTTTGGATTGTGTGAGGCCCACTGTTATCTCAGCGCTATGTGACAGGCTCGATGGCACTGCTGTGACCTAAGTGACTAGAGGATAAGGGAGATTTTGAATATCTGCACACACTTTTGGACACTGGACACTTTTGGATTGTGTGAGGCCCACTGATATCTCAGCGCTATGTGACAGGCTCGATGGCACTGCTGTGACAAAAGTGACTAGAGGATAAGGGAGATTTTGAATATCTGCACACACTTTTGGACACTGGACACTTTTGGATTGTGTGAGGCCCACTGATATCTCAGCGCTATGTGACAGGCTCGATGGCACTGCTGTGACAAAAGTGACTAGAGGATAAGGGAGATTTTGAATATCTGCACACACTTTTGGACAGTGGACACTTTTGGATTGTGTGAGGCCCACTGTTATCTCAGCGCTATGTGACAGGCTCGATGGCACTGCTGTGACCTAAGTGACTAGAGGATAAGGGAGATTTTGAATATCTGCACACACTTTTGGACAGTGGACACTTTTGGATTGTGTGAGGCCCACTGATATCTCAGCGCTATGTGACAGGCTCGATGGCACTGCTGTGACAAAAGTGACTAGAGGATAAGGGAGATTTTGAATATCTGCACACACTTTTGGACACTGGACACTTTTGGATTGTGTGAGGCCCACTGATATCTCAGCGCTATGTGACAGGCTCGATGGCACTGCTGTGACAAAAGTGACTAGAGGATAAGGGAGATTTTGAATATCTGCACACACTTTTGGACACTGGACACTTTTGGATTGTGTGAGGCCCACTGATATCTCAGCGCTATGTGACAGGCTCGATGGCACTGCTGTGACAAAAGTGACTAGAGTATAAGGGAGATTTTGAATATCTGCACACACTTTTGGACAGTGGACACTTTTGGATTGTGTGAGGCCCACTGTTATCTCAGCGCTATGTGACAGGCTCGATGGCACTGCTGTGACCTAAGTGACTAGAGGATAAGGGAGATTTTGAATATCTGCACACACTTTTGGACACTGGACACTTTTGGATTGTGTGAGGCCCACTGATATCTCAGCGCTATGTGACAGGCTCGATGGCACTGCTGTGACAAAAGTGACTAGAGGATAAGGGAGATTTTGAATATCTGCACACACTTTTGGACACTGGACACTTTTGGATTGTGTGAGGCCCACTGATATCTCAGCGCTATGTGACAGGCTCGATGGCACTGCTGTGACAAAAGTGACTAGAGGATAAGGGAGATTTTGAATATCTGCACACACTTTTGGACAGTGGACACTTTTGGATTGTGTGAGGCCCATTGTTATCTCAGCGCTATGTGACAGGCTCGATGACACTGCTGTGACCTAAGTGACTAGAGGATAAGGGAGATTTTGAATATCTGCACACACTTTTGGACACTGGACACTTTTGGATTGTGTGAGGCCCACTGATATCTCAGCGCTATGTGACAGGCTCGATGGCACTGCTGTGACAAAAGTGACTAGAGGATAAGGGAGATTTTGAATATCTGCACACACTTTTGGACAGTGGACACTTTTGGATTGTGTGAGGCCCATTGTTATCTCAGCGCTATGTGACAGGCTCGATGACACTGCTGTGACCTAAGTGACTAGAGGATAAGGGAGATTTTGAATATCTGCACACACTTTTGGACACTGGACACTTTTGGATTGTGTGAGGCCCACTGATATCTCAGCGCTATGTGACAGGCTCGATGGCACTGCTGTGACAAAAGTGACTAGAGGATAAGGGAGATTTTGAATATCTGCACACACTTTTGGACACTGGACACTTTTGGATTGTGTGAGGCCCACTGATATCTCAGCGCTATGTGACAGGCTCGATGGCACTGCTGTGACCTAAGTGACTAGAGGATAAGGGAGATTTTGAATATCTGCACACACTTTTGGACAGTGGACACTTTTGGATTGTGTGAGGCCCACTGATATCTCAGCGCTATGTGACAGGCTCGATGGCACTGCTGTGACAAAAGTGACTAGAGGATAAGGGAGATTTTGAATATCTGCACACACTTTTGGACACTGGACACTTTTGGATTGTGTGAGGCCCACTGATATCTCAGCGCTATGTGACAGGCTCGATGGCACTGCTGTGACAAAAGTGACTAGAGGATAAGGGAGATTTTGAATATCTGCACACACTTTTGGACAGTGGACACTTTTGGATTGTGTGAGGCCCACTGTTATCTCAGCGCTATGTGACAGGCTCGATGGCACTGCTGTGACCTAAGTGACTAGAGGATAAGGGAGATTTTGAATATCTGCACACACTTTTGGACACTGGACACTTTTGGATTGTGTGAGGCCCACTGATATCTCAGCGCTATGTGACAGGCTCGATGGCACTGCTGTGACCTAAGTGACTAGAGGATAAGTGAGATTTTGAATGTCTGCACACACTTTTGGACACTGGACACTTTTGGATTGTGTGAGGCCCAATGAATATCTGAGCGCTATGTGACAGGCTCGATGGCACAGCTGTGACCTAAGTGACTAGAGGATAAGTGAGATTTTGAATGTCTGCACACACTTTTGGACACTGGACACTTTTGGATTGTGTGAGGCCCAATGAATATCTGAGCACTATGTGACAGGCTCGATGGAACAGCTGTGACCTAAGTGACTAGAGGATAAGTGAGATTTTGAATGTCTGCACACACTTTTGGACACTGGACACTTTTGGATTGTGTGAGGCCCAATGAATATCTGAGCGCTATGTGACAGGCTCGATGGCACAGCTGTGACCTAAGTGACTAGAGGATAAGTGAGATTTTGAATGTCTGCACACACTTTTGGACACTGGACACTTTTGAATTGTGTGAGGCCCAATGAATATCTGAGCGCTATGTGACAGGCTCGATGGCACAGCTGTGACCAAAGTGACTAGAGGATAAGGGAGATTGGATTGCTTTTAAAAAAGCAGTTTGCGGAGCAGTGGGTAAACAGCAATGCCAGCCTGTCAGGAAGCCTTAAAAGGCAGCCCAACAACCAACACCACTGATACACCACTATATAGCCTCCCCTTGCACTGCACACACAGTGACTGGTGTGTTGTGCAGGCCAAATTGCTATCAGCAGCAGAAGCAGTTTTTTTTTCTTCTCAGCAGGACAAAAAAAAAAAATTGGGATTGCTTAAGCAGTTTGAGGCCCAAAGAATATCTGAGCGCTATGTGACAGGCTCGATGGTGCAGCTGTGACCAAAGTGACTAGAGGATAAGGGAGATTGGATTGCTTTTAAAAAAGCAGTTTGCGGAGCAGTGGGTAAACAGCAATGCCAGCCTGTCAGGAAGCCTTAGAAGGCAGCCCAACAACCAACACCACTGATACACCACTATATAGCCTCCCCTTGCACTGCACACACAGTGACTGGTGTGTTGTGCAGGCCAAATCGCTAGCAGCAGAAGCAGTTTTTTTGTCTTCTTCCCTGCCTAACGCTCTCCCTACAGAATCAGCAGCAACCTCTCCCTATGCTAAGATCGGCAGAAGTAAGATAGCGGTCGGCGTGCACGCCCTTTTATACCCCCTGTGACGCCCACCAAAGCAAGCCAATCACTTGCATGCCCTTCTGAAAGATGGTGGTGACCCGTGCCTATGTCATCACGTTGCCCACAGTGTCCGTGGATCCTGATTGGCTGAAAAAGAGCGCAAAACAAACTTTTGAAACGCGACTTTGGCGCGTAAGTCGCCGACCTCGTGGCCGACCTCATCCTAGGGTCGGGTTTCGTTTCATGAAACCCGACTTTGCCAAAAGTCGGCGACTTTTGAATTTTTTCGACCCGTTTCGCTCAACTCTAAAAAGAACATATTACTGGGAGCCAAAGCAATGCTGTGAATTATGGCCCCTTTATACAGCACACTACATTACTCTAAGAAATGATAGATTTCTAGAATTTATGGTGGAAGGCTTTAAACCCAAAGACACTAGTTCATTACATGACTGTATGGCACAATGGTACCTCCAGGATATTTCTATTACCATCCAATACTATGAATATTTCATTGTGCATGCTTTATTAACACAACTTCAGAGGTATTATTTGAGTTTACAGAGAGAACTATCAATCTTTTCTGTACCAACGTACAATATTCAGCTTTCCACTCCTTTAGGCAATAAAGAATATTATATTTTCTGTTTCTTATAATTTAATTTTAAGCACAGTATTATAACCCAGTACTAAAGACCTATTTATTCAGGTATGAATGAAATGTGCGTAGCTTCAATTTTATCATGGCTTTCTAGTGCTGCTTTATTATATTTAAAGGTGTTAACAACAAATCATTAAAGTTCTTTTTAGGGTATTTTATAATAAACTAGCTGAAGAGCCCGGCGCTGCTCGGGCATAGTAACTAACTGTGGTTAGTTATAGCAAATTATAATTATCCTCCATCCCATAGTCTCGTGCCGATATACCCATCATACATATCCTCCATCCCATAGTCCCGTGCCCATATACCCATCATACATATCCTCCATCCCATAGTCCCGTGCCCATATACCCATCATACATATCATCCATCCCATAGTCCCATGCCCATATACCCATCACACATCCTCCATCCCATAGTCCCATGCTCATATGCCCATCATACATATCCTCCATCCCATAGTCCCGTGCCCATATACCCATCATACATATCCGCCATCCCATAGTCCCGTGCTCATATACCCATCATACATATCCTCCATCCCATAGTTCAGTGCCCATATACCCATCACACATCCTCCATCCCATAGTCAAACATTATGACATCATAATGAGCGGCAGGGCTTGCAACCTATGATGGCATCAGAGTCGCCATGGCAACCATTATGACATCATAATGAGGGGCGGGGCTTGATACACACACACTTTTTCCCCATTATGTAGATAGGGGCAAAATTGTTTGGTGAATTGGAACGCGTGGGGTTAAAATTTCGCCTCACAACATAACCTAGGACACTCTCTGGGTCCAGACGTGTGACTGTGCCAAATTTTGTGGCTGTAGCTGCGATGGTGCGGATGCCAATCCCGGATATACACACACGTGTCATAATGCCCCTATCTACATAATGGGGAAACAGTGTGCTCACATCAAGCCCCGCCCCTCATTATGATGTCACAATGGTTGCCATGGCGACGCTGATGTCATCATAGGTTGCAAGCCCCGCCGCTCATTATGATGTCATAATGGTTGACTGTGGATTGGAGGATGTGTGATGGGTATATGGGCACGGGACTATGGGATGGAGGATGTGTGATGGGTATATGGGCACTGGACTATGGGATGGAGGATATGTATGACGGGTATATGGGCACGGGACTATGGGATGGCGAATATTTATGATGGGTATATGGGCACAGGACTATGGGATGGAGGATAATTATAATTTGTTATAACTAACCACAGTTAGTTACTATGCCCGGGCAGCGCCGGGCTCTTCAGTTAGTTTACATATATACAGTATGTGTGTGTCACCAACATGTGTATATATATATATATATATATATATATACTCTATGTGTATATATGTACATATCAAAAACTAGATGTAATAAAATGGTTTACTATATGTAAACCATGTGCTTTTGCAATTATTTTACAAAAGCCGACAAATGAATTAACGGCTATTCTGCTATCTATCTCTCATATATATATATATATATATATATATATATATATATATATATATATGTGTATGTGTGTGTGTGTTTTGAAGGTTTTTTTTTTAAAAAAGCGATGTGTACAGTGTTAGTTTACAATGCTAATTTAACATGAGTTTTTACATGGAGAGAACTGCTCTATGTAAAACCTCATGTTAAAATTGCATTGCATACGGATGTCATATGCATGTGATATTGAAAAATCACACTGAAATCGCATGACAATTGCATAGAATCGGTCCGTTTTTTTCATCCAGAAAACGGATCTTTTTTTTCTCGCAAATGGGGATGAGCCCTCACCCTTGACATAGCAAGAAAGAAACACAGTTAACTATCACACACACCTAGCCCGGATCAGCTAGGACCCCTGCGCTGCACAACCGATAGCCCAGTATGTTCTATCGGATACACTATAATTTGCTTGAGGCCTTATACCCATTGGCGAATAAAAAAACGGTCCGATTTCTGGACTGTAAAAAAGGGTGGAGTGTTATGCGAGTGTCATGCGATTTCTATGTGATTTTTAATCTTTCCATCTGTTTTCTATCCGTGTTCCTTCCTTTTGACATCCGTTTGCAATCCGTTTTTTTTCCCCAGCAACTATTTTTCTTCAGTAATTTACAGGACCATTTACAGTGTTCTATACCACAGAATGGTAATGTATCCATTTAAAACGGATGGATAACGGATGGTCCGCTTTTGGTCCGTTTTTTTAATCGCACCCATTGACTTGTATTGGCAAAAATCGCTGCAAATCGCAGCATGCTGCGATTTTTTTCTCAGACCGATTTTGGATGAGAAAAAAATCGCAAGTGAGATGTCACCCATTCACTAACATTGGTCAGAGTGCAATCCGATTTAAAATCGGATTGCAATCATCCGATTTTATCGCCAGTGAGTATGAGCCCTGACCTGTGGTTCTGTCTAATGCCGCAACCAGAAGTTACCCAGAGCTTGGGTGTAATTAGATGAGTGCAAGAGGCGGCCCCTGCAGCGCTGCAGCACAGAGATTCACAAACTTATCAATTCTCTACTATTACAATTCTGTGATGCTATCTATACACAAGCTCACCCACTAAGTGGAGTAACTAGCTGAGGTCACACAGCCCTCTTAGCAAACAAAGTCTCTAACTGAGAATTTAAGTTTGGTGCCAAACTCTCTCTAAAGTCTGCGTGCATGCTCCTACCGGGATCCCTGTGGTGGGGCCTGAGCTCAGGACTTACCGGCCATTAACTAAACACAGAAGTGGCTGTCTAATCGTCCGAACGGCCATTTAGCTGGGAGACCGTGGAGTGGATCCTGGGCTTGTTACCTGGAGCGCAGTTTTTGCCTGACAGGCTAGCAGAAAGCCATTCACGTCACAGCCGATGCTTTGGGTGGAAACTAACTCTGTATCCAACCATAGTTGTCTACCCAACGTGATTCTTCTTCTCTGACAGGAATCACAGGGACAGCTGCACCTTTCCTCAGTTATCTGACCAGCTCCTAGCACACTGCACACATCCATTCTTCTTAACTCTCCTGTATTCCTGCCACATCTATCTCTTACTAACTGCACTCTAAGATGGCCGCCTGAAACTCTCAATCATCCTTCAGTGTTCCAACTGTCACTCGGAGTGGCTCGGGTACGGACTAGGGCTGAAATTCAGCCCTGGCATATGAAATCACACAGGTCCATGCTGTCCCCATCCCCAAGCACCAGATGAGATATATTACTAATATTACCCTGGATGGAGGAAAGCAAGTTTTACTACGAGACCAATATTTCTAATGATACCCATGGCCTTCTAGGGTAAGTGACAGAGTCAGCAACTTTGTGCTCCGTCACTACTCTTAACAGTATGGGTGTCTTGAGAACACCGATTCTGTTAAAAATGTAGCAGCCAAGCAGCCCATGAACAGACAGGCCCTTCTGACATTTGCCAGAATTGCCAGATGGCCAGTCCGGCTCTGGGGCTGCTCAAACTAGTTATCTCCCTGTGTTTCAACTGACATACAGGTAACAGTCAGATGAATCTGCAATCCGCTGCCATCAAGTAGCTAAAACACTAAAATACCAATAACCTCTTTTATGTTTAAACAGGTAAGTAGTGTGAAATGGGAATCTTGAACCACGCCCTCACATATTAATGAGCTCTTAAGGTCTACAGGCTGGGCATAGATCTGAATCTGCATATAATGGCTTCATTTAAAATAGCAGGCAGATTTTATATCCATCCAAGAGAACTTACATATTTACATAAATTTTATATACATAATTTACTTAATTAAGAAAAACATAGATTTCTCTGGAATAAGACATTAGATGTCACATATCATGGTATTGTTTTATTCAACTTTCTATGACCTGCATAGAAGTTCCAGATGTCCCAAAGAGTCTGAAGGGGGCTGCATCTGGGAACATAAATATACTCCAGTCCTCTGCAGTCCAATTGCTTTATTTCTGCAGAATCTCGATCTGTGGGAAGTACAATTTTTGGACTGCAGAAGACTGGTAGAATGATTGTCTGGAGAACAAAAGGCGAACATTACCATGAGTCCTGCGTCATGCCAACAGTAAAGCATCCTCAGTCCATTCATGTGTGGGGTTACTTTTCTTTCAAGGTAGTGGGTTCACTCACTTACTGTCATGAATAAAGAATGGTATCTAAACATCTTCCAAGAGCAACTTCTCTGTAACGCTCACGCCCTGACTGGTTGGCACGAGCGTGGGGGATGTGGCCCCACTGGACCACAAACCAGACTACCCTGGAAGGGGTGTAACTAAGCAGCTACCTTGGTGTTCACTGGAGCCTCTGATGGTGAGGTCAGGCTTGTGCAGCAGGTAGCTGCCAGGTGCCACTCCAGGGTGGTGTCTGGCAGTGGCTGCTGATCCCACTGTGAGACTGGATATTGTGAGCAGTTGCAGGCTAGTACAAGCGAACATGACGGGTACTCTAGCGGGCACAGCTTGAGACACTGGCAGGCGAGCGGGCATGGCTGAGACACTGGCAGGCGAGCGGGCATGGCAGAGGCACTGGCAGGTGGGCAGGCATGGCAGAGGCATTGGCAGGTGGGCTTGGCAAAGGCACTGGCAGGTGGGTGGGCATGGCAGAGGCTTTGGCAGGTGGGCACGGCAGAGGCACTGGCAGGCGGGCAGGCATGGCAGAGGCACTGGCAGGCGGGCACGGCAGAGGCACTGGCAGGCAGGCGAGCACGGCAGAGGCACTGGCAGGCGGGCATGGCTGAGGCACTGGCAGATTGGCAGGCACAGCTGAGGCACTGGCAGACAGGTGGGTATGGCTGAGGCACTGGCAGACAGGCGGGCACAGCTGAGGCACTGGCAGACAGGTGGGCAAGATTGAGGCACTGGCAGACAGGTAGGCACGGCTGAGGCACTGGCAGACAGGAGGGCATGGTTGAGGCACTGGCAGACAGGCGGGCACGGCTGAGGCACTGGCAGGCAGGCACGGCTGAGGCAAAAGGTACAGGAACTGACTCGGTTGTGACAGGACAGAGACTCGGACGAGTAGTATATGTGAACAGGTAGGAGGCTATTCACACTGGAGGTGCAGGAACTGGTTCGGAAAGGACAGAACATATACAGATATAAATGGAGTGAGGGAACAGGTAGAGAACTGTTCACACAGAAGATACAGGAACTGGTTCAGGAAGGATGGGAACATAGACAGGTATGAAGGGTATGAGGGAACAGGTAGAGCGCTGTTCACACAGAAGATGCAGGAACTGGTTCAGGAACCAGTACAGATGGGTAGTACAAGGAACCACAGGATATGGAAGAGAAACAGAGCCGAACCGCAGGGTTGCGGAGCAGAGAAGAACTGCAAGGAGCGGAGCAGGGTAGAACCGCAAGGAGCGGAGCAGAGTAGAACTGTGAGACTGCGGAGAGGAGCTGCAGTTTGCAGCAGGAGGTTCTGCAGCAGCAGGTGCCACAGAGAAGGAGAGCAGAGCAGAACCACAGGTATGCGGAGAGGAGCTGCAGCAAGAGGTTCTGCAGCAGCAAGAACGAAGCAAGGCAGAACTGTAAGGTATGCATAGAGAAGCTGCAGCAAGAGGTTCTGCAGCAGCAAGAGAGAAGCAAGACGGAACCGTAGGTATACAGAGAGGAGCTGCAGCAATAGGTTCTGCAGCAGCAAAAGTGGAGCAGAGCTGCAGTAGCAGCAAGACAGAGGGTGTAAGGACATGTGTACACCAAGCAGGGAAGGAAAGGCCACAGACTGAGATAAAACAGACACAGGTATAGGACAGAGTTCAGACAAGGCAAAGTACGAGTCAATGCACAGGAGCAAAGACACAGACCAGGATATTCTGCCTCCTGTTGGGCGGAACAGGAAATGCACAAGGCACAGAGACAGTGATACAGAGACCAGGAAATTCTGCCTCCTGGTGGGCAGAAAACATGACACAAAGCACACAGAAACAGATTTGGGTATGATTCCCCCAGAGCAGGCAGAGACAGGACCTGGCAACTCAGCAGCTAGACACTGACTGAGTAAACGCGTTGCTCAGGCAGCTTCCACTGGGGGGAGCTGCCCTAAAAACTAGAGACCTCTTGGTAATTGGCTGGGAACACAATAGGCAGGTGCACACTGATTCTATAAGAACCAGAGAGTGCCGGCGCCGCCCCCCTATGCACACAATCAGGAAGTATGCAGAGAGCAGGCAGGAGGCAAGAGGCATACAGCATGGAGCCGCAGCAGACAGAACTCACAGCATGGCCCGGAGTAGTGAGTAAGGCAGGTGGGGAACCGGAGGCCATGCAGTGATGCCGGCAGGGTTGTTACATTCTCCCAGTGATCCAGGAGCACATAATGTCCTAAACATAATAGAAAAGAGAAGAATTAACTGGGTAGAAGGGTGAAAATGAGCAATTGTAAGTACACAGTGCTGTATAATAGGATGACTGAAAAATATTATGAGGATACAAATTTTGATGGGAGGAGGAGTGCTTCTCTAAGGTTGGTCCTCTAAAAAGAGGTGGTTCTGTAAAGAGGCATCATTTTCTCTCTGTCTCCCTGTTTCTTAATATACACACACACATTGATATGGCCACAAAGAAAAAATAATGAAATTCAACAGGGGAGGGATAGGCAGCCCGATATCTGGCCCACTGAGAATCTGTCCGGCACCTCCTAACAACAGATGTCTTTTAAACCGTCAAATATTTAGGTTGAGACATTGAAGAATAACATTTTTTCTTATGCTGGATCCCAATAAATATATTTAGTTTTGAGCAATAATTGCAGCCTTCATTCTCCTTGGTGCTAAGGTTACTTTTGTTTGATTTTCCCATAGAGAATACATAAACATTTGCCTAAGCCAAGTGTGCGTATGGCCAACAGCTAAGGTGTATGGGCAACTTAACACTAACAAAGACATACATATTTAATATTCTCCATTAGCTACAGTATATTACATCCTACTAAGAGATTGTATGGAAAACATCAACTACCTATACTTGTATGATGGCATAATTCACATACACTTCGAGAACATCCAGCTGCCGTTGTTGTTTGTGGAAGGAGATTATCCTACTGTATTTGTAATTCAGGCTATGGAGCCGTTATGACAGCAATGTATTCTGCTATAGCCAGTGTGACTCAGATACTAAGGGAGGGGGTCTTGGTGTGGTGATACACCTTTGAGGCTGAGGGGGAGGTTAGAACATTTGCTTCATGTTGGTGTGATGCTGAAGAGGAATGTCAGCATAGCATTTCTTACTTTCATGTAAATATTGTTTATTAGCTCATTTGAAGGTACAAAGTTGAAATCGAAAATATAATGTGAATATAAAACCATAATCTCCTTTGTTGCTGTACAGAATAATAATTATGGGAAGGTAACACTTGTGCAAATTTTATGATATTGCAGTTTATCTACCACAAATGTGTCATAAATGAAAATGTTCTTCTCCATACCCATTCACATCTACAATCTTTAGGATCTGTTCTCAGAAGGTGCACAGAAAGTGTATTGAATAGCACTACATGAGCCTGGGCAGGCTTTTTTCTTCATAGAAAGTCATTACATATCGGTAGGAAATGCCATCACTTTCTGATTAGTGGGAGTTGAACTGTTAGGCTTAAGGGTATGTGCACACGTTGCGGACTCGTCTGCGGATCCGCTGTGGATTTGGCCCTGCGGATCCGTAGCAGTTTTCCAAGTGATGTACAGTACCATGTCATCCTATGGAAAACAAAAACCGCTGTGCACATGCTGCGGAAAATTCAGCACGGAAGCGCAGCGGTTTATTTTCTGCAGCATGTCAATTCTTTGTACGGATTCTGCAGCGTTTTTACACCTATTCCATTATAGGAATCCGCAGGTGTAAAAACGCAGGTGAAATCCGCACTAATTCCACTAGAAATCTGCAGGAAATCCACAGTAAATCCGCAAGTAAAATGCAGGCATTTTGACCTGCGGATTCTGCAGATCTGCGCGGAAAAATCCGCACGCGAATCCGCAACATGTGCACATACCCTAACATAACCCGCATCAAGAAACAGGCCAGCTTAAATTAAAGGCCCTATTACAATAGCTGATGATTGTCAGAATAAATGTTTATTGGAATGTTCATGTACAGGGTGGGCCATTTATATGAATATACCTAAATAATGTTAAATGGGAATGGTTGGTGAGATCAAGTTCCTGTTTGTGGCACATTAGTATATGGGGGGGAAACTTTTCAAGATAGGTGGTGACCATGGTGGCCATTTTGAAGTCGCCATTTTGGATTCAGCTTAATTTTTTCCAATGGGAAGAGGGTCATGTGACACATTAAGCTCATTGAGAATTTCACAAGAAAAACAATGGTGTGCTTGGTTTTAACATAACTTTATTCTTTCATGAGCTATTTACAAGTTTATGGCCACTTATAAAATGTGTTCAAAGTGCTGCCCATTGTGTTGGATTGTCAATGCAACCCTCTTCTCCCACTCTTGACACACTTATAACAACAGGTCAGTGGGTGACCTGGTCGAAGTATACACTTAGTAGGAGAAGATGACCATCACCGCGCTACCACAAGAAGAATTCCAGGAATAGTAAAAGTTCAACATGGTTTATTCAACGCATTTCAGTGTTCAAGTGACTCTTTTGTCAGGAAATACCACTTACAATGTACAGGAATCAGAGAAGTACAGGGTTTAAATACATGCTCACATTTGAAAAAACGGCGTCAACAGATCAGATGACACTCAGTGTCAGAGTTCAGGGTCATCAGAGAGTTCATTTGTCAAAATCGGCATTATCTAGAGAAATACAGGCAAATAACTAACATGAAGATTAACTAATTATTATTTCACAGAATATCAAGTTGAAAATAAGAAATTTAAAAAAAAATTAACCTCTCTCAGCACTTAGTGTGCTGGAGCATTTTGCTAGATTAATATCACAGAAGATAACAACCTCAGTGACACATATCTCTCCTTCAGTACTTTGCCAGTGACTTTGTCACAGTAGGGAACTACAATACAGCCCCATTAACTTGAAGAGTGTTGTACAGCTTTGCACTGGAGAACTCCTGTATGGAGGAAGTGCAGAAGGGACTTCAGTTCCTTCATTATTAGAATACCAAATGTCCCAGAGGTCACTAATCAAAACCTAGTGATATGGAATTACCGTTGTACAGTACATTGGAATATGAGAATAACCTTATAAAATGTCATATGTGAATTATGCACAGTTTCATAGTATCCCTTTAAGTAAACACGTTCAGCCATTTTTTGATACAAAAATAAAACCTCTGCAATCAGCTGCAGAATAAAATTGAAGCAGGTCTGCACTGCGTCTCATCATCTTACCACTGTTTTCATTGATTAGACTTATCTATTTAAACAATAAACCCCTTACTGAAAAGGAAGAGACATGAAAATGAAAATTTTACTAAATAGGTTCCCAGCATTTCATGAATATTCACTCCTAAATGAGCATTTGGATTTGATGGATAGTTAAAACAGTTTGTCCTGATGCATTCACTGTTTATATTGTGTTCTATAGCAGGAAGCTAATTACTTATGGAATTAAAGTGTTTTTTTTAGTGGATGACACTCCTACCTCAGAGATTTTCCCTCGGCAATCTGTCATCATACTGTAGTTAAATGTGTTCTGTCTTCTCTGACAGCAAAATCTACTGTTAGTTTCTTATGCTGCAAATTGCTTTGTTCCAGTCATTCAAGTGTTAACTAAGGAGTAACCATTATTTTAATTTATTTTTCATAAAGCCTTACTACAGGTGAACATAAAAAGCTTTGTAATATATATTATCAGAGAAATGTGCGTCTCTCTCCTCCTAAAACATGTCTTCAATGAATACTGTAGTGTGTAGTTTCTTTTTCTGCAATGTTTCTGCATTGTAAAATGTAACTCCTATTGGATAACGCCACGTAGTGTTATTCAGTAGAGGCCGTGGATGGTCCCTTAAAGAGGACCTGTCACTTGCTCAAAAATTAAATACATTATAAAAATCTCTGAGCTCCCCTGATACTTCTGCTCTTTCCATTTTTGTACTGCATCACTACATTGCAGAGATAGTTAGATTTGTTTCTTCTTGAGGACAATATGTGAAATCTCTGCTTGTAGTTCAACTGGGTGATTTTTTAAAATCTTCTCTGACTGTGTTTGCTGACACCCCTCCCGTCACACTAACCACAGCTATAATATTTATTCATAGAATATTACTCTCTTCCATTTTGGCATGTGGGGTGTAAAACGTGAAATATTTGAGCTTAAGATAAAAATAATTGCTTACTGCCTACTGATCACATTTATTAAATAGCGTTAAGAGGATGACAACCACCCACCACGTCACTTTCAAGATTGAATATCAAGATATTTTGGCGGCATGTATTGGTTGGTTATTTTGGTAGCTCATGTTAGTTATTTGGTTGGCTTTCATCTTTAAATTAGCTTCTCTGCATCTGATTGTGAAACTTTGTTAAAGAGAACCTGTCATGTAGAATAATGCTATTAACCTGCATATATGAAGTTAATCTGCAGGTTAATAGTGTTCTTACACTGTGTGGTGCCAGCATTGAGAACTGCACTGCCTGGAGGAATTAATTTTATTCCCTCCACCAGCATTTGGCTTCCAGTCATAGGGGTGGAGCCGGCATGGTTTCAGCCACCGTTCTGCATTTAAAGAGTGGTGTTTATAACTGTGCCTCCAGGACTGACTGACAGCTTATCATTAGGGCCAGCTGTCAGTGTTGGGGGAGCGTTCTCTATACATAGTGTGTTGGCTGAAACTGTCAGCACCACGACTGTGACTGAAAGAGTGAGGCTGCGGGGAGGAATGTAGTTTGATTCCTCCTGGCAGCGGGGCTCTCAGTGCGACCATCGCGTGGTGTTTGAATGCTATTAACGTACAGATTAACCCCATATCTACAGGTTAATAGCATTATTTTACATGACAGGTTACCTTTAAAAATAGGAGACACTTAAAAATTTAGTTTTTTAGTTTCTGACTAGCTAGAAATACAGTATATTATTTAAACTAATATTCCATTCAAAGTTTTCAAATCAGCATTAGTAATACAGATGTTTCTCACAAAATTAGAAAATCATCAAAAAGTTAATTTATTTCAGTTCTTCAATATAAAAAGTGAAACTCATATTATATACAGTCATTACAAACAGAGTGATCTATTTCAAGTGTTTATTTCTATTAATGTTGATGATTATGGCTTAGAGCCAATGAAACCCAAAAGTCATTATCTCAGTAAATTAGAATACTTTTATAACACCAGCTTGAAAAATGATTTTAAAATCCGAAATGTTGGCCTACTGAAATGTATAATCAGTAAATGCACTCAATACTTGGTCAGGGCTCCTTTTGCATCAATTACTGCATCAATGTGGCATGGCATGGAGGCGATCAGCCTGTGGCACTGCTGAGGTGTTATAGAAGCCCAGGTTGCTTTGATAGCAGACATCAGCTCATCTGCATTGTTGGGTCTGGTGTGTAACATCTTCCTCTTGACAATACCCCATAGATTCTGTGTGTTCTTTATGTATTGAACTGAAATAAATTAACTTTTTGATGATATTCTAATTTTGTGAGACGCACCTGTATATATGAGAAAAAAATATTGCCAAAATCCATAGCTTTCATGACTGCCCATAAGAAATTCCACTCAATGCTGTCAAAGGCCTTGGCGGCATCAAGAGAGAGAACTGCCCAATGTCCCACGGAGTTTGAACTTAGCTGTAAACCCATGTCAAGGTATTTGTCATGGGTTTATCACAACAAAGAGGAGCCAGAAGACTTCAGCGTCTGATTTCTCCTACTCTTGCATGGATTAGAAGCACTTCACATACTTAGTAAGCAGTGTAAATTTCTTTGGGCAGTGCACGTGTTAATCTGCTCTGTTGAGAGCTCTTGGAGCTAAAACTCTCAGCTGTACACTGTTAGTTTCACTTTTTGTATTAAAGAACTGAAATAAATTAACTTTTTGATGATATTCTAATTTTGTGAGAAACACCTGTTTATTTTACAAAATACATCCATCTCCTGAAATCCTTTTTCCTCGTTTGATTGGTGTCCCTTTGTGATTTCCTGTTACCAGTAGATGCAGCCTCCAGTCATATCCTTGTGTAGTTTGGTCTGACATGCACTGTGAGCTGTGATTTCTTATATAGACAGGTGTGTGCCTTTCCAAATCAAGTCCTATCAGTTTAATTAAACACAGCTGGACTCCAATGAAGGAGTAGAACCATCTCAAGGAGGATCACAAGGAAATGGACAGCATGTGACTTAACTATGAGTGTCTGAGCCAAGGGTCTGAATACTTATGACTAGTGTTGAGCATTCCGATACCGCAAGTATCGGGTATCGGCCGATACTTGCTGTATCGGAATTCCGATACCGACTTCCGATATTTTTTCAATATCGGAATTCGGCATCGGAATCGGAAGTTCAGTTGATTGACGGCCTGACGTCATCATGATGCGCGGTGTGTGCGCATCATGATGCGCCGTCATTTTGGGCCTTCCGGAGGTCTCTGCCGGCCTGCCGGGGGGCTGTGCCGGCCTGCCGGGGGGCTGTGTGGACTGCCCGGGGTCTGTACCGGCCTGCCGGGGGGCTGTGCCGGACTGCCGGTGGTCTGTGCACCCTGTGGGGGTCTGTACCGGCCTGCCGGGGGGCTGTGCCGGCCTGCCGGTGGTCTGTGCACCCTGTGGGGGTCTGTACCGGCCTGCCGGGGGGCTGTGCCGGCCTGCCGGGGGGCTGTGCTGATGTCCGGGGGTCTGTGCAAGCATCGTCCGATGGGACTACAAGTCCCATCGGGCGATGCCTGCTACCATGACAGTGATTGACACATTAGCCAATGATGGGACAGTAGTAGTCCCATCATCCGGCTAATGTGTTAAATGTTAAAAAAAAAAATACTACATACATACTACATGCTACATCCATGCTGCATGCTACATACATACTACATACATACTACATACATACTACATGCATGCTACATGCATGCTACATACATACATGCATGCTACATACATACTACATGCATGCTACATACATACTACATGCATGCTACATACATACTACATGCTACATACATACCACATACATACTACATACATACTACATACTACATATATACTACATGCATGCTACATACATACTACATGCTACATACATACCACATACATGCTACATACATACTACATATATACTACATACATACTACATGCATACTACATGCATACTACATACATACTACATGCATGCTACATACATACTACATGCATGCTACATACATACTACATGCATGCTACATACATACTACATGCTACATACATACCACATACATACTACATACATACTACATACTACATATATACTACATGCATGCTACATGCTACATACATACTACATGCTACATACATACCACATACATACTACATACATACTACATACATACTACATACATACTACATGCTACATACATACTACATATATACTACATGCATGCTACATACATACTACATGCTACATACATACCACATACATACCACATACATGCTACATACATACTACATGCATACTACATACATACTACATGCATACTACATACATACTACATGCTACATACATACCACATACATACTACATACATACTACATACATACTACATGCTACATACATACTACATATATACTACATGCATGCTACATACATACTACATGCTACATACATACCACATACATACCACATACATGCTACATACATACTACATGCATACTACATGCATACTACATACATACTACATACATACTACATGCATGCTACATACATACTACATGCTACATACATACCACATACATACTACATACATACTACATACATACTACATACATACTACATGCTACATACATACTACATATATACTACATGCATGCTACATACATACTACATGCTACATACATACCACATACATACCACATACATGCTACATACATACTACATGCATACTACATACATACTACATGCATACTACATACATACTACATGCTACATACATACCACATACATACTACATACATACTACATACATACTACATGCTACATACATACTACATATATACTACATGCATGCTACATACATACTACATGCTACATACATACCACATACATACCACATACATGCTACATACATACTACATGCATACTACATGCATACTACATACATACTACATACATACTACATGCATGCTACATACATACTACATGCTACATACATACCACATACATACTACATACATACTACATACATACTACATGCTACATACATACTACATATATACTACATGCATGCTACATACATACTACATGCTACATACATACCACATACATACTACATACATACTACATATATACTACATGCATGCTACATACATACTACATATATACTACATGCATGCTACATACATACTACATATATACTACATGCATGCTACATACATACTGCATGCTACATGCATGCTACATACATACTACATACATACTACATATATACTACATACATACAATACATTCATACAATACATACATAGACATACAGTACATATAACATAGAGTAACATACTTACCAATACTTGTCACATTGTTCCCCGAAGCCATTGTCTTTTCCGGAATAAATATTAACATAACAAACCACAAAAATACTCACCCACGATCCGAAGCAGTCCACGAGTGTGTCCCACGACGATCTTGGGTAGAGAACTGCAGCATCAGATGATGCTGCCGTTCTCTACGGGCTGCAGGAATCCAATGACGGAAGGTAGGTATCCTTCCGCACTGTATTCCTCCGCCACTTAAAAAAAAAAAGTCCCTAGTCTCACTTTATGCCATTGCTGTGTGGGAATTTCCCACACAGCAATGGCATAAAGTGAGACTAGGGACTTTTTTTTTTTTAAGTGGCGGAGGAATACAGTGCGGAAGGATACCTACCTTCCATCATTGGATTCCTGCAGCCCGTAGAGAAGGGCAGCATCAGCTGATGCTGCAGTTCTCTACCCAAGATCGTCGTGGGACACACTCGTGGACTGCTTCGGATCGTGGGTGAGTATTTTTGTGGTTTGTTATGTTAATATTTATTCCGGAAAAGACAATGGCTTCGGGGAACAATGTGACAAGTATTGGTAAGTATGTTACTCTATGTTATATGTACTGTATGTCTATGTATGTATTGTATGAATGTATTGTATGTATGTAGTATATATGTGGTATGTATGTAGCATGTAGTATGTATGTAGTATGTATGTAGCATGCATGTAGCATGCAGTATGTATGTAGCATGCATGTAGTATATATGTAGTATGTATGTAGCATGCATGTAGTATATATGTATGAATGTATGTAGCATGTAGTATGTATGTAGTATGTATGTGGTATGTATGTAGCATGTAGTATGTATGTAGTATGTATGTAGCATGCATGTAGTATGTATGTAGTATGTATGTAGTATATATGTAGTATGTATGTAGCATGTAGTATGTATGTAGCATGCATGTAGTATATATGTAGTATATATGTAGCATGTAGCATGTATGTAGTATGTATGTGGTATGTATGTAGCATGTAGTATGTATGTAGCATGCATGTAGTATATACGTAGTATGTATGTAGCATGTAGTATGTATGTAGCATGCATGTAGTATATATGTAGTATGTATGTAGCATGTAGTATGTATGTAGCATGCATGTAGTATATATGTAGTATGTATGTAGCATGTAGTATGTATGTAGCATGCATGTAGTATATATGTAGTATGTAGCATGTAGTATGTATGTAGCATGCATGTAGCATGTACTATGTATGTAGCATGCATGTAGTATATATGTGTTATGTATGTAGCATGTAGCATGCATGTAGCATGCATGTAGTATGTATGTAGTATGTATGTAGTATATATGTGGTATGTATGTAGCATGTAGTATGTATGTAGCATGTAGTATGTATGTAGCATGCAGTATGCATGTAGCATGCATGTAGTATATATGTAGTATGTATGTAGTATATATGTAGTATGTATGTTGCATGTAGTATTTATGTAGTATGAATGTAGCATGTATGTAGTATGCATGTTGTATGTATGTAGCATGTAATTTTTTTTTTTTTACATTCAACACATTAGCCGGATGATAGGACTATTACTGTCCCATCATTGGCTAATGTGTCAATCACTGTCATGGTAGCAGGCATCGCCCGATGGGACTTGTAGTCCCATCGGACGATGCCTGCACAGACCCCCGAAGCCTGCACAGACCACCGGCAGGCCGGCACAGCCCCCCGGCAGGCCGGCACAGCCCCCCGGAGCCTGCACAGACCACCGGCAGGCCGGCACAGCCCCCCGGCAGGCCGGCACAGCCCCCCGGAGCCTGCACAGCCCCCCGGCAGGCCGGCACAGCCCCCCGGCAGGCCGGCACAGCCCACCGGAGCCTGCACAGACCACCGGCAGGCCGGCACAGCCCCCCGGCAGGCCGGCACAGACCACCGGAGCCTGCACAGACCCCCTGGCAGGCCGCACAGCCCCCCGAAAGGCCCGTACAGACCCCAGAGAGGCTGTACAAGGGCAGGAAAGGGTTTTTCTTATTCCGATACCGGAAGTCCCATAGACTTGAATGGGACTTCCGGTATCGGAATCGGCGATACCGATACTTTTTTTAAAGATCGGCCGATACCATCCGATACGATACTTTGAAGTATCGGACGGTATCGCTCAACTCTACTTATGACCATATTTCAGTTTTTCTTTTTTAATACATTTGCAAAAATGTCTACATTTTGTTTTTTTTTCAGTCAAGATGGGGTGCAGAGTGTATATTAATAAGAAAAAAATGAACTTTTTTAATTTACCAAATGAGTGCAATGAAACAAAGAGTGAAAAATTTAAAGGGGTCTGAATAGTTTTCGTACCCATGGTTAGAGTTGAGCGATACCAGCCGATATTTGAAAATATCGGATCGGAATGGATCGGCCGATCTTAAAAAAAAGTATCGGTATCGCCGATTCCGATACCGGAAGTCCCATTCAAGTCTATGGGACTTCCGGTATCGGAATAAGAAAAACCCTATTTTTGCCTTGTACAGCCTCTCTGGGGTCTGTACGGGCCTTTCGGGGGGGCTGTGCCGGCCTGCCGGGGGGTCTGTGCAGGCTCCGGTGGTCCGTGCCGGCCTGCCGGTGGGCTGTGCAGGCTCCGGTGGTCTGTGCCGGCCTGCCGGGGGGCTGTGCCGGCCTGCCGGTGGGCTGTGCAGGCTCCGGTGGTCTGTGCCGGCCTGCCGGGGGGCTGTGCCGGCCTGCCGGTGGTCTATGCAGGCTCCGGGGGTCTGTGCAGGCATCGTCCGATAGGACTAAAAGTCCCATCGGACGATGCCTGCTACCATGACAGTGATTGACACATTAGCCAATGATGGGACAGTAGTAGTCCCATCATCCGGCTAATGTGTTGAATGTAAAAAAAAATAATAATAAAAAAAAAATTACATGCTACATACATGCTACATACATGCTACATACATGTAACATACATGTAACATACATACTACATGCAACATGCATACTACATACATGCTACATACTACATGCATACTACATACATAATACATATATACTACATGCATGCAACATACATACAACATATATACTACATGCATGCAACATGCATACTACATATATACCACATATATACTACATGTAACATACATACTACATATATACTACATGCTACATACATGCAACATACATACTACATACATGCTACATACATACTACATACATAATACATATATACTACATGCATGCAACATACATATATACTACATGCATGCAACATGCATACTACATATATACTATATATACTACATGTAACATACATACTACATGCTACATACATGCAACATACACACTACATGCTACATACATGCAACATACACACTACATACATGCTACATACATACACACTACATGCTACATACATGCAACATACATACATACTACATACATGCTACATACCACATGCATGCAACATGCATATTACATATATACTGCATATATACTACATGCATGCAACATGCAATACATACATATAGACATACAGTACATATAACATAGAGTACATACTTACCGTCACTTGTCGCTTTGATCCCCGAAGCCATTGTCCCCTTGAGGAATAAATATCAAAATAAAAAAACACCAATATACTTACCCCGATCCGCAGAAGTCCACGAGGGTCCCACGTCCATCTTGCGTGGAGAACAGCAGCATCAGCTGATGCTACCGTACTCTACCAGCTCCAGGAATACAATGACGGAAGGTAGGTATCCTTCTGCACTGTATTCCTCCACCACTGTAAAAAAAAAGTCCCTAGTCTCACTTTATGCCATTGCTTCGTGGGAATTTCCCACGCAGCAATGGCATAAAGTGAGACTAGGGACTTTTTTTTTTTTTTTTAAAGTGGTGGAGGAATACAGTGCGGAAGAATACCTACCTTCCGTCATTGTATTCCTGGAGCTGGTAGAGAACGGTAGCATCAGCTGATGTTGCTGTTCTCCACGCAAGATGGACGTGGACCCTCGTGGACTTCTGCGGATCGGGGTAAGTATATTGGTGTTTTTTTATTTTGATATTTATTCCTCAGACGACAATGGCTTCGGGGATCAAAGTGACAAGTGACGGTGAGTATGTACTCTATGTTATATGTACTGTATGTCTATATGTATGTATTGTATGTAGTATATATGTATGTTGCATGCATGTAGTATATATGCAGTATATATGTAGTATGCATGTTGCATGCATGTGGTATGTAGCATGTATGTAGTATGTAGCATGTATGTATGTTGCATGTATGTAGTATGTAGTGTGTATGTATGTAGCATGTATGTAGTGTGTATTTTGCATGTATGTAGCATGTAGTGTGTATGTTGCATGTATGTAGCATGTAGAATGTATGTTACATGTAGTATATATAGTATATATGTAGTATGCATGTTGCATGCATGTAGTATATATGTTGTATGCATGTTGCATGCATGTAGTATATATGTATTATGTATGTAGTATGTATGTAGCATGTATGTAGTATGTATGTTGCATGTATGTAGCATGTAGTATATATGTAGTATGTATGTTACATGTAGTATATATAGTATATATGTAGTATGCATGTAGTATATATAGTATATATGTAGTATGCATGTAGTATATATGTTGTATGTATGTTGCATGCATGTAGTATATATGTATTATGTATGTAGTATGTAGCATGTATGTAGCATGTATGTATCATGTATGTAGCATGTAGTATATATGTAGTATGTATGTTACATGTAGTATATATAGTATATATGTAGTATGCATGTTGCATGCATGTAGTATATATGTTGTATGTATGTTGCATGCATGTAGTATATATGTATTATGTATGTAGTATGTATGTTGCATGTATGTAGCATGTAGTATATATGTAGTATGTATGTTACATGTAGTATATATAGTATATATGTAGTATGCATGTAGTATATATAGTATATATGTAGTATGCATGTAGTAAATATAGTATATATGTAGTATGCATGTAGTATATATGTCGTATGTATGTTGCATGCATGTAGTATATATGTATTATGTATGTAGTATGTAGCATGTATGTAGCATGTATGTAGCATGTAGTATATATGTAGTATGTATGTTACATGTAGTATATATAGTATATATGTAGTATGCATGTTGCATGCATGTAGTATATATGTTGTATGTATGTTGCATGCATGTAGTATATATGTATTATGTATGTAGTATGTATGTTGCATGTATGTAGCATGTAGTATATATGTAGTATGTATGTTACATGTAGTATATATAGTATATATGTAGTATGCATGTAGTATATATAGTATATATGTAGTATGCATGTAGTAAATATAGTATATATGTAGTATGCATGTAGTATATATGTTGTATGTATGTTGCATGCATGTAGTATATATGTATTATGTATGTAGTATGTAGCATGTATGTAGCATGTATGTAGCATGTATGTAGCATGTAGTATATATGTAGTATGTATGTTACATGTAGTATATATAGTATATATGTAGTATGCATGTTGCATGCATGTAGTATATATGTTGTATGTATGTTGCATGCATGTAGTATATATGTATTATGTATGTAGTATGTAGCATGTATGTAGCATGTATGTAGCATGTAATTTTTTTTTTTTTTTACATTCAACACATTATCCGGATGATGGGACTACTACTGTCCCATCATTGGCTAATGTGTCAATCACTGTCATGGTAGCAGGCATCGCCCGATGGGACTTGTAGTCCCATCGGACGATGCCTGCACAGACCCCCGGAGCCTGCACAGCCCACCGGCAGGCCGTCACAGCTCCCCCGGCAGGCCGGCACAGACCCCCTGAGCCTGCACAGCCCACCGGCAGGCCGGCACAGCCCCCCGGCAGGCCGGCACAGACCACCGGAGCCTGCACAGACCACCGGCAGGCCTGCACAGACCACCGGCAGGCCGGCACAGACCCCCGGACAGTCGGCACAGCCCCCCCGAAGACCCGAACTGACGGCGCATCATGATGCGCACAGACAGCGCATCATGATGACGTCATTTCGGCAGCCAATCAGAGCCACAAAAGTGGCTCATTGCATTTTGGACTTCCGATTCCGGTATCCGATACGAAAAAAGTATCGGTACTCGGTATCGGAATTCCGATACTGCAAATATCGGCCGATACCCGATACTTGCGGTATCGGAAAGCTCAACACTACCCATGGTACCTTCACTTTTTCATCAGTGGGGATCTGACCACCAAGAACAGCTTGTGGAATGCCACTTTGCAATGTGTTAAGGTAATGTTTGTTTGCCATCCTAAGATCAGAAAATATAAGTGAGCAACGCAAAAAAAGCGTCAGTGAGTTTAAGGATAAGATTAAGTATTTACCATAGTGAAAGTATTACATTTCATGTTTAGATGCAATTTATATATAGGCTAGGTTTACATGACTATATATATATATATTTTTTTTTTTAATTTTTATTCAGAAAAATTATGTTTTTCCATTTTGTTTGGCATCGGTTATTATATATTAGCAGTTATCAAAATTTTTACAAGACCAAATGCAGTTTCCTATATTAAGAATCACAATGTATCCATAAAAATCGGATGCAATACAGTTGATCCGAATGGGATCCAGTTCTTTCTTGCAAACTCATAGACTTGAATATAGGCGAGTCTCTTCGAAAATACGGAGAAGACTAGTGTATGCTGTGATTTGGTATTAGAAAAAATAAACTGTCATCTTAACAGCCCTTTTGAATAATAATGGTCCGAGAGAGGTCTATTTTTTCACAGACAGCGCTTGGACCAAACATCCGGTTGCGTGAACGTAGCTATAGCCGGGGGGAGGGTTAATAAAGACTTCACTTGTGATTCCATATGAAGTTTTCACCATAAATATGAAACTGAGTCGAAAACTCATTCCTAGCCAACAGTGTCAATTATAACGGTTCATGAAAGATAGGTCACACGTAATCTGGGAGTGAAAGCTCATTTCTTGCACATCATCAATCAAACCTAAAATCTCAGTAATATTGGGACCATGTAATAGTTGAAGAATTATTGTGGTTTACCTAATTGAAATGCATAGCCTCCATCGCGAACACATCCAGCATTGTGTTTCTGACTTTACAAATGCATAACGTGTATCTAAAAACTGAGCATGAATCAACAGAAACAATTCATGGTTCTCACTTCCCTTGTGTCTCTATGATTTTAATATGACAACAATGAAACTAAAAAAAAGATTCATGATTAAAGAAAACTTAGCAATTTAACACTTTTAAAAAAAAAATCAGGAAACTTGTCAGTAGTATTTAAGTGAGCCAGCGGGATGATGTTACAGGGCTTGTAAGGAACATTATGAAATAAATAAGCAGTTTTGCTATGAGGAAGAAAACTCAGAGCCGCTCACCCAGAGTCATGTACACGCTGCTGGAGAGGGGAAGAGTCACTGTGTTCTCACTGTTGGCATACCCATTCTCATTAGCCTTCACTGATGTCTTGGTTAGCTTGTGAAGCTAGTATTAGCAGCGGGCATCCTGTGTAGAGTCAGTCAAGGCAGAATAGGCATGCTAACAGCAAGGTGATTGTGACTCTGAAAATTCTGTGTTTACTTGTGATGGAAAAAAATAATTTCAGTGTTTCGACCTGTAGGGCCTCTGTTCCAACACTGATTGTTTTAGTGGATTTTCTTTGGCTCCATTTTACACGCAAAGTAAAGCAACTGATCCTGCTAATGACACACTTCAGGGCATACTTTCATTTGTTGTGGCACTATACCTGCCTTCCCAATTTCAGGATATCAAATAATGTCATGAATTTTACAGAAAATGTCGAAGTATTGGAAGGGTTGGCCAGGACTAAAGTCATGGCCAGAGTCACTAAAACATCAGTGTCCCGGCCTTCCCTCACAGAAAATTGCAATCCAATGTTTGGCGTACCTATGTCTCCAGGTTCGGGTCCCCCTGGACACTTCCCAAGCTGCGATGGCCCCTCTCCGAGGTGACTCCCAGTAATTGAGACACAGTCCATAGTAACTTGAATGGTTTCTTTACTGATAACTTCACATGATATATCCACAGTTGGCACATCTTAGAATACACATTCATCTTTACTTGCTTCCTCAGCTCTCCCTACTTTGCTGACGCTTCTAAACAGCACATGCCCGGACCGGACCGTCTTAGTCTGCTTCCCAGCTTCTTCCTGGCCTAACCTCGCCATGACAATTCTTTCTGCCTGTTTCGCCCCAGACTTGAAATCATCCGTCTCCCGGTTTGGTTGCCTCTGCAAGAGAATCCGACCCATCTGTATGGCTCCCTGCGAAGCCTCAGCATACTTCTGTTAATCGCTCCATCCGACTCCCGCCCTAAAGGCGTCCACCCAGGCTATGAGTTGCCACATCTTCTCTCTACTGTACTAGCCCACTGTACTGATGTCCAGTGACCATGGATAACTTGGGCTGTTGCTGCTTAACATTGTGTGGCTGCCAGGCCGTCCTGGGCCTATAGCCCACACGGATACTTCGGGCACCCTGGTATCATCTGAACTAACTTCTCTTCTACTGTAACCTTAACTCCCGGCAGCCCCTCCTGTTGTGAATTCTCTTACTTCTGAGTCGGGGCTCCCTCTGGTGGTTACTGTGGGTAGTGGAGCTGGCCGTATTGACAGAGGTCTTCCACCTGACAATGATGATTGGAAATTTGGGGTTACTGATTGGGAGTATTTAAGTGAGCAGGCTTCCATCATTTGTTGCTGGTGACTAGTTCGTCCTGTGCAACTTGAGGTCTGCTGTCTCCTGCCTGATCCTGCATTTTTCAGTTAAGTTGTCTCTTTGCTAATCCTTTGCATCTGATCTGGTTTTGCCTCTTTCTGCTTTGCTGTGTGGGTTGAGTGTGCTCCCTGCTGGGGCTGTGCTGGACCCCGCTCCATATGTTACAGCTTGTGTCAGTTTGTTCAGTCCCCTGTTATATTAGTCTCTTTTGCTTTGCTGCCAGTTTAAACCAGAATGCTGATATAGTGGGGTTGAGGTTGTGGGACCTCAGTGTTTTTTGTACATCAGTCGTGTTGGATTTTTTAGGGTTTTTGTGTAACTGCAGACAGTGTCTTTCCTTTCCTGTCCTGTCTGGACGGTTTGGGCCCCATCATTTGCTCAGTCTATTTTCTGCCTGTGTCTGTCCCTCATCTGGTCTCGCTGACAATATATCTTTGGGGGCTGTCTATTTCTTTGGGGTTCTACTCTGGGGCAGTTTAGATTTTGCCCCAGCTTTCTTTGGGCCTGATTGGTTCTCCGGCTGTGTCGAGGTGTCTGGGGCATCGTGGGTGCGCTCCACTGCTACTGTTAGTTGTGTTGTTGGGATTAGGGGTCTGTAATTCGCTGGGTGACCAACCTTTCTTGTTTCCTGGTGGCCTAGCCTATTCCTGCCATCCTCCTCGGTGACCTGTTCATATCACCCTCCTACACTTAACCCTATACTACTAAGAGTTCTGTATACTAGAGTGACCCCCCTAGTGTTCCAAAAGGAGCACTATGCTTTCCCTATTCTATAAATGACAAACCCTGAAATGTAGTAAACTTTCTCACAATTATGTGCAGATAAAAGCAACAATAAAAATAAGACATAGAGACACATAATGGTAATACCCCAAAACGAGTAGCAGTACCATTCCATATGCGTGGTAATACATGTAAACATGTAGCAGTACCATTTAGCAAAGAATAATAAATACAACAATGAACATTTTTACTTAACCCCCTTTACAGTATCACAGACTGCATTGTGCCTAAAAGTCTTCTGGATCACTCATCTAAGATGCCCTCACTAGGCATTTATATCAACCTACCGCCCATAAATTTCCTCTATATAGGCAATCCCATGACATATTGCTAAATCACAGTCAGTAGGAACAGACTATCTTCTTCAAAAGAATGTACACTTTCTTTGTGCCACAAGTCATGATCCTTTGGAGGAACAGTGTATTGCACACAACATGGTGGATCAGATGACAAATGTTAGGCTAGTTTCACACTAGCGTTACTGGGCGCAGCACACAGCGGCCGCTAAGCTCCGCACCCAGCCGCGCCCCCTCCGGTCAGCTCCTCCTCTGATCGCATGAAGCTGCATGCGATCATTGTACCCTATATTTAGCGTTGGGTATGCTGGTCGTGTGCTGGCACACTTTTGCTGGTGCATCTGCCCTTTTGGCGCTGCGTCGACATGCGCCAAACACACTGTGTTGCATTTTTGTGCACTCGGCACAGCGCCAAAAGGGCGGATGCGCTAGCAAAATTGTGCCAGCGCACAACCAGCGTACCCAACGCTAAATATATGGTGCGCTGATCGCATGCAGCATCATGCAATCAGAGGAGGAGCTGACCAAAGGGGGCATGGCCAGGGGTGGAGCTTAGCAGTGACCTGCGCTGCACCCGGTAACGCTAGTATGAAACTAGCCTTTCATCAGATGCTGGGAGCAGTGGGAGGTGAGGTTTTGCAGTAGATTTCAAACAGATGGTTGGAGATCAGTATTCTACAGGATAATACATAGTTTCTGATTTCCAATGATGCATTCAGCTGTGGTGGTTTGCTGGGAGTTGTAGTTTTGAAGTAGTAGGGGGCACACAGTTTGGAAATCAGTTGGCTGCTGGATTTGGCCCAGGTCAAAAGATCAATTCCTCTCTCTATGCCCTCTGTCTAGTCAACCAAAAGGACTATTAACCCAAGCCCTAAAATTGTTTTTTTATTTCATTTTTGTTGCTACATTGAGAATCTTAAAAACAAAAAACAAAAGATGTAGTATTTCACCCTTACCCCAATTTCAATACTTCAGTTTCTTGTACCCACTTGTCATACAGGAAATGAATTACTCACCCCACCACTGGCCACATTAGTGACCCAGCCTAATAAGGGATTATCAGAAAGCCAATAGGGCAGCAGGAAGAATAGACGTGGGACCGCATTATTTTTTTATGAGCCTTTTAAAAAAAAATACATTTTATAAAAATGGACAACCCTTTTGAATGACTCAATTGAGAGTCTGGAGGAAAACAAAATGAAAATCGCTCTTTGAATACTTTATTCCATTTAATATATCTCAGGCCTTTTTTGTCTGAACATAATGGCCCACATTTGTAAAGTTCTAAGCTTGTTTCTACTGAGGAAGTCTTTTCCCATATTATGTTCTTTTATGTGGCTGATTTATTAAGCTGAGAATTCTTTAGACATGTTGATGAATTGTCCCATAGATTTTCACATTTGTGGGAAAATTAGACAATTTTATGCAGAGGTAATACACTTGGTTTATTTCTCTAGGCTATGTAAGGAACAGACAGCATCACATTAAAATCAAAATAAGAATTCGGGACGCCGGTTATAGCATGATGCAAATTTTCTTTCTATTAAATCGAATTGCAAAGGCGGCTAATTAAAAGAATAGAAAAAACACGACAGCAATTTAAAGAGATATAGCATATATATAGTACAGTCTCTCCATATAATTACATGCATGAATTTACACTGCTTTCACTCTTGGATATAAGAAAGGTCATAAACACATAAACAAAATCAATAAAAGAAGACAGAATCCGAACAGGTCAGGTGCCCTGCCAGCTTAAAAGACATAAAAGAATCCTTTAAATTTAATGAGGCATTTTATCGCTGTCCTTCTAAAGGAGGCTTTTTGATGCGGGCATTGCACATACTCATTGATTACTGATAAATCTCTTCATGTCATATTCATAAAGTGACAATTCAGACATCTTGATAATCTTATGATGTTTTGGACACAAAGAACAACTTTAGAACGTTTGGCCCCGATTGGACAAACAGTTTAAACGACTTGAAATATCACAACATTTTTGTACAGCTCATAGTTCTGCTAAAATTTGCAGACTATTTGCATTTTATGCCAGTTCCAGTCAGCTCAACAACTTTTTCAGAAGTGGGCAGAGCTCTGCTGGGACTGGGCATGACTAAGTGCAAAACAAATGCCAGTAAGAAGTATAAAGTACGACAGAAATGTACTCCATTCTCCTACGCTTGGTATGGCATCTAGAAGATGGGCCAAATTCATTAAAGGGGTCTTCCTATGAACAAAAGTTCATTTTAAACAATAGATTTTGGAATAATAATATTTTCCACAATTGGATGTGTTTAAAAAAATGTTCCTGTGCTGAGATAATCTAATAAATGTGCCCCTGCTGTGTACTGTGTAATGGCTGTGTCTGACTGTAGAGAGACATGGTCTTATCATACCACAGCTCCCGGGCAGGAGAGGAGGCAAAAGAGAGGAACATTTTATTTAAACACATCCAATTGTGGAAATTACTATTATCCCTAAATGTGACCACAACACAAGCACCATCTACTACTTAGTGTAACCAGCATGCAAGGCTTCAACATCGAACTCTTTCAATATTATTGCGTTTTGGATTGGGCGAGGGCTGTATAGATTGTTATTTAAAAATCAAGTGTTACTACTTAGGGCGACTGAGCAACTTTTGAAAATTGGACATAAGAGTGAAATTAAGTTCAAAATTGGAGATACAGTTGCTTGAAGTAATGTAGAACTGAAAGTAAAAAGGACATTGATATTATTGATGATGATAATGATAATAGCGTTTAGATTTTTTAAAAAAATTTTTCCATTTGCAATTTTCTTATTTCTTATCTTTGATATGGCTTTGGACAATTAGAATGGCTCTTTTTTGTTACTGAATCCAAGGTCACTTAAAAAAGAGGTCTCTTGGGTAGTACTTTGAGTTAAAAAGGAAATAAGGGATGAAACGACATAAAAGTGTGACCTTAAATTCAGCTATCAATGTATTGATTTGTCTAAAGACTGACTGAAAACAAATTACTTTCCATTCAGATTGGCCTATTTACCATATCAGATGACTTCAATGTCATGATGAATACAGGAGAGTAATACCAGACTTCTTTTAACTTTACTGATAACAAATTTTATTTTCACTGTAATATATCATGAAGTTAAATTAGCATCAAATAGGCTATTTCTTATATTTATTTTACCTACTATGTAAACATAAAAATCCCAAAAATGGGTGCAGCACTCCAAAGTTAGATGATGAAAAAGCAGATTTTTATCAGCTCATGTGATTTTTTTTTCACTAATTCACTTTGGATTGCCGGCCCCATATTTTGTACTTTCCGCATACAAGATGTTTTGGTGATAACTAGTGTTGAGCGATACCATCCGATACTGAGAAATATCGGATCGGATTGGATCGGACCGATACCCAAAAAGTATCGGGTATCGCCGATTCCGATACCGGAAGTCCCGTGCAAGTCTATGGGACAGAAATATCGGAAGTAAAAAAACCCCCTTTCTTTACTTGCACATCCAGTTCGGGAGGGGGAAAGAGTGTTGGCGGTGCGTGGGCAGACACTGTGCTTGTCTGTGTGTGCGGGCGGGGCCTGTACGGGCCTCTCAGGAGTCTGTGCGGGCCTGCCGGGGCCTGTACGGGCCTCTTGGGGGTCTATGCGGGCCTGCCAGGGCCCTGTGCGGGCCTGCCGGGGCCTTATGGGCCTTTCGGGGGTCTATGCGGGCCTGCCGGGGGTCTGTGCGGGCCTGCCGGGGGTTGTGTGTGTGTGCAGGCATCGTCCCATCGGGTGACGCCTGCTACAATGACAGTGGTTGACACATTAGCCAATGATGGGACAGTAGTAGTCCCATCATCCGGCTAATGTGTTGAATGTAAAAAAAAAAAAAACAAACAAACATACATACTACATACATACTACATTCATACAACATACATACATACATACATACTACATACAGTATATACTACATTCATACAACATACATACTACATACTGAATGCATACTACATATATACTACATTCATACAACATACATACATACATACTACATATATACTACATTCATACAACATACAAACATACATACATACTGCATACAACATACATGCTACATATATACAACATTCATACAGCATACATACATATATACTACATTCATACAACATACATACATATTACATATATACTACATTAATGCAACATACATACATACTACATACTACATACATACTTCATATATACCACTGGCCACTGAGTATGTACTCTATGTTATATGTACTGTATGTCTATATGTATGTATTGTATGAATGTATGAATGTATTGTATGTAGTATGTATGTATGTATGTTGTATGAATGTAGTATATATGTAGTATGTATGTATGTATGTTGTATGACTGTAGTATATATGTAGTATGTATGTATGTTGTATGAATGTCAATTCTTTCTGCGGATTCCACTGCGGTCTGCCACCTATTTCATTGTCCAGGTGGCAAACCGCAGGGGAAAACCGCAGGCCAATCTGCAGGTAAATCCGCAGGTCATTTTACCTGCGGTTTTACCTGCGGATCCGCAGATACAAACCCACGGGTGAATCCGCAGCGTGCGCACATAGCCTTACTGTCATTTTATAAAAGTTTTAGTCTATTGAAGGGTCTGAATAGTTTATCAGAAGTGGACTAAGAAATAAAGTAAAAAGTGAAAAAAAAGTTTTTAACCCTTTTACGACCTTTGATGCACCCATTCGTCATGATCAGGAAGGGGTTACTGACTTTTGATGCATGGGTACATCATGGCGATCATGTTAGGGCTGGCGGAACGCACCAAATAATAAAATAATAGTAAGGTGCGTTCGCAGCCCGGGGTCCACTGAGCAGGGATGGTAAACTGCTGCTTAGCAATGGTGGAAGTATAAAGCGGTATACAAGAGGTCACACGTGGGTTAACGTCACCCAGTGTGAACAGAAGCTAACTCTGTTACGACACAGAGCCACGCCACCACTGAACATAAATGCCGAAGCCTGTTAAAATCACAGCACTCGGCAAGAGTATGCGGTCACAGAACTTAGCCCCAAGGACACGAGGTCTGAGTCCCTCCAGACCTACTGAGGGCGCGGCGTCGCACCTGCAGACACCACTATAGGTGCTGACTAAGGTGGAGTGTCGAGCACGTGCACCGTGGCATGCAGAGCCACCGGTGGACACTGATGTTAGTCTCAGACTCTGCCTCTACCTACACCTAAGCCTGGGTGCTTAACAGGCTAGGCTGCACAACACATGCGTACCAAGGGTAGGGGTTTCAAATGAGTCAGTCACCAGAGACATTCATACTTGCATACAACACTCACTCCTCATAGTCTGGTAATGCAGTCTATACTAGCGCATGGCCGAGCCACTATGCGAACCTTTTAAAGCCCCGTCCTTCCGGGACCTTCCTGACCTTTCTGATGGTCCAATCCGAGCTGGAGAAGGACCTGAGCATGTGACCTCCGATCTCCAATGAGAGATCGTCCCACGGGCATGCTCAGTGGACCGAAAGGAGGACTTAGTCCCTGGAGTAGCTCACTGCTGACCAGCATGCGTTGCTATAGCTGGACCAGAGGTGGCAACAGCAACCAAACCCACGGAGCTAGTCTGGGCAGAGTGCCGGCACCGACGAGTCTGCTGAGCAGCCTCCTCTGCGGCTGAAGAGGAATGGGAGACCCGCTGTGCAGTGACAGGAACCTGATGCCTAACATTCATGCCAGTATGGTCGCCGACGGGAATTCAGCATAAGTGATAGCCAAGCCCTGGCTGTGATAGCCGAGGTCTGTGCCCACATCACCCCAGGCTTTCTACCCCACTTAATGCCACAATCAATAGTGATTGCAGCATTTAGGAGGTTGGGAGATGGAGGGAGTCATTCTCCAGCACAATCAACCTCCCCATGACATCATCTTCGGCTGTCAAACGTAGCCATGGCAACCCAAGGTCAAATGATTATAAAAGAAATACTAATAAATATTTATGTAAAAATAAACAAAAAAGTACACATACTTGGTATTGCCAAGTCTGAAACAACCTGATCTATAAAACGGTCACACTATTTAACCCCTTCGGTTAACACTAAAAAATAAAATTAAGAACATGGTGAAAAAAACATGCTTTTTCATCAATCCGTCGAAAAAAGTAGAATAAAAAAATGAATGCAAACAAAAATGCTATTGCTGAAAATGTCATCTGGTCCTGAAAAAACAGGCTGCCATACAGCTTCATCAGTGGAATAATAAAAAAGCTATATCTCTCAGAATAAAGCGATGCAAAAACAATTGTTTTTTTCTATAAAATAGTTTTTGTTGTGCAAAACCAGCAAAACATAAAATATATAAAAATGGTATTGCTGTAATCGTACTGACCCAAAGAATAAAGTCCCCGTCACACTAAGCGAGATTGCTAGCGAGATTGTTGCCAAGTCACAAGTTTTGTGATGCAACAGCGACCACAGCAGCGATCTCTCTGTGTGTGACACCTATCAGCGACCGCCCCCCCGCCGGGTATCGCTGATCGTGCAGGAGTGTCCTGGGCCTTCTTTTGATCGTTGGTCTCCCGCTGGCCAGCACTCATTGCTGCGTGTGGCAGTGGGAGACCATAGATCAGCGAGCTCCCAGCGCTGTAAGCAGATGCTGGGAGCTGGTATCCAAGGTAAACAGCGGGTAACTAAGCATGTGCGTCGCTTAGTTACCCGCTGTGTATCATGGATACCAGCGTGTTCACGCTGGGAGCTGGTATTCAAGGTAAACAGCGGGTAACTAAGCGCCGAGCGTGCTTAGTTATCCGCTGTTTACCTTGGATACCAGCTTCCTGTGCGAGCATGCTGCTTTCCAGGGTACACAGCGAGGAACTAAGCGACGCACATGCTTAGTTACTCGCGTCCTCACTGGTCCTGATCTCTGGTGAGTCTGCCTGTTTGACAGCTCCCCAGCGATCATGTAGCGACACACCAGCGATCCTGACCAGGTCATATCGTTTTCGGGATCGCTGGTGCGCCGTTATGTGTAATGGGACCCTAAAGCTGCCTTATCACTTTTACCACACCATGAACGGCATAAAAAACTAAACAATTCCTGAATTGCTGTTTTTTTTTCATTCAGCTTCCCAAAAATCTGAATAGAAAGCAGTCAAAAACTGTGCCTGAAAATGGTGCCAATAAAAACCATCAACTCATGCCATAAAAAACAAGTGCTCACATGACTCTATCAGCAGAAATATAGAAAAATTATAGCTCTCAAAATATGGCAATGCAAAACCTTATATATAAATCTGGTGTTGCTATAATCTCATGGCCTCAAGAATAGATATGTCTACTCCCTTGTACTGCATGAGTAACAGCATAAAAAAATAATAAAATCAATTGTTAACCTGCTGTTGATTTGTTCATTCTGCTTCCCAAACATTGCAGTAAGGCTTGGCTAACATTTATCCTACGCTCTATGCTGATTGCTTACACTGGGGTTTCTGTGTAAATCTCAGAAATTCAGAGGGAACCCCTGATGGAAGATTCCCTATATTGAAGCAGATGCAGACACTTTGGACGCCATCTGGCCTATGATTGGGAGGTGTCCGTCTTTTTAAGGGTGCACAAAAGCAAGGTCTGCCACAGTTTTGGGCACCTCTGAATGGATATCACTAAACAGAGGCCAAATGGAGTCTGGAGTACCTCTGCTTACCTCAATAGAGAATGGATCCATCGGGGGTTTCATAATGTGAATCACATTTAGATGTTTAGATGGAAACCCTGATAAGCACAGGATAAATGTGAACAAATCCAAAATAGTCTCTACCCAAAAATGCCACAAATTAATGCTTCAACTCAACCAACAAAAAACAAGTTCCTCCCCACTCTTGTCCATCAGATGTTAACAGAAATATAGGGAACTAGCTGAAGAGCCCGGTGCTGCCCGGGCATAGTAACTAACTGTGGTTAGTTATAACAAATTATAATTATCCTCCATCCCATAGTCCCGTGCCCATATACCCATCATACATATCCACCATCCCATAGGCCCGTGCCCATATACCCATCATACATATCCTCCATCCCATAATCGAGTGCCCATATACCCATCACACATCCTCCATCCCATAGTCCCATGCCCATATACCCATCATACATATTCTCCATCCCATAGTCCCATGCCCATATACCCATCATACATATTCGCCATCCCATAGTCGAGTGCCCATATACCCATCACACATCCTTCATCTCATAGTCCCATGCCCATATACCCATCATACATATCCTCCATCCCATAGTCCCATGCCCATATACTCATCATACATATCCGCCATCCCATAGTCCCATGCCCATATACCCGTCATACATATCCTCCATCCCTTAGTCCAATGCCCATATACTCATCACACATCCTCCATCCCATATAGTCCCATGCCCATATACCCATTATGACATCATCATCACCATGGCAACCATTATGACATAAACGTCCCCATTGCAACCTATGATGAATCAGCGTTGCCATGGCAACCATTGTGACATCATAGTGAAGGGCGGGGCTTGATGCACACCCACTTTTTCCCCATTATGTAGATAGGGGAAAAATTGTTTGGTGAATTGGAATGCGTGGGGTTAAAATTTCACCTCATAACATAGCTTAGGACACTCTCAGGGTCAGGACGTGTGACTGTGCCAAATTTTGTGGCTGTAGCTGCGACGGTGCAGATGCCTATGCCGGACATACACACATACACACATACATACATACACACATTGAGCTTTATATATTAGATGTCCAAGTGGCTGATAGCACAAAGGCTCTGGAATAGGGTCAAATCTCCCACCAAAAGAAATCTAGCAAAATTTGTGCTCCAAAATCCAAATATCTCCCTTCCTTCTGAGCACCACAATGTGCTTAAACCACAATTAACATCCACGCTTGACACTGACGTAGTAAGGACAGTCCACTTAATTTTCAGGTGCATGACTTCAGAAACACTAGCTGGGTACAATGCATTAGCACTACAATTTACTGAGCACTACAATGTCATATTTTCAACTTTCACTTTGCAACTTACACTGCGTGTTTGTTTCTGGAAAATGTTCATAGCGTAAAAATTGTTACTACATCCATAGATGAATTTCCAGAGGGATGTAAAATTCAAAAATGGGTCACTTGATGGTGTTTTCCACTGTTTAGGCTTTGTAAATGGAATCAGCAAACTAATCTTGAAAGATCTGCGCTGCAAAAGTCAAAAAGAGCTCTTTCCCCCCCCCAAGACCTGCCTTGTGGCCAAAGAGTTCTGTAAAGCCACATAGAGGGCATTGTCTTCTTCTGTAAAAATTGGGGCCTTTTTTATCCATTTTTCCTAGTGAAAATAAATACTCTGGGGCTAAAACAGTATTTTATTGAAAAAAATTTAATTTTTATTTCTTCACTAAAGAATGGTATAAAATTATGTGACACACCTGTGGAGTCAATAGTCAATATCCTCACAGCATCATTGGATGTTTTCACTGAGGGGTGCAGTTTGTAAATGGGGCCATTTAGAGGGTTCTGCTCATCTGGCACCTCAAAGGTTCTGCCAATGTGCATTTCAATATTGCACTTCTTCCCTTCTGAGCTTTGCATTGTGCCTGAAAAGGTGAAGCACCTGTGGGTTCAAGGCAAAATTCCTTGAGGGGTGTCGTTTCTAAAGTGGGTTCACTCATGGGGGAGTTTCCACTGTTTAGGCACATCAGGTGCACTGCAAATGCCACATGGCATCCGCTACTATTGCAGCCAGTTTTGTCCTCCAAAAGTCAAATTGTGCTCCTTCACATCAGAGCTTTGTTGTGCACCCAAACAGTAGTTTTCTACCATATGTGGAGTATCGATGTACTCAGGAGAAATTGCACAACAAATAAGATCTATTTTCTCCTGTTACTCTTGTGAAAATTCAAAATTCGGGACTAAAGCAACATTTTAGTGGGAAAAAGTAAAATATTCATTGTTTCCTTCCACTTTGCTTTAATTCCTGTGAAATCTCTGAAGGGTTAATAAACTTCTTGAATGTGGTTTTAAGCACATTGAGGGAGCAGTTTTTAAAATTAAATTGTGTCACTTTTGGGTATTTTCTGTCACAAAGCCCACTCAAAGTCACTTCAAATGTGATGTGGCCCCTGAAAAATGGTTTTGTAAACTTCACTGAAAAAATGAGAAATCGCTTATAAACTTTTTACCATTCTAACTTCCTAACAAAAAAAATGTTTAAAAAATGATGGTGATGTAAAGCTGACATGTGGGAAATGTTATTTATTATTTTTATGTGATATAAGTATCTGGCTCAAGGCATAGCAATTTAAATTTGAAAATTGGGAAGTCTTTTCACAAATAAAGCAAAAAATATTGACTTATATTTACCCCTAACATAAACTACAATGTGTCACAAAAAACAGTCTCAGAATCAGTGGGATCCATTGAAGTGTTTTCATAAAGCGACACTGGTCAGATTTGTAAAATCTGACCTGGTCAAAAAGGTGAAAAAACGCTGGGAGGTGAAGGGGTAAAAAAATATGAAAAACAATATAGAAATATAAGTTTAAATCATCCCTCTTTTGCCCCATTAAAATATAGCAATAAAAAAAACTAAAAAATATACATATTTGGTATAACTGCGTTCATAAAAGTCCAATCTATTACAGAGCTATAATTATTATTATAGCACCATTTATTCCATGGCGCTTTATATTTGAGGGGGGTATACATAATAAATACAAGTACAGTAATCTTAAACATTACAAGTCACGACTCGTACAGGAGGAGAGAGGACCCTGCCCACGAGGGCTCACAATCTGCAAGGGATGGGTGAGGATACAGTAGGCGAGGGTAGGGCTGGTCATGCAGCGGTTTGGTGGATTGGTTGTTGTTAGGCATCAGGTTCCTGCCACTGCAGAGCAGGAATCCAGAGCCTTGCACCCAGCGGTCTCCCATTCTTCTTGGCCGCAGTGGAGCCTGCTCAGCAGATTCGTCGATCCCGGCGCTCTGCCCAGGCCAACTCCATGGGTTTGCTTGCTGCTGCCACCTCTGGCAGAGCTATGACAATGCATGCTGCTCAGCAGCGAGATTCTCCAGGGACTAAGTCCTCATGTCGGGCCACTGAGCATGCCCGTGGAGTGATCTCCCATTGGAGATCGAGGGTCACGTGCTGAGGTCCTGCTCGTGTTGGGATTGGCCCATCCGAGAAGCCAGGAAGGTCCTGGACGCCCGTGGCTATAAAAGGTTCGCATGGCCGCTCGCCAATGCGCTAGGATAGACTGTATTTACAGACTATGTGGAGTGAGTGATGTATGCACGTATGAATGTCTCTGGTGAATGACTCATTAGGAAACCCCTACCCTTGGTACGCATGTGTTGTGCAGCCTAGCCTCCTAGCGCCCAGGCTTAGGTGTAGGTAGGACAGAAGTTGAGTCAGGCATCAGTCCTCACCAGGAACTCGGCACGCCTCAGTGCACGTGCTCCACTTCATAGCCAGCGTCTATAGCGGCGCTCGCGGCAGCGACGCCGCGCGCTCAGTGGGCCTAGAAGGACTCTAACCCCATGTCCTTGCGGTAGTGTTCTGTGGCCGTACACTGTGCGCTCTTTTGGCTGGGCTTTGTGAGCTAAACAGGCTCCGGCATCAACGTTCAGCGGTTGTGCGACTCTGTGCATTAACAGAGTTCGCATCTGTTCACATTGGGTGACGTAATCCACGTGTGACTGTTTTTATGCCGCTTTATTCTTCCGCCATTACATAGCAGCAGTGTACCACCTCTGCACGGTGGACCCCGGGCTGCAAATGCACCTACTATTATTTTATAATTTGGTGCATTCCGCCAGTCCTAACAGTTGTAGACTATAATGGAGAAAATATGTAATATATATGTCTTTGGAAACCACAGCTTAGTAAAACGCCCTGTAGTCTTGTGCCCTAACAGTTTATTTCTGTGTGCGCTGCTCCTTTTATTTATTTTACTCACTTATATAGCATTGGGGCTCACAATCTAAATTCCCTATCAGTATGTCTTTGGAGTGTGGGAGGAAACCAGCGTACCCGGAGGAAACCCACGCAAAAATGGGGAGAAAATACAAACTCCTTGCAGATGATGTCCTTTGTGGGATTTCAATCCAGGACTCCAGTACTGACAACTAAATATTTTTTATTAACAGAAAGTAATCCACCCTGTTTGTTTCTAGAGCGTTTCTACCTGTCACAATAGTACAGTCTAGTCTCATCTTCAGTCATGCGTTCATCTGTCCTCTACACTTTTTGCTAATGCACAGTTAGGGTAGCGGTCAGATAGAATGAAATCCACATGTCTGCAAGGATAGACTACAAGGGGTTTATTTGTAGTCTGTTGCCATGGAGACACATAGGCCAATAATGGGGAGCTTTCAATCATGACTTTATTGCAAATTTAGAGCAATTAAAATAGAGTCTCTAGGTGTACATAGCATTTAAAAGGTTATTCTCATATTTAGAAGTTATCATCTGTCCACTGAAAGCTCGCAGATTAGTTAGTTTCTGACCATTGGGACCCACCAATCCTAAGAGCGAGGCTCAGCAGCCCCCTCCATTTATCTCTTTCAGAAATAACTGAGCACAGCTTTCGGCTTTTTCTGGTTTTCTTACAGAGAATGAATGGAGCAGAGGTGGCCATGTTTGACTACTGCTCCTCCATTCAGACAAGGCACTGCAAAGCCTCTTTCTCAGGATTTGTGGGTTTCTCAGCGGTCGAGCTCCCACCGATCAGCAAGTTGTCACCAATCCAGTGTAAGTTTTTTGTAGGATAATGAAGTACTGACCAAAGTAAATATTACTCACGAGAGGGTCTATTCTGGAAAATGTAATCATTTGCATCCATAGTATATGCAGTTATGGATACAATATTTATATTGTGACTTTCCCTGTGCTGCTGTGTATAATTATTACTAATTCTAAGGTCAGAATATAATATTTCATGTGGTGCTCTACAGTCAGTTGAAAATGAGAGTTATAATTGGAAACATTGTAATCAGCAGGGAATTACTGTGCAAAACAAATCCCAAGGGTTGGTTATAATCACATAAAAGAAACTGGTAGAATTATATTCATGAGCGCAAAGTGGAGCCCGTTTTGGTCCTAATGTGCTCTCATGAGTTCAGACCTCTATAGGGTTTTACTAAAAGCTGCCTCCCCAGGTGACTAGAAACATATAAGGCAAAATTCTGATACTCTTACTATAATATTAATAATTCTATCCATAATGGAAAAAAACAGAATTAAAGACGCCACCAGAATTTGGATTATGTATGTTTTACTTAAAGGGGTTGTCCAGTGAAAACAAGTTATCACCTAAATGATAAGTTGCTGATTGGTGGGTGCCTACTGCTGAAACCTGCATCAATTGGCAGATCAGGGAATTTTTTGCCCCAATGGCAAACTTTTGGAGTGGCAAGTCAGATACCCGACGACTGTACTTCTTTGGGGCTCTTAGCAGCGCCATAGGGAGTGAATAGAGCAGTGATCTAGCATGTGCACTGCTACTCCATTTGGGCTTCTCTGATCTGCTGATCGGCACAGATCACAGCAGTTGAACCTCAAATGATCAACAAGTTATCATCTATTCTGTGGATATAAATAACTCCCTATCTCTGGTTACTGTGATTTCTGATTACTATTGTATGTCCAATGTTACAGCTTTAGTAAAAAACAGTGCTCATAAATGTTAATAGATATTGCCAGCTACTGCATATTGTCTGACAATGCACAAACAATGCTAATCCACTGTTTTACAATGTTATCCCCCTCAAATATAAGTATACAGAGATCGCTACACTCTTTTCCCGCCTCCATTACAACCCCTTGTACCAATAAATAATTGTAATTTGTTGTCATACTAAAAGAATGACAGTAAATCTGCCTCCAGCATTTGCTTTTGGGAACAGCTACAATATATCAATCCCCAAGTCATAATTATAGCGTTTATTTTGTTGAGTAAATTACATTTAACGATTATCCAAAAACCATAATTTAGCAAGCAGCACTTCATTAATAAACATCCAATCAGGATTTAGAATTTGGCACCTTATTTGTAAAATGTTTCTAGTTGCTCCTGGGATTTTGCTTGAAGTCTGTGCCAAATACGCCTTTTTTAATTTAACTAAAGATGGTAAGAATTATTGATTAGTCCCGTTTTCTAAGTTAACAAAGCATTTATTCATGAATGCCACATTATTTGTTCAATGATTGAAGCTCTGGGGAAAATCAGTTTCCCAAAAGCCACATTCACTTTATGATGCATTCCTTGTTTTAGACCTAGAAGTAATGAGATTTTAAATGCCATGATAAAGTGTTATTTTAGTAGCCAATATTGCTTTAGTCATTAGCGTAATTCTCATTTGAAGACTGCATTCACATACAGTGGGGGAAATAAGTATTTGATCACTTGCTGATTTTGTAAGTTTGCCCACTGACAAAGTCATGAACAGTCTATAATTTTAAGGGTAGGTTAATTTTAAAATTGAGAAATAGAATATCAAAAATAAAACCCAGAAAATCACATTGTATAAATTATATAAATTTATTTTCATTTTGCAGTGAGAAATAAGTATTTCATCCCTCTGGCAAACAAGCCTTAATACTTAGCGGCAAAACCTTTGTTGGCCAGCATAGAAGTCCGATGTTTTTTGTAGTTGATGATGAGGTTTGCTCTCATGTCAGGAGGAATTTTGGTCCACTCCTCTTTGAAAATTATCTCAAAATCAATAAGATTTTGAGGCTGTCACTTGGCAACTTGGAACTTCTACTTCCTCCATCAGTTTTCTATGGGATTAAGGTCTGGAGACTAGCTAGGCCACTCCATGACCTTAATGTGCTTGTTTTTGAGCCACTCCTTTGTTGCCTTGGCTGTATGTTTTGGGTCATTGTCTTGCTGGAAGACCCAGCCACAACCCCTTTTTAATGTCCTGGCAGAGGGAAGAAGGTTGTCACTCAGGATTTTACAGTACATGGCTCCATCCATTCTCCCATTGATACGGTGAAGTAGTCCTGTGCCCTTAGCAGAGAAACACCCACAGAACATGTTTCCACCTCCATGCTTGACAGTGGGGATGTTGTTCTTTGGGTCATAGGCAGCATTTCTCTTCCTCCAAACACGATGAGCTGAGTTAATGCCAAAGAGCTCAATTCTTGTCTTATCTGACCAGAGTATCTTCTCCATCTTCTCCCAATCACTCATAGAATCATCCAGGTCTCCACTGGCACACTTCAGATGGGCCTACACATGTGCCTTCTTGATAAGGGGGACCTTGTGGGGCACTGCAGGGTTTTAAACCTTTATGGCGTAATGTGTTACCAATGGTTTTCTTGGTGACTGTGGTCCATTGAGATCATTAACAAGTTCCCCCCATGTAGTTTTAGGCTGATCTCTCACCTTCCTCATGATCAAGGATACCCCATGAAGTGAAATTTTGCATGGTGCCTCAGATCAATGTCGATTGACAGTCATTTTCTATTTCTTCCATTTTCTTACTATTGCACCAACAGTTATCTCCTTCTCACCCAGCGCCTTACTTATGGTTTTGTAGCCCATTCCAGCTTTGTGCAGGTCTATGATCTTGTCCCTGACATCCTTAGAAAGTTCTTTGGTCTTGCCCATGTTGTAGAGGTTAGAATCTGACTGATTAATTGAGTCTGTGGAAAGGAGTGCTTTATAAAGGTGACTATATGGGGAAGCTGTCTTTAATGCAGGTAACAAGTTGATTAGGAGCATCTAACTGGTCTGTAGGAGCCAGAACTCTTAATGGTTGGTAGGGATCAAATACATATTTCTCACTGCAAAATTCAAATACATTTATATAATTTATACAATGTGATTTTTGAGATTTTATTTTTGATATTCTTTCTCTCAATGTTAAAATTAACCTACCGTTAAAAATATTGACTATTCATGTCTTTGTCAGTGGGCAAACTTACAAAATCAGCAAGGGATCAAATACTTATTTCCCCCACTGTATATGTTGCACAATACAAACGTATATCAATATACACATCCATTTTCAAAACAAAGCAATGTATCTCATCTGTGAGACTCAGACACTGTTCTATTCTGATCAGTTTCCCCGATCAAACTCTCCCACATTCCCATTATGAGCTTTTGTTGAGTTTTAGTTCTCGATTTAATGCACTGTTTTTGCACCAATTTTTGTATTTTTTCATTGTATTTTTGAGTGCATTTTTACATTCATCCTTATCCCATTTTTGTGTATTTTTGATATGTCAGATTTTAAATAAAGCTGTTTTGTTTTTGATACTTCCTGGTATTTGGCTTTGACAAAACTTTATTGATATAGTCATGCGCAGATTATATGTGTTTTAGTGCTTTTCATCCAGCAGAAATGCACTAATAATGCTTGGTCATTTTTTAACCTGCGGATTTTCCACATATGATGCAATTCTATGTGGAAAATCTGCACATAAAACTCGGCGTACACAGAAGATAAATTGACATGTTGCAGATATGACACAAGCACAGCAGGTAAGTTTACACTGCGTAAATAACCAGTACAGTAGCGATGAGATTTCTATATATCCCATACACTTTTCAAGAAATATTAGACATTCCTTTCTAAATGCACAGAGTCAAAATCTCACTAAAGACTCATCATGCAAACACAGCCTTAAAGTCTATCCACTCCTAAGAATAAAAACAAAAGTTCAGACAGTCTATCTTTTCCACATTTTTAAAAGGGAGGAGAAAAAAAAAGCACAACATGAATGCTAAATGGTAAAAACGGATGACTCGTGAGAGAGAAACTGTCCATTTTTATGTTAGTGATGCGTGATTATAGCCTAATTTTGAATAACCTGTTAAAGAGGTTGTCAACTACCGCCGATCAGCTGTTCTTGGTAGTGGTGTCAGTGGCCATTGGCCAGAAGTGCTCAGTTGTGGAGCTGCTCCGTCTTCTAACAGTGGCAACAGCAGGGTACTGCACATCCACCTTCCATTCAAATAAATAGAATCCGGATGTGCAGTACCCTGCCATGATTGCCTAAGGATAGGTCATCAATAGTAAAGTAGTGGACAACCTTTTTAAGTGTTGTTTTTCACAAATTCTCTCTTGTTTTTTATTAGCAACAATTTTTTTCGGGCATTTTTATGTAGTAAAAAAGCTGCTGTTAGATGTTGGCTGTGTGTCAATGGGCAAAAATAGATGTTAAACCTTACAATTCATGACAAACAGGGTGTACATTTGCCACATAGTAACTTACAATACAGCAAAATAATCTACCCTTGTCACCTGTAGAGCAACCTAAGGCAATACCTGAATATTAACATGCTGAAATCACAATTTTGTCAATGTTTGTCAAAGAGAAGCTGAAATTTAAGGAGCAATGGGGCATATTTATCTTAAACTGTCTGATTCCTTACAAGTACAAATTTAGACTAGACAAGGCAGTCTTAAAATGTGCCAATTCATCAAAGTGTGATGGAAGCTTGAAGAATTTCTGATTAAGGCCGCATTCACACATTCAGTACCGTTGTGCTCAAAAGTTTACATACCCCGGCAGAATTTTTGCTTTCTTTGTCTTTTTTCAGAGAATATGAATGATAACACGAAACCTTTTCTTCACTCATGGTTAGTGGTTCGGTGAAGCCATTTATTGTCAAACTACTGTGTTTTCTCTTTTTAAATCATAATGCCAACCCAAAATATCCAAATGACCCTAATCAAATGTTCACATACCCCATTTCTTAATACTGTGCATTGCCCCTCTAATATTAATGACAGCTTGCAATCTTTTGTGGTAGTTGTGTATGAGGTTCTTTATTTTCTCAGATGGTAAAGCTGCCCATTCTTCTTGGCAAGAAGCCTTCAGTTCCTGTACATTCCTGGGCTGTCTACCATGAACTGCGCACTTAAAATCTCCCCAGAGTGGATCAATGACAATGAGGACAGGAGACTGAGATGGCCACTCCAGAACCTTTAGTTTATTCTGCTGTAGCAAAAGACAGGTCGACATGGCCTTGTGTTTTGAATCGTTGTCATGTTGGAGCGTCCAAGTACATCCCGTGTGCAGCTTCTGGGCTGATGATTGCAAATTTGCCTCCAGTATTTGCTAATAACATGCTGCATTCATCTTTCCTTCAACCTTGACCAAGTTTCCTGTGCCTTTGTAGCTCACACATCCCCAAAACATCAGCGATCCATCTCCGTGCTTTACAGTAGGAAAGGTGTTCCTTTCATCATAGGCCTTGTTGACCGCTCACCAAATATAACGTTTATGGTTGTGGCCAAAAAGTTCAATTTTGGTCTCATCACTCCAAATTACCTTGCTCCAGAAGTTTGAGGTTTTTCTTTGTGCTGTTTTGCGTATTGTAGGTGAGATACTTTGTGGCATTTGTGCAGTAATGGCTTTCTTCTGTCGACTCGACCATGCAGACCATTTATCTTCAAGTGCCCCTTATTGTGCATTTTGAAACAGCCACACCGCTAGTTTTCAGAGAGTCCAGTATTTCAGCTGATGTTATTTGTGTTTTTTTCTTTACATCCCGAACAATTTTCCTGGCAGATGTGGATGAAATTTTTGTTGGTGTACCTGACCATGGTTTTGTTTTTACAGAACCCCTGATTTTCCATTTGTTAATCACAGTTTGAACGCTGCTGACTGGCATTATCAATTCTTTGGATATCTTTTTGTATCCCTTTCCTGTTTTATACAGTTCAAATACCTTTTCCCGTATATCCATTGACAATTCTTTTGCTTTTCCTATGACTCACAATCCAGAAACATCAGTAGCTGGATGAAAGATGCAAGTGTTAGGGTTGGCGGATTGTACTAAATAAAATAAATAATAAAGTGAAATCGCAACCCAGGGTCCACTGTGCAGAGATGTTAACCTGCTGCTAGTGTGAACAAATGACGGCTAAAACAATAGCGAACACTTTGAGCTAAAACCACAAAGAGCGAATGAGACGCAAAGTACCAAGCTCAGCTAACCACCGAGCGGTGCTGAAAATATAAACACCAAGCTCAGCTAACCACCAAGCGGCACTGAAAAATATAAGTACCAAACTCAGCTAAACACCGAGCGGCACTGAAAAAATAAGAAGTGTGCAATAATCTGTCAAACCCGCAGGGAATAAGCACATGGGTTGAGCTTACCCCGCAACTGACCCGTGTTAACCGCTCAAGTGGCCGAGACAGGTGCTAAGTCAAGCGAAAAGGCAAAATCTACACTACCTATCTGAAGCTGACCAGTGCTAGCCACACAAAAGCATACAGACAGAGCGGTAGAGTATCCACCCACACATACCAAACACAAATGACGCTAGCAGGCCCTCATGCACCGCTGCAAGTCTTTTATGTGCTAGGCTCCACCCTAAACACTTACGCCCAGTTGGACAGGTTGTCGCCTGTGGGCCAATCCGGAGCTGCCACATCACCAGAGCAGTCAGCATCAGAGCGCCAATGAAAAGGTGCCACATCACGGACATACTCAGTAAGATGATTTCTGGACTTGGACTCCAGAGGTTTGGGCTGCCTCTGTATACCACTGGCTACCATAGACTTAGCTGGAGAGCCAGCAGTAGCCACATGGACACTACGAGGCAGAGCAAGATGCTGGAACTGACATCTGTTCTAAGCATCAACCCCAGCAGCTGGGCCTGAATTAGAGACCACAGCGGCAGATAAGGCTTGGGATCTATCCCGCGCAGTGGAAGAATCCCAGCGCCTAACAGCAAGAGTCTGTCTGGATCCCAGAAACTCACTCAGCTTTTATGTCCACATACAGATTACAAGCAAACAGATCACTGGTGAGGATTTTACCTTTTGTAGCAATTCAAACCCATTTGTGTCAACTTCTGTGCATGTTATCTGGCCATAACCACCAGTGTATGTGAACTTTTAATCAAGGTCATTTGAATGTTTTGGCTTGTCATTATGATTAAAAAAAGAAAAAACACAGTAGTTTGACAATAAATGGCTTCACCCAACCCCTAACCATGAGTGGGGAAAAAGTGTTGGTGTTATCATTCATATTTAGGGATGAACGAGTAGTGAAATACTTGGACTCACTGTACTCGTTACGAGTAGCTCATAATACTCGGGTACTCGTAATGAGTAGCAAGTCCTATGTAAGACTATGGGAAATGCGAGTAATGGGCAGAGAAAGTGTGTGGGCGGAAACAATGTGTGCTTGGAGAATGTGTGTGGGGGTCTGTGGGGCTGTGTGTGCGGGGCTGTACTGGGCTCTGCGGGCTCTGCCGGTGCTGTGTGGGGCCTGTGTGGGCTGTGCTGGCGCTCTGCGGTGGCTGTGCGTGCATCGTCCGATGGGACTACTTGTCCAATCTGGCTATGCCCGTTACAGTGACAACATTAGCGGATGTAAAAAAAAGACATACAGAACATACAATATATAACATACAGTTCATACACATAACATACAACACATAACATAGAGTACATACTCACCTCACACACCTAATTCCCCGAAGCCATTGATCACCTGTAAAAAAGTTAAAATAATAAAGCAACCTATACTCACCTTTCCACAGTAATCCCATTAATAACGAGGGTCCCACGTCAATCTCCCGTGGAGAGCAGCCGCATCAGCTGATGCGACCGCTCTCCAGGGGCTCCAGCGATACAGTGATGCTGCGCAGCCAGCCAATCACAGTAATGCCACAACAAAAAAGGCTGCGGCTTTACTGTGATTGGCTAACACATGCCGGTGGGAGATCTGAATATTGCTAGGCAAGTAGTGAAATTTACTCGCTAGGATTCGAGTATCACGAGTACCTCATTACTCGCCGAGTACCGAATCCTAACGAGTATACTCGCTCATCCCTATTCATATTCTCTGAAAAAGGACCAAGAAAGCAAAAATTCTGCTGGGGTATGTAAACTTTTGAGCATAACTGTATTTGTTGAGTATTTTGCATCAGTATTTGTAAGTCAAAATCAGGAATGGGTAAAAAATGTAGAAATGGTGACATGTTTCCATTATATGTTTTCTTGTTATTGTTCCACTCCTAATTTTCCTTACAAATTTACTGAGGCAAAAAACTCACCAAATACTGAATGTGTGAACGTGGCCTTAGCCTTTGCACCCATAAGTGTTGGGTAAGTTGTTGATGCTGTATATTTTCACTGCATATAAAATGCAGCAACTTACAGTTTCAGCAAAGTGAATAGAAACTATAAAAATGTCATGACCACTGTTCTTTTTTCTTATTCAGCATAAACTGATCTGCGGTGATGTTTCAAATTCACAACATGCCAGTCTTTCTTTCCAGTACACTGAGTTTTGTGTGCAGATTTTACACATAGAATTGAGTTAGATGACGAAGAATCCACAGGTTAAAAATCTGAGAAGGGGTTTTTAGTCCTTTTCCATTGCCGAAATGCATCAAAAACTTATGTAATTCGCATATCAATAAAGCTATGTCAAAGCCACATACCATGAAGTTTCAAAATCAAAGCAATTTATTTAAAACATGACATACCAAAAAGAGACAAAACAAACACAGCATAAAAACTCTTGTAAAAAATGCACTAAAAAAATGAAGCAAAAAAGTAAGTAAACTAATTTACATAATACTTAGGTGCAAAAATGCTGCAGAAAATATGCAACATCAAAAACTCACCAAAAGCTCACCATAGGAATGTAGCCTCAGGCTGGGGGTCACACGGCCATCGCTTACCTCATGCGAGAGAATCGGGCCGATTATGCTAATGTCGCTCAGGTCAAACTGTCGGTTTGGTTTTAGTATCATCTGAGTGAGATCTGATTCTTTCGCATGAGAGAATGGTGTACCCCAGACCCTCACGAGGTGAACTCATGGCATACCAGTGTGTCCAGTGTTCCTTTTCCTGAACTGTTTAATTGGCGGGGAGAAATCTTTTCCTGCTGTTTTTATTCCTCAATGTCCACCAGATGTTTAGAATATGGATTGGTAGACAGTGCTGGACAGTCAGGTGGCTCTAGTGAGGGAAGATTAACTTGTCTTCTTGGGCAATGGCCTGTGACTAGAGGCATTGTAAATCAAAATGGAGTGGACAAGGGATAAAAGGGTGGTGTCATCGGGTAGGGTGGGCTGTGTCTGACCCCCAATGTCTCCTACCTGTAAGAACTGCCCCCTCCCTCCCTTATTTAGCTGTCACGGACTTAGGGGTTAATCAGTCAGGTATCTGAATGGACAGAACGTTTGTTGGTTAATGGGCCTGAGCTCTTGCTAAACTGTGGTTATTGATGGTAAACTGTTGGATATTGAAAATTTAGAAAAGGTAGCAAATATAAAGGTTGCGTTTTGCACGGTTGTAAATTAGAATAAAAGGCTGTGGCCAATTTTATCCTCCCAAGTCAAGGTGTCAGTATTTTATTTATGCGCTATGTAGGTGCGAGCAGGTTGCGGGATACAGTGACGGACAGGAGGAAGAGCAAGGGTTAACAGATTCATTAACAGAGGTATGCTCCATGCAGGGAGATAGTGGGTTAAGTAGGAAGGTAAGTAAGGTGATATTAGCATGGTACAGGTAAAGGATGAGGTATAAGGTAAAGCAACTGTTCATGAAAGGGTTAACTTATCAGTCCGCCGGCTTCCTGACTGCAGAGCTGTAGGTTCTAATGGTGGTGCCCACGCAAGTGGCACGTGATGTCTCCGGTGTTGTCGTGAAGAAGTTGGGGGTCCGGTTCCTGGTGATGGCGGTGGGTCCTCGTTGTCGTACCGAATGCATAGCAGTCTATGTTACCGCCAGAGCGTGATTCAGCTCGGACGTAGCAGGCGGGTGAGGAATTACACAGTTCTGAGTTACCCAGTCAGTCTTAGGCGTCATGCGCGCAGCAACCACCAGCCCAGAGAGTCTTTAACTTTCGGTCACAGGAGGCAATGGGCACACGGCAGATTGCTGTACATAGTCAGTGTCACTAGACACCTGGAGTCTACAGTGGGGACCTGCGCTATCACAATGCTCAAGGGACAGTGCACCAACATTCCCCTGCTGCGCGCTCTGTCTTCCCGCCAAGTCTCCTCTCCCTTTCCAGCACACAGTGCCTTTTATTAAAGACCCACCCCCTGCTGTTGAGTGCAAAGGTCTGTCCGGGTCAGTAAGCTTTCCCCTGGGCAACAATGGAGACAGCCCTGACAGAGAGAGGTACTACCGGTTCGGTCCATCTTCTTACACCCCACTCTCCTTTTGCTTGCCATTCCACGGGCAAGAGCTCTTGTAATACACATTGACATTCTCCTATTCCTTGAACGCTTTGTTGCCAAATAAATTGTATCAGTTGGGGGGTATCCCGGCTGTTGTACGTTCTGAGCACCGAAAGTCAGAAAGAGTAGCTAAGTCAAATTGGGTAGTCGAGTCAGGTTGTACAGGTGAAAGCAGAGACATACCCGTTTCCAATGGAACAGCCACTTCAAGCTCTGGTCCCACTCTTAAATCTACAAGCGGTTGCCCAGGACCTTCTTCTTCTTCTTCACAATCAGCAGGGGTATTTCAGGAGCATTTTGCACTTCCTCTACCTGTTCAAGATCTCTTGACAAACATGGTTGTAGCGTATTTTGGTGTACTATTTGAGTGGAAGAATTTTCTTCCCCTTCTGGTTGAATTTCATAGGCGGGCCCTTCAGAGTTGATTCTCCGCTTCACCCGATATGGATTCTTCTCCCACCGGTACTCCAGTTTATCTCGAGGACGTTTATCTCGAACCAACACCCGGTCCCCAGCTTGGACAGCTGTCCCTCACAGAGGAATTGCTTCTGGATGCTCTAGTTCCTGAAATCTGGTCTGTACCAGACAATATAAAGTCTACAACCGATGACGATGCTCTCGGACCCAGGTGGACACCCCGTTTGTGAGTAGTCCTCCGCAGGATCCAGCTCCAGCTAGGTAATCTTTCTTCCTGGATGGCCGAAAAGCAGGGTATAAGGAGTGTAACCAGTGGTGCGATGTATTCAGTTGTTGTACACCCACACTAACTCAGCTACAAACTCAGGCCACCGGGCCTTCCGGTCTTCCTCCAACATCCTTAACATCTGAATCAGGGTGCGGTTGAACCACTCACAGGCCCTATTTCCCTGAGGGTGGTAACGCGTTGTCCGAGATTTTTATGATCTGGCACAAACTGTGCAATTACTCCATCACTTTCCCAAGAAAACGGGCACCTTGATCGGAGTGGATTTGCTTTGGGCAGCCATATACCTGAACGAAGTTTTTGCAGATGGCATGTCCAGCGGATTCATCAGTTTGATCACGTGTCATGGTCACAACGGCAAACTTCGTGAAGTGGTCTGTCATCACCAGACAATCTTCATATCCCTGATGAGCCAGGCCAATTGTCAGACAGTCTATCATCAGTACTTCCAGTGGAGCCGAGGTTACGATGGTCTGTCTGGGGGCTCTCTTCTCTGGAGGTTTTGCTAACTTGCAGCTTCTACATAGCCAACAGGTTTCTTCCACCGCCGCCTTCATCCGAAGATGATAAACTAATCTTTGCAGCCACTGAATGGTCTTCTGCTGACCGAAGTGAGCTCCTCTTTCGTGCGCCTCTGTGGCCACTTTGGATAGCAACGCCTCAGGGATCAACACCTGCCAGGTGACACCTAGCTCCCGCTGAAGTTGGATCTTCAGATACAGCAATCGATTTCTCAGTTGGAGCCTTTCCCACTGATGAAAGATTTGCAGAGCTCCCGAGGACAGGACGTCTCTATCTCTTTGACTGGGAAGTTGCTTTAACATCACCCACTGTCTCAACTGGGCGAGCTCCCTGTCTTCCTGCTGTTACATGACCTACTCATCACGGGACCATCCCAGTATGCATTCTCGGGACACTACCTGCACCTGCTCCTGCATAGCTGGCACTATCCTGGCAGAATCCCAGAACTCAGGAAACTTCTAATTCTTCATCTCGGTTAGGCCCAGGTTTCCCATGTATCACTCTGGATAAGGCGTCGGCATGAGTGTTCTCGGCTCCTCTCTTGTAGGTGATTTTATATGGGAATTCTGCCATCCGAGCTACCCAATGCTGGTTTCTAGTTTTGCATTTTCCAGATGGGGTAATGTGTTATTGTCAGTGCGTACCAGAACTTCGGAACCAGAAAAGTATTTGGCAAACTTCTCCGTCATGGCCTGCACTAATGCCACCAGCTCTAGTTTGAATGAACTGTAATTGTTGGGATTCCTTTCGGAGTCATGGAGAGACTGACTCGCGTAGGCGATGACTTGTTCTTTTCCTTCCTGAATCTGAGACAGTACATCTCCGAGTTCATGAATGCTTTCATTAGTGTCTCCGGAGAATAAACGGTTGCGAGAAGTCGGCATAAGCTAACACTGGCGCTTCAGTCAGTCACCCCTTCAGAGCTCGAAATGCTTTCTCCTGGTGTTCTTCCCATGGAATGGTTCTGTTCTTTGCACCAGATGGCACCCCCTTCATAAGTTTTAACAGCGGGTTCACTATGCGAGTAAAGTTCTTCATGAATCGCTGAAAATACTCGGTAAGCCCCAAGAAAGCCCGTATATACTTTATGGTCTTCTGAGTAGGACAATCTTGCACTGCAGCAATTTTCTCATGCAACAGTATCACCCCTTCAGCAGAGACAACATGTTCCAAGTACTCAATTTGGGTGCAAAATAGATGACACTTCTGAGGCTTTACTTTCAAACTGTGTCTTTGAAGGCAGCTCAGCACCTGTTCCTGTCTTTGGAGATGTTCCTCGAATGAGGCACCATATACGATGATGTTGTCTAAATAAATGAGAGTGGTCTCAAAGTTCAAGTCACCTAAACACCTCTCCATCAATCCCTGCAACGTACCAGGAGCATTAGCCAGGCCGAACGACATCCGATTGAATTTGTATAGACCCATGGGGAGAATGAAAGCCGTCTTTGTGCGGTCTGCTCGTACATCAGCACTTGCCAATAGCCGCTGGCTAGATCCAGCGATGAGAAGTATTTTGCGATTCTTTGGGCAGACAAAGACTTTTCAATCCTTGGTAATGGATAGGAATCTCGCACAGTGCAGGCGTTGAGTTTGTTATAATCCAAACAAAAGTGCAAAGTACCATCTTTCTTTCACTCTAGCATGATGGGAGCAGCTCACGGGCTCTGACTCTCGGATAACACCATTATGTAGCGTATGAGTCAGTAATCCTTTCATCTCTTGGTACATTTGCAGTGGAATCTGTTGGTACCTTTCTCTTATGGGTGCATTATTTCCAGTCAGAATCTCGTGTGTGATTGCTGTCGTGCAGCTGAAATCATCCTCATGAAGTGTGAACACATGCTGATATTGCCCTAAGAGAGCTTCTACCTGCTGGATCTGTTGCGTGGTGATTTCTGTCAGCTCAGCCGTTCTAGTATGTGGCGCCCTTCCTCTAGATGCTGAGGTTTTTGTGCTAAAGACATATCTACAGCCACAGTCCAAGGTTCTCCCTGTTTCACTGTCTATTGTATGGCCTGTGGTGGTATCAGTTCTTCCGGCATGCCCAGCATCTGCGAAACTTCACTCTTAGATGGGAGCGTGATATTACTTTCTCCCAAATTAACACAACGTACTGGAACCGTTCCATCATGTACAGTGGCTAGCATCTGTATAACAAGGAGCCCTGGAAGTAGTTGCTCCATAATAGCTGGTTCTATCTGTATCTGGACTACTTCCAGAGGGGTACAGCACGGTTTGTCCCGGCGGCAAAACAAGATTGGCAGAGGCTGGAATGATCACGTTTCCCAACATCTTCCTGCCACTAGAGTTCTCTTGGGCTTGAACCTCATGGAAAAGCTGCAGGAATACTCTCCTTTGGGGAGTGTGAGGGCTCCACTATTTCAGGAGCACATTCCTAGAGTGACAGCGTGTCTGTCACCTACAACCCCAGCAGTCAGCACCACTCCTTTCCGACCTAGGTCTATACCGCAGACAGTTATTTGCATCCAGATCACCCCTGCGACTGGGATGGGGAAGTGGTTAGCAGTCATCATGTGACACCCCAGAGTCCGGTTGTCACAGTGACATTACCTCCCTCTAATGTGTGAAGTCATGCTTGGAGGCAGAAAGGGACCCCATGCCAGGTAACAGAGATTAAAAATCACAATTCCTGCTGCAGGTCAGAAAAGGGAGAAGCCTTATAAATTCTGGCCAGCAGAGGGGGTTGTTGAGTCAGCTAGAAATCAGCTGAGGGAGTTGTCATGGAAACGAAACAGCTGTGAGCTGTCAGGAGAAATGATGACAGTTACAACGTGAGGACGTGAGGTAAAGAGATCTTTCTGGAAGATCCTGTCAGATGAAGACAGGGAGCTGATCTATGATGAGGGAAAGGACAAGAGCAGAGACTGAGAGACTCTAGGGAAGCTAAATACTGCATATAGCAGACCCCTGAGTGAAGAGCTAATAAAGAGAAAAGGGACATCAGAGTCCAAGGCTGACAGGAGTTGTACGCCCTGATAGCCGAATCTGAAAGTACTGGGGATTGTAAATTCCTGTGCACATTGAACACCTGAGGGCACGTCAGCGGATAAGGAGCCCGGGGCTGATGGTGAAGAGAATGGTACCCGTGGAATAGTCTCACGCTGACAGCCGTACAGGTTAGTGAAACCATCACGAATAGAGGGTCGCAGCATAGTTATATACAGCGGAGACCCACACACAAAGCGCAGAAAGGAAAGTCCTAAATCCTCAGCTGGCAAGGTGGATCCCCTGAATGCCTCCAGGCGAACCGGACTCATTCCATCACCTGTATGTGGTACTCCGGACTGCAACCTATTACCAGTAAAAGGTAAAGAACTGCACCTCTCTGTGTCTTTCTCTCATTTATCTGCACCCCAACGTTCACAGCCATTTTTACTATTTATTTAACATCTTTGCCCTGGGACTACAGCCCTACCTGTGGAGGGCTACAACAACATAGCTGCACCCAAAATCCATCCCAGAGAAGCAAGACCGCAGCGCTGGTCACCTCTGACTAGAATACCACAGGTGGTGTCACGTATTTCACCATCTAATAACTTTATTTTCATTTTTTACCACATAAATACCACACAACTTTCCCCTATTTTATTACTGGATGCCTCTGGGCCACGGACCGGGTCGCAGCTGCCGTGACACCGTCCCCCATTGAAGTCGACGGGCCCGGTATCGAGTACCCCCAGGCCCCGCGGGGCGCTCCAACTGGTATCACGAACAGAATTTAGCGAGCCTAGCAAAGTTTGGTACAAGGAGCCTGGCAAAGCTGGGTACTGTGCGCCTTAAAAACTTTGTTAAAGTGTGTGCTAAAGACTTTACTGAGCTTTCAAATAACCGCCAAAACTGCGTCACACAGTGCGTGCGAGCAGTGAGGGGCGTGCCAGTGAAGCTGGAGCTGCGCTCTATTGTGAGTGAAAAACAGGAAGAAAATGCTCAACGCGGGTGAAGATTCAGCAGCGGTCGCAGCTGCAGCCCCCATAATGCCCCTATCAATGCCATATATACCAGTAGCAGCATGGTTACCACAGTACTCAGGGGAGTCGCACACCCTGAGCGATTTTAAAGAAAGACTATGTAGTTTGCTCCAAGTGTACCCCCTGTCAGAAAGCCAAAAAGTCAGTATCCTCATTGGCCAGTTAACTGGTGCGGCTCAGAGGGAAGTAAAGTCCTGGCTGGACACTGATAAAGGAACTGTCAAACAAATCTTAGCCAGACTGAAAGACACTTTTGATACCCGCACTGCAACAGAGATAAAAATGAAATTTTTTGGGTGCAAACAGAGAGTGCAGGACAGTATACGGGTCTATGCTCTTAATCTTCAGGAGGCACTACAGGCTGTAAAGCAGGTTGATCCTGAGAGCGTGCAAGATGAAGATAGATTACTAACGGAGCAGTTTATAGAGGGACTCCAGTCTAACAACCAAAGGACACAGCTGCACATAATGGCCCTACAAAATCCTGAATTGGACTTTGCACACTTTAAGGATTGAGCCATCAGAGTGCTACGTGAACCGGACCCAAGCAGCACAGAGCCCTCTAAGCATCCTGCAATTACATACCAGCAGGAGACAGCATCCTTTCCAAAGACCTCTGTTGAGTCTGACAAGCCATCCCAAGATGATGATTCTGCTGCAGACTTACGTCTCCAAGTCAAGGAACTAACTAAAAGTGTGGCTACACTCACAAAAACTGTGCAGTCCCTGCAAGTGATTCCAAAGAAGAAGATCCAGCTGGCCTCCAGTCCAGATGATGTCCCGTGGCTACAGCAGAAGGGGATCCCACCGACCAGAGGGAGAGACAGTGATCGTTACGACGAGGACGGACAACATATCTGTTGTCGCTGCAACAAGGCAGGACACCTAGCAGGATACTGTCATTTAAACAAGCAACCCCTGGGGCAAAGGGCCAACCCCCGGGAGTAAGACGACCAGGCCCATCAAATTGGCGAGACAAGTACGTAGGAGGACGACCAGTCTTGCCTGTCGTGATTGACGGTTTTCCGATGAACGCTTTACTGGACACCGGTTCTCAGGTGACAACGATACCATATGTTCTTTTTAAGCTGTACTGGGCAGATTCAGACATTACTCATGGCCCAGATAAAGACCTTACCATTTTTGCCAGCAATAGTCAGCCCTTGCCTCAGATGGGATGTAAAGAGGTGACTGTTGTGAGCTCATTTTCTCGTTCACCTTTGATGTCTGATGAACTCCCTCTGCTGGTGAAAGGAGGTGGTGAAACTGATTTGGATGGGAGAAACCTGTCACCTGAACAAGTGGATTGCGATTGGACATCCGGAATCTCTGAGTGGATATAAGGCAGCCGACGCCCTGTAGGGTTGCTGGTGATTTCTCTGCTCTGAGCTCTGGCCTCCAGTTCAGTTCCTGTCTTCTAAAGCTAAGTTTTGCTCTGTTATTGTTCCATGAGATTTTGTCTGATTTGCTTAGTTTTGTGTTCTGCCAGCCCCGGCTGGGGCTCTGCTGAATTTCCATTTTTGTTCCTGATCAGTTAAATGTCTTTTGCTCTGTCTTCAGAATATATCGGAGTGCTGATACAGGGATTTTGAAGTCTAGTGACTTCAGGGCCGTTTTTCCTATCAGACGTGTTGGGACATTTTTGTTAGGGTTTTTGCAGAATGCAGCCAGCATCTTTTCTGTCCTTTCCTATCTAGTTAGTTGGGCCCCATCGTTTGCTCTGCCTGTCTTTCTGTCTGTGTTTGTGTTTTCATCTGTTTTCACCGACAATACATGTTGGGGGCTGTATATTGCTTTGGGGTCTGCTCTGGGGCAGTTTAGATTTCTCCTTTCTTTCTTTAGGCTTATTTAGTTCTCCGGCTGTGAAGAGGTGTCTAGGACCACCGTAGGAATGCTCCATGGCTACTGTTAGTTGTTGTGAATAGGATCAGGGGTCTGCAAACCGCTAGCTACCAACCTCTCCGGTTTTCTGGACATAGCTTGCATTTTTGTTTTTTCCTCCTCCGGTGACTCATTCATAACAGAATCACCAGCCATACCGCAGATTCTAGGGTACTCAATAGCAGGAAAGAATTGTAAAAAAAAGAAAAAAGTGTCAGAATTTTTTTTTTTAATGTATATTTTTTCCTTTTTTTCTCTGGGGCCGTAGGAGGAATTTTTTCTTAATGGAGATTAAGCAATTGTCTGATTGTGTGGAGCAACTCGCTGCTGAAGTGCGGGGAATTTCCGCCTCTCTTGCTCATTCACATGCTGCTGAACCAAAGATCCCTACTCCTGATGTGTTTTTTGGGGATCGGCCTAAATTTTTGAATTTTAAGAATAATTGTAAATTATTTCTTACCTTGAAGCCTAGCTCATCGGGGAGCTCTGCGCAACAGGTTAAAATTGTCATCTCTTTGCTGCGCGGCGATCCCCAGGATTGGGCGTTTTCTTTGGCACCTGATGATCCTACTCTAACTAATGTGGACGCTTTTTTTCAAGCCTTGGGGTTGTTGTATAATGAACCTAATGCTATTGATCCAGCTGAAAAAGCCCTGTTGGCATTGAGCCAGGGTCAGGATTCTGCAGAGTTGTACTGTCAAAAATTCCGAAAGTGGGCGGTCCTTACTACTTGGAATGATGGTGCCTTGGCAGCTCTCTTTCGGAAGGGTTTGTCAGAAACCGTAAGAGATACTATGGTGGGATTTCCTGTTCCCTCTGGTCTTGACGATTCTATGTCATTAGCCATTCAGGTTGATCGGCGTTTACGTGACCGTAAAATTACACGAGAAACGTTGCCACCTGTTGAACAAATGTCTGAACCTATGCAATGTGATAGAGTTTTGTCTAGGGCGCAACGTCAGGAGTTCAGAAGACGTAATAAGCTGTGTTTTTTCTGTGGAGATCCCTCTCATAATATTTCTGTCTGCCCTAAACGAGAGAAATGTTTTGCACACACATTTGCTGTGGGTGGTGTACAACCTAAGTTTCTTCTGGCATTACTCTGATCTGCTCCCTGTCCACATTTTCCGCTAATGCTTTTGTGGATTCAGGAGAGGCTCTGAACCTGATGGACTTGGATTTTGCTAAACGTTGGGGGTTTCCTATTACACCTCTGCGGACGCCTATCCTTTTGAGGGGTATTGATGCTACTCCTTTGGCAAAGAATATACCTCAATTTTGGACCCAGGTGGTAATGCGGGTCGCCCCAGACCATCAAGAAAATTGCAGATTTTTGGTGTTTCATAATTTGCATGATACCATTGTTCTGGGGTTTCCCTGGTTGCAAATCCATAATCCAGTTTTGGATTGGAAATCTGTGTCTGTGGTGAGTTGGGGTTGTCAGTGTGCTCTTAGTGACACTCCTGTTTTCTCCACCTCTCCCCAGTCGCATGATGTTCCTGACTATTTGGCTGATTTTTATGATGTATTTAGTGAGAATAAGTCTGCGTCTTTGCCTCCTCATAGGATTTAAGACTGTGCAATTGAGCTGAGCCCTGGGTGTAAATTTCCCAAGGGTCGACTTTTCAATTTATCTGTACCCGAGCATGAGGCTATGCGAACTTATATTAAGGAGTCGTTGGAGAAGGGTCATATTAGACCATCCTCTTCACCTTTGGGTGTTGGGTTTTTTTTCGTGGCCAAGAAAGATGGTTTATTAAGGCCTTGTATTGACTATCGTTCCCTCAACAAAATTACTGTTAAATATCAGTATCCGTTACCCCTGATTTCTGATCTATTCTCCAGAGTTAAAGGTGCTTGCTGGTTTACCAAGCTTGACCTCAGGGGGGCGTATAATCTTTTTCACATTAAGCATGGGGATGAATGGAAGATGACGTTTAATACTCCGGAGGGACATTTTGAGTACCTGGTGATGCCTTTTGGGCTCACTAATGCCCCTTCTGTCTTCCAGTGCTTCATGAATGATATTTTCCGGGACTTTGTGGATAAATTTTTGATCATCTATCTGGATGATATTTTGATCTTTTCCAGGGATTGGGACTCTCATGTGGAACATGTTCGGACTGTGTTCCGGATTTTGAGGGAGAATTCCCTGTATGTTAAGGGGTCGAAATGCCTTTTTGGTGTACGGAGGATTTCATTTTTGGGATTTATTTTGTCTCCGTCAACTATTGAAATGGACCCGGCCAAGGTACAGGCCATTTATGATTGGGTTCAGCCCACTTCTTTGAAGGCCCTCCAGAAGATTTTGGGTTTTGCTAATTTTTATCTAAAATTTATGGCTAATTTTTTTGGTATTGCCAAACCATTGACTGATTTGACTAAGAAGGGTGCTGATGTGTTGAATTGGTCTCCAGAGGCTGTTTCTTCCTTTCAGGAGCTGAAGCGGAGGTTCACTTCTGCTCCGGTTTTGCGGGAACCTGATGTCTCACTCCCGTTTCAGGTAGAGGTGGACGCTTCTGAGATTGGTGCAGGAGCTGTTTTGTCCCAAAAAGATCCGGTAACATCTAAAATCAATCCCTGTGTTTTCTTTTCCCGAAAGTTCTCCCCATCTGAACGCAACTATGATGTGGGGAATCGGGAACTGTTAGCCATGAAATGGGCATTTGAGGAGTGGAGACATTGGTTGGAGGGAGCTAGACATCAAGTCGTGGTCCTCACTGACCACAAGAATTTGATTTACCTTGCGTCGGCCAAACGCTTGAATCCTAGACAGGCTAGGTGGGCCTTGTTTTTCACACGTTTTGATTTTGTTGTCTCTTTTCTTCCGGGCACTAAGAATGTCAAGGCAGACGCCCTCTCTAGAAGTTTCTTTGCTGATTCTCCTATTGTGACCAAGCCTGCTACCATCTTAGGTGAGGGGGTAGTTCTTTCTGCCATCTCGCCCGATTTGAGACGAGCTCTGGAAGAGTTTCAGGAGGACAAACCTGAGCGTTGTCCCATTGGAAAATTGTATGTTCCTGACCAGTGGAGGAAGAGAGTAATGTCTGAAGTTCATTGCTCCGCATTGGCTGGTCATCCTGGTATTTTTGGTACTAGAGATTTGGTGGGTCGGTCTTTTTGGTGGCCCGCCTTATCTCATGATGTCAGGAATTTTGTGCAGTCCTGTGGGACTTGCTCCCGGTCTAAACCTTGTTCTCGCTCTAGTGGGGTGTTTATGCCTTTGCCGGTGCCCAGGAGGCCATGGACCCATATTTCAATGGATTTTATTTCTGATCTGCCTGTCTCTCAGAGAATGACTGTTATCTGAGTGATTTCTGATAGATTCTCTAAGATGGTCCATCTTGTACCACTCCCTAAGTTGTCATCTTCCTCAGAGTTGGTGCCCTTGTTTTTGCAACAGGTGGTTCGCTTGCATGGGATTCCTGAGAACATTGTATCTGACAGAGGAGTTCAGTTTGTCTCTAGATTTTGGAGGACTTTTTGTTCCAAGCTGGGAATTCAGTTGTCCTTCTTCGTTTCACCCTCAGACCAATGGGCAGACGGAGAGAACAAACCAGACTTTGGAGTCTTATTTGAGATGTTTTATCTCTGCTGATCAGGATGATTGGGTCTCATTTTTGCCCTTGGCCGAATTTGCTTTAAATAATAGAGCTAGTTCTGCCACTTTGATGTCACCTTTTTTTTGTAACTTTGGGTTTCATCCTCGATTCTCTTCAGGGCAGGTGGAGTCTTCTGCCTGCCCAGGTGTTGACACTGTGGTGGAGAGAATGCACCAGATTTGGGACCAAGTGGTGGATAAGTTGTCTCTCTCCCAGGAAAAGGCCCAGCGGTTTTCCAACCGGCAAAGGACCATTGGTCCCCGGTTTAAGGTGGGTGATATGGTTTGGTTGTCATCAAAGAATATCTCTATGAAGGTGGCTTCTCCAAAGTTTAAACCTAGATTTATTGGACCTTACAAGATTTTGGAGATTCTTAATCCGGTCTCTTTTCGATTGGCTCTTCCTGTTACATTTAAGATCCATAACGTGTTTCATAAATCCCTGTTGAAGAGGTTTGTTGAGCCTGTAGTTCCTGTGGTGGCACCTCCTGACCCTGTATTGGTTGAAGGTAATGTGGAATATGAGGTTGAGAAGATACTGGATTCTCGTCTGGCTAGATGGAGACTCCAGTATTTGGTTAAGTGGAAAGGTTATGGCCAGGAGGATAATTCTTGGGTCTCTGCATCTGATATTCATGCCGAAAGATTGGTTCATGCTTTTCATTGGGCCCATCCTGATCAGCCTGGTGGCGTGGATGAGGGTTCGGTGACCCCTCCTCAAGGGGGAGGTACTGTTGTGAGCTCATTTTCTCGTTCACCTTTGATGTCCGATGAACTCCCTCTGCTGGTGAAAGGAGGTGGTGAAACTGATTTGGATGGGAGAAACCTGTCACCTGAACAAGTGGATTGCGATTGGACATCCGGAATCTCTGAGTGGATATAAGGCAGCCGACGCCCTGTAGGGTTGCTGGTGATTTCTCTGCTCTGAGCTCTGGCCTCCAGTTCAGTTCCTGTCTTCTAAAGCTAAGTTTTGCTCTGTTATTGTTCCATGAGATTTTGTCTGATTTACTTAGTTTTGTGTTCTGCCAGCCCCGGCTGGGGCTCTGCTGAATTTCCATTTTTGTTCCTGATCGGTTAAATGTCTTTTGCTCTGTCTTCAGAATATATCGGAGTGCTGATATAAGGATTTTGAAGTCTAGTGACTTCAGGGCCGTTTTTCCTATCAGACGTGTTGGGACATTTTTGATAGGGCTTTTGCGGATTGCAGTCAGCATCTTTTCTGTCCTTTCCTATCTAGTTAGTTGGGCCCCATCGTTTGCTCTGCCTGTCTTTCTGTCTGTGTTTGTGTTTTCATCTGTTTTCACCGACAATACATGTTGGGGGCTGTCTATTGCTTTGGGGTTTGCTCTGGGGCAGTTTAGATTTCCCCTTTCTTTCTTTAGGCTTATTAATTCTCCGGCTGTGAAGAGGCATCTAGGACCACCGTAGGAACGCTCCACGGCTCCTGTTAGTTGTTGTGAATAGGATCAGGGGTCTGCAATCTGCTAGCTACCAACCTCTCCGTTTTTCTGGACTTAGCTTGCATTTTTGTCTTTTCCTCTTCCGGTGACTCATTCATAACAGGTGACCATCAAAATTGGCCGAGTAGAATTGCAATCGCAAGGTTTGATAATAGTAGATATTGACAAGCGAGAATGCCATCCTATGATCACTTTAGGCACTAATGTAACTGAAAATTGTCTTGGAGAAATTATTGTTTTGTTACAACAGGTAGCCGAGACCGCCAGCTCCAGTCAGCAACGTGTCCTGCAAAAGGAGATCAGAGCCCTGATGCAGAGACAACAGGTAAAGCTGTCTGGTGGAGAAGTTGGCAATGTCAGAGTAAGTGATCCTTTCCCCATTGCAGTATCTCCCAGAAGTGAAATGTTAATTTGGTGTCGGGCAGCAATAGGCCTAAGGGGTCAAGATTACCAAGCCTTGGTAGAACCCATGTATTCTGATAGTAGGCCCACTATCCTGACAGCCAGAGGGGTAGTTGATGTCCGCAAGGGGAGAGTACCAATATGCATCTTAAATTGTGGGGAGAGAGAGGTCCAGTTACCCTGGTATGCCCCCCTTGCTAAATTGTTCACTGTCAGTAACAATGCAATCGAGACACTAGAACCCTTGCTTCCATCTGACAAGGTGGAAGAGAATGGCTCTATAGGGCAACAGGAGGATTGGTGTCAGCAGCGACATGTAGGCACTCACTCCACCCCTTCACACCAAAAGCAGGGGGCTTACCGGGTGGCTCGAGAATTTGAACGGGTCTTCAGAAAGCATCCTCTAGATTTTGGGCAGGCAAAAGGGGTTCAACATCATATCCCCACTGGAGATCATCCACCCATTAAAGAGAGACACCGGCTTGTACCCCCAGCACACTACCAATGTGCCAAGAGTATGTTACGAGAGATGAAGGAGGCTGGGGTAATCAGAGATAGTTGTAACCCCTGGGCAACTCCATTAGTCCTCGTTAAGAAGAAAAACGGTACTATGAGAATGTGTGTAGACTACAGACGGATTAACAGCATTACACATAAAGATGCGTACCCATTGCCTAGAATTAAGGAATCACTGGCTGCACTGAGAACTGCTAATTATTTCTCTACCTTAGATCTCACCAGTGGGTATTGACAGGTTCCTGTGGCAGAGGCAGACAAAGAGAAGACAGTGTTTACAACACCAATGGGCCTCTGCGAGTTTAACTACATGCCGTTCGGGCTCAGCATTGCGCCAGGAACATTTCAGCGGTTAATGGAATGCTGCCTTGGACATAAAAACTTTGAAACCGTTCTGCTGTACCTGGATGACATCATCGTCTTCTCCAAAACCTACGAAGACCATTTGAAGCACCTAGCCGAGGTATTCGAAGCCCTGTCAAACTTTGGCCTGAAAATAAAACCATCCAAATGTCACCTTTTGAAACCCAAGGTGCAGTACCTAGGTCATGTGGTGAGCGCGGAAGGTGTGGCACCCGATCCTGACAAAGTCACCGTTATCCGGGATTGCCAAAGACCCAGCACTATTCATGAAGTGAGGCAATTTCTTGGGTTAGTAGGCTACTACCTAAGATTTATCAAGGACTTCACCAAGATAGCAGCACCGCTGCAAGATCTTCTAGTGGGCCAATCCAAGAAGGCCAAGAACAAAAATCTTCTGTCCGAGTGGAACAAAAGGATAGAAGAGTCTTTCACCAAGTTGAAATTGGCCCTCACGGGAGATGAGGTCCTGGCCTACCCTGACTATGACCAACTGTTTGTACTTTACACTGACGCCAGCAATGTGGGATTGGGAGCAGTGCTGTCACAAGTGCAGAAAGGCAGAGAGAGAGTGATTGCCTATGCCAGCAGGAAGCTTCGTCCCACTGAGAGGAACCCCAACAACTACAGTTCCTTTAAGCTGGAGTTCCTCGCCATAGTCTGGGCAGTAACAAAGCGCTTCAAGCACTACTTGGCTTCCGCAAAGTTCACTATCTACACGGACAATAATCCGCTAACCCACCTTGAAACGGCAAAGCTCAGGGCACTAGAGCAGCGATGGATGGCCCGGCTGTCCAACTACGAGTTCACCATCAAGTACAGAGCAGGACATAAGAACGCTAATGCAGATGCATTGTCCAGGATGCCCAATTCACCAGACGGGGGAGTAGATCCAAAAGAATTCGAAAAAATCGAGTTACCAGCCTTCCACCGTCCAATTGCAGCCCAGCGCTCTCAAGAAGTGAGGAATAAGTGCTTTGTCTATGAGAGGTAACGTTGAATCCATTACCCCATCATGAGTGGGCAGAGACACAAGACAGTGACCCAGCTGTTCGCCTCATAATGGAGTAGCTGGCACAAGCTGATGCACACCCTGGTTCAAATGACCCACAGGACGCACAGCAACTATGGAAGGAGAGAGGCAAGCTGTTTATCTACGAGGGTAAATTGTGTTGGAGGAACATCAACTCGCACACACACAAACTGGTCTGGCAGGTGGTAGTCCCGAAGAGGGATGCGCCAATGGTCTTAGAGGCGTGCCACAATGGAGCAGGACACTTCGGTTGGAAGAAGTTGGAGGTCCTACTTCGTGAAAGGTTCTACTGGGTTGGCATGAGGACAGCCATTGAGAAGTGGCGCCGAGAATGTGGCCCATGCAACCTGCGCAGAAAAGACCGAAGCAGCAAGCGAGCCCCATTACAGCCAATCATTACAAAAGAGCCGTTTGAACTGGTAGCCTTGGATTACGTGAAGTTAACTCCAAGTAGGAATGGCTACACCTATGCTTTTACCATCGTGGACCATTACTCAAGGTTCTTGGTAGTTGTGCCTGTTAAAGCCCAAACAGCGAAGACAGCAGCCAAGGCATTTCAGCAACACTTGTCGACCGCACGGATATCCTGAACAAGTGCTCACCGACCAAGGTCCAGCCTTTGAGGCAGAAGTGTTCCAGGAGTTCTGTAACATGTACGCTTGCAAGAAAATCAGAACGATGCCGTACCATCCACAAACAAATGGCATGTGTGAGAAGATGAACCAGGTGGTAATTGACTTATTGAAGACCTTACCTCTGGAAGAACGAAACCAGTGGCCAGAGAAGTTGCCAGATCTGGTATATCTGTATAATCATATACCGGTAAACTCTACAAATTGCACTCTGGCCTACTTGATGAGAGCAAGACCTGGCAAGTTACCCATTGATTTGGACATGGGAGTCTTAACACCAGAGACAACATCACCAGATGCAGACTGGGATACAGAGCGGCAGCAACAATACCGCAAAGTACAAGAATGTGTGGAGAAAAGTTTGTCCCAAGCAAGACAGAGGCAGGAAAGGAATTACAACCAACATGCCCCTGCAGTTCCCTTGACACCAGGAGAACAAGTATTTAAAAGAAAGAGACGTGTTCACAAACTAGATGACCAGTGGGAGGCAGAGCCATACACCATTATACCTTCAGACTTTAATAACACCAAAGTATGTATCATCAGCAAAGATGGAGGAGAAACCTTAGAAGCAGTCTCAAGAGATCATCTACAGATGTGCCCTGATCAATTGAAGGACAAGAAAGAAGTCCAAGACACTCCACAACCCATAGTAGAGGTGGAAGAAAAGATTCAAATTATACTTGGAGAATTTCCTCGGACGTGGACACAAGTAAATCAGGCAATAGTAGTACCAGTAATAACCTTTCATCAGCCTACTGCACCAGATGAAGAAGAGACTCTAAATGAATTGGCTCCAGTAACAGATACCACATCTGCAGAGGAATGCAGAAATCTTTCCCCTGCTAACAGCGAATCTGACAATCTCATGGTGAGTCTAAGAGTAGAGAGAAGGCAGTCTAGAATACCTATCTTACACAAGTCTACTTATAGCGTAGTGACTAATGCACCAACAGTAGACATCAGATAACAGGTCAGGTCATCACAAATACCTATACTGCGTAGATCCACTCATAGTACTAGAGGTCAGATCCCTGCCCGTTACAGAGATTACGTAATGTAAATAAAGTTATAAGAATGTATAGTAGTAACCATTAAGCATGAGAGCCTACAGAGACTTACTGTATGAACCTTTTTTAAAGTATTCGCAATAACCAGTTAAAGGACAATTGGGCCACAGGACTATGTGTGGTCAGAACTGTATTTGTAAATAATTACTCCAAAAAGGCCTTTGAAATAAGCCGCCCTCATGGCCGAAAAAACAGGCCCATCTACAGAGCGCCCTGTAGCCACGCCCAGGGATGACACATAAAGTGGGTTAAGGAGGTTCCCACCAAACAAACTCCAGGTACAAGCACAAAGACAATTCCTGGAAAGCAACATAAGGACTGGTCACTGCAGTAACTGTGCTATTGTTTTCTTTTTCTTGTCTGGTTTTTGAGAATTTTTACAATTCTAAGACTTTGTAGATTTTCATTATTTGTTGTTGTTAGCAATTCTTGCTATATTTTCCTCAGTCTAGGAGTACTGAACTTAACTGGGGGGAATGTGACACCCAAGAGTCCGGTTGTCACAGGGACATTACCTCCCTCTAATGGGTAAAGTCAGGCTTGGAGGCAGAAAGGGACCCCCATGCCGGGTAACAGAGATTAAAAATCACAATTCCTGCTGCAGGTCAGAAAAGGGAGAAGCCTTATAAATTCTGGCCAGCAGAGGGGGTTGGTGAGTCAGCTAGAAATCAGCTGAGGGAGTTGTCATGGAAACGAAACAGCTGTGAGCTGTCAGGAGAAATGATGACAGTTACAACGTGAGGACGTGAGGTAAAGAGATCTTTCTGGAAGATCCTGTCAGATGAAGACAGGAAGCTGATCTGTGACGAGGGAAAGGACAAGAGCAGAGACTGAGAGACTCTAGGGAAGCTAAAATACTGCATATTGCAGACCCCTGAGTGAAGCGCTAATAAAGAGAAAAGGGACATCAGAGTCCAAGGCTGACAGGAGTTGTACGCCCTGATAGCCGAATCTGAAAGTACAGGGGATTGTAAATTCCTGTGCACAATGAACACCTGAGGGCACGTCAGCGGATAAGGAGCCCGGGGCTGACGGTGAAGAGAACGGTACCCGTGGAATAGGCTCACGCTGACAGCCGTACAGGTTAGTGAAACCATCACGAATAGAGGGTCGCAGCATAGTTATATACAGCTGAGAGCCACACACAAAGCGCAGAAAGGAAGCTCCTAAATCCCCACCTGGCAAGGTGGATCCCCTGAATGCCTCCAGGCGAACCGGACTCATTCCATCACCTGTATGTGGTACTCCGGACTGCAACCTATTACCAGTAAAAGGTAGAGAAACGGCACCTCTCTGTGTCTTTCTCTCACTTTTCTGCACCCCAATGTTTACAGCCACTTTTGCTATTTATTTAACATCTTTGCCCTGGGACTACAGTCCTACCTGTGGAAGGCTACAACATCATAGCTGCGCCCAACATCCATCCCAGAAAAGCAACACCGCAGCGCTGGTCACCTCTGACTAGAATACCACAGGTGGCGTCACATATTTCACCATCTAATAACTTTATTTTCATTTTTTACCACATAAATACCACACAACTTTCCCCTATTTTATTACTGTACCCCTCGGCGCCACGGACAGGATCACCGCTGCCGTGACACCGTCCCCCATTGAAGTCGACGGGCCCGGTACCGAGTACCCCCAGGCCCCGCGGGGCGCTCCAATCAACTTTATAACTGGGCCCCATTCAGGCTGCATTGCCTTAGGAAAGTGTCATTGGAAGTATGCTTAAGGCATCGTAGTCACCTGTGAACCAGTGTCTACCAGACAACGTACAGCCCATCCATTCATTTCAGCCAAGACGAGAGAACACATGGACACTTGATTTGTGGGTCTTCTGTTACTCCTTCTTAACTGTTCAGGCGTGCATTCATGTATTGGGCCACTGTCTCCCCCTCCCTTTGAAGCCGGCAAAATAAGCGCATACGTAACTCCCCTACATCCGTGGGGTCCCTATGGCTTTCCTTCAGTATCTGTAACACTTTGTTAAAGGTGTCTTGGGGGGTGGTAGCATGACAGAATCAATCGCCTCTCCATCCAGAGCCATCATGGCAAACTCCGCATCTAAAGCAGGGGTCATGGGGTGCATCCTCATCATCCCCTTGATCCGCTCAGTCCAGCTCCGTAACATAGTATTATTCCTAGTAAACTTCAGTAGCTTGCTCAACATTTCCCCCAGGGATATATTGGACCTAGCGCCCACCCAAGCTGCTTGGTCTGCCGCCTCTGTGCTGTTGGACTGCATCCTGCCGACTTTGCCAAGTGTAAGCAGGTTGAGGGATGCAGTGATGGACAGGAGGCAGAGCAAGGGTTAACAGATTTATTAACAGAGGTATACTCCAAGCAGGGAGATAGTGGGTTAAGCAGTGAGGTAAGTAAGGTGATATTAGCACGGTATGGGTAAAGGATGAGGTATAAGGTAAAGCAACTGTTCATTAAAGGGTTACCTTATCAGTCCGCCAGCTTACAGGCTGCAGAGCTGTAGGTTTCAACAGTGGCACCCACGCAAGTGGCGTGTGATGTCTCCGGTGTCGTCCTGAAGAAGTTGGTGTTCCAGTTCTCGGTGATGGCGGTGGGTCCTCATTGTCCTAAGCGGGTTCCTTAATCCACGTTTCGTCGTACGGAATGCATAGCAGTCTATGTTACCCCCGGAACGTAACTCATCTCGGACGTATCAGGCGGGTGAGGAGTTACACAGTTCTAACTGAGTCACCCGGTCAGTCTTAGGCGGCACTCGCGCAGCAACCACCAACCCAGAGAGACTTCAACTTTCGATCACGGGAGGCAACGGGCACACGGCAGATTGCTGTACATAACTAGTGTTACTAGATGCGGCGAATCTACAACGCAGGCCTGCGCTATCACGATGATATCAATAAAGGATATAAAATATAAACAATATATAAGCTAGAAAATATATCAAATTACCACATACCACAGCAGAATAATTCCATCCACAATTGGGTTATAAACTAGTATATGAATCCATAATAGTAATATGCCATAGTAGTGAATAGACCTGTAACACAGTGTGTGACCATATAATGATACTCAAACTATGTGAGCCAATGTGAATATAACATACCCGTAGTGTGGAGACTGTCTCAAGGTATTGCCCGGCACTCCCCTTGTGGTAATTTGATATATTTTCTAGCTTATATATTGTTTATATTTTATATCCTTTATTGATATCTGTGTGTGATATGGAGATATATTATATTATATTGCGATACATTTTATTAGACAGTCCTTATGAATGATCATATATATGTATATTGTGATTGTATAATTTTTTTGGTTTGCCATTGGCACTTGCTTTTACACTATTTTTATGATTGCCTGAATTGAACTCATTAAAGAATAAAAAAAATTTTTTAAATATATATTCCAGTCCCATTGTCTTTATATTTTTGATTGTCCATACATAGTGGTTCGTTCATATACAGTATATAGTACAATTGAATTAAAAAAAGTCTACACTACGCAATGAGCTTGTTTTTAATTGCAGTGAATATCAGATAACGACATACAATTACAGATGTCTGACTATAAAATCAGTAGTTTCAGTCCAATTTAGCTTGGTGGGTAGTGTAGTGTAGAAAACCGCAGATAACACAAAATTACATGGAACACTTTAAAAATGCTCCACTGGATTGACAACTCCACGTCTGTTATCTTCATATATTTGCTCTTTTGCTTTTTTCTTTGTTCTGCTAGCTAATGTAATTGCTGCAATCATTTATTGTAGGATAATTTGGGATAAAGCACAGTCTAAAAGGAAATAGGTGTCAAAACCATTACTTCTTTATTGCTAGAAAGGCAAAGTTGTTTACAATCATTGAATCCCAGAACCTTAAAGCTAAATGTGTCACCAGCTCCTCTAACATTTCTACTTGCCTAGCATAAACAGATCTTGCTTAGGAGTAAACTGTACACATCTAAAGCAAGCTGTGGGACTGAACTGCAATCATGGCTGTGGATGCCTTATGTAGGATCCTACAGCTCTGGAGCCTGCAGGTAGGTTGGTCTGTCTGTGACCATCATGAAATCCTAGGGAAGGTTACTGCTTTGGCCGGAGAGTGAAGCACAATCTTTTGTGCACTGCAATGCTAGGTTTCAGTTTAGGAATGGCATAATATAGTACTTTACGCAAAAATGATATGTTCCAGTAACGGAGAGTAAGCAACATCTAGAAGTACGTAATCAGAAGAGTTAGGCTATGTGCCCACATTGCAGAAATGCTTCGGAAATGTCCGCAGCATTTCCGCAACTCCCTGCCGCGGGTAAAATGCATGCGGAATTCGCAAGTGTTTTCCCGCAAAACACAAGCGCTTTGCAAGCATTTTTAGCTTGCAGAATGCTTGCACTTTTCCAAGCAATTTGAAGCATCGCTTGGAAAAGTGATTGACAGGTTGGTCACACTTGTCAAGCATAATGCTTGACAAGTGTGACCAACTTTTTACTATTGATGCGGCCTATTCAGCATCAATAGTAAAAGATAGAATGTTAAAAATAATAAGAAAAATAAAAAATAGACATATACTTACCCTCTGTCAGCCCCCGGAGTCGTCCCGCCCCTCATTGGCGCTGCCGGCAACTTCCGTCCCCAGGGATACCTTGCGACAATGACCTCTGATGATGTAGCATCACGCAAGACTGCTATGTCATCAGAGGTCATTCACGCAATGCATCTCTGGGAACGGAAGATGCTGTCAGCGTGGCTGAGATTCGGGAGGACTCCGGGGGCCGACAGAGGGTAAGTATATCCCTATTTTTTTATTTTAATTCTATTTTTGACAGGAATATGGTACCCAGGGCATGGAGGAGAGTCTCCTCTCCTCCATACCCTGGGTACCATCCGCACATGAAGCGCTCACTTCACACATGGTGGGCATAGTCACATGTGTAAAGTGAGCCTTTCAATGGAATCCTATGGCGTCGGAATCGCCGCGATTCGGCAGAAATAATGAACATGCTGTGGATTTTACCACTATGCGATTCTGCAGCGGTAAAATCAACAGCAGCAAAAACGTGGAGGAAACGCATAAAAAATGCAACGTGGGCACACAGCCTTAAGTCATATGTAGAGATGAGTGGATTGATCTACCGAGAATCAAGTTTGAGAATTACTGAAATTTGCAGTTCCATTCAAATTTAAACTCTTTGTAAGTCTTAAAAAAGGCCAAACTGCCATTTTTGAGAACTATAAGAGGCCAGTAAAAAAAAAATCCCCAGAAACTAATATCTCAATGCTCACCTTTCTGGCTTTCTCTCTGTTCACTACCTGCAATCTGGTCCTCAGGACCTCTTCATTTAGATATTGAATGCCTCATCAGCCTGTCTTTCACTATAGGCCAGGACATCTAGCTGAAACCAGGCCTCAGTGGATACTGCACATCATAATGTACGTTACGACCTTACAACATGGACTGATCTAGAGGCCTGGAAGTCTTGGCCGTCAGTGAAGAGCAGGCAGATGAGGCATGCAACTGCTGAAAGACGAGGCTAAGGACTGGGCAGCTGGCAGCAAGAAACAGGGCAGCCGGAGTGATGAGTTGTGAGCTGATTATCAGTTTTTAATAGTGTTTTTAATCTTATCTTTATTACTCTTATAATAAAGAACATGCAATTGCCGATAAATATCTTTACTGCAAGTTGAATTTCCTTGTTAAATCTACAGGAACTGGCAAATTCATCTTTCAAACCATCCGCTCATAATTAATTATAAGTGACCAATTACCACATATAATATATGCAGCTGCTTCATCTACAGATACAAGCAAGAGGAAATCTGCTCAGGAAGTGAGCACATCGCCGACCCCCGTCACGTGATTGGGGATCGGCGACGCGTTTCCTTGACAATCAGAAGTCTCATAGAGACCTCTATGGTTGTTGCAGGCACATTTCTGTGAGCGCTGCCCGATGGTCGGCGTTCATAGCAATGCAGTAAATCTGCTACTTATGGGTGATCTGCTCATCGCCCATATGTAGCAGAGTCGATCATGTGTTGCATGCTTCTAGCCTCCCATGGAGGCTATTGAAGCATGCCAAATGTAAAAAAAAAAAGTGTTTAAAAATTAAAAAAAATTAAAAAACCTAAAAGTTCAAATCACCCCCCTTTCACCCCAATCAAAATAAAACAATAAAAAAAAAAATCACACATACACATATTTGGTATCGGCAAGTTCAGAATCGCCCGATCTATCAATAAAAAGATTAACCTGATCACTAAACGGCGTAGCGAGAAAAAAATTCAAAACACCAGAATTACGAATTCAAAACACCAGAATTACGTTTTTTTGGTCGCCGTGACATTGCATTAAAATGCAATAACGGGCGATCAAAAGAACGTATTTGCGTAAAAGTGGTATCAGTAAAAATGTCAGACCGGCACGGAAAAAAGTAAGCCCTCACCCGACCCCAGATCACCAATAATAGAGACGCTACGGATCTCAGAAAATTGCACAATTTTTTTTTTTTTAGCAAACTTTGGAATTTTTTTTCACCACTTAGATAAGAGAAGATAGACATATTTGGTGTCTGTGAACTCATAATGACCTTGAGAATTATAATGGCAGGTTAGTTTTAGCATTTAGTGAACCTAGCAAAAAAAGCAAAACTAAAAACAAGTGTGGGATTGCACTTTGTTTGCAATTTCACCGCACTTGGATTTTTTTTACCGTTTTTGAGTACATGAAATGCTAAAATCAATGGTGTTGTTCAAAAGTACAATTCATCCCGCAAAACGAAGCCCTCACATGGCCATTTTGACTGAAAAATAAAAAAGTTATGGCTCTGGAAAGAAGGGGAGCGAAAAACGAAAATGAAAAATCGAAAAAAGCTCCGGGCGTCAAAATCAGTCTTGTGGGATTTTCATTGAGGCTGGTCAGAGTTGATAGGAAGATGGATTGATCTAAAGACAGGGCAATCATGGAGGAAAACCTGTTAGCGGCTGCAAAAGACTTGACACTGTGGTGTAGGTTCACCTTTCCAAAGGGCAACGACCCTAAACATACTGCTAAAGATCCAATGATTTAGTTCACACCATATTCATGTGTTTCTGTGGCCTAGTCACAGTTCAGACCTAAATCTCATTGAGATTTCATAGAAAAACTTGAAAATTGCTGTTCATCGACACTCTCTCCATCCAATCTCACTGAGCTAGAGCTAGTTTGCAAAGAAGAATAGAGACATACCCCAAAAGACTTGCAGCACTAATTACAGAAAAAGGTGGTTCTACAAAGTATCAGGGTATGCGCACTCGTTTTTTTTTGGTGGTGCGGATTTTGTAGTAAAATCCGCAGATAAATCCGCGGGACTAAAGTCCTGCGGTTTATCTGCGGTTTTGCCCTGCGGTTTCACACCTCATAATGGATGAGGTGTGAAACTGCAGCGGTTCTGCACAAAAGAATTGACATGCTGCGGATTGTAAACCGCAGCAAAACCGCGCGGAAAAATCTGCAGCATGTGCACAGCGTTTTCCAGTTTACCATTGAAAACAATGGTACTGTACAACTCACCTAATTCAGCTGCGGACCCGCAGCTGCAGAAACGCTGCAGATCCGCAGCAGAATCCGCACCGTGTGCACATACCCTCAGGGCATGTGGACACGCTGAGGATTGGGGTGCGGATTTGGCCGCGCGGATTTTGTAAAATCCGCAGGTAAATCTGCAGGTCAAAAGACAATGGAGGAGATGGCAAACCGCAGCGGAATCCGCAGAAAGAATTGACATGTCAATTCTTTCTGCGGTTTCAAAACCGCAGGAAAACCGCGATGAAAAATCCGCACTGTCTGCACTGCGGTTTTTCATTCCCATAGGGAATAATGGTACTGTACACCGCAGCAAAAACTGCTGTGGACCCACAGCGGCCAAATCCGCTGCGGAACCACAGCAGAATCCGCAGGGTGTGCACACACCATGCAAGTCACAATTTTCACATTTCTATTTTTAAAATATTTAGAAAACCATGTATCATTTCCTTTGTAGTACAACAATAATTACTATTTTGTGTTGGTATATCACACAAAATCCAAATAAAATACATTTAACCCCTTTCTGACCTTAGACGTACTATTCCGTCCATGTGACCTGGGCCCCTATGACCATGGACGGAATAGTACGTCATACTTGATCCGCCGCGCTCACGGACAGCTCCTGGCACGGACAGCTCCTGGCAATCAAACATGATCGCAGCTTTCCGGGAGCAGGCAGAGGGGCTGTCAGCTGTGACAGCCCCTCTGCCTTTGGATCGGAGTCTCCACGGCATGACGTGGGGTCCCGATTGCTCCCATGGTAACCCAATGTCGTCATGATGACATCCGGGTTACCAGAGGTCAGAGACTTCCTGTCATGCCCAGTGCATGTCAGGAAGTCTCTGAGGTCAGTGCAGATCTGCATGCCATATAAGCGATCAGTCTGCACAAAATGAGTTTCCCATAGTGGGACAGTTAGAAAGAAATAATTTTTTTTTTTACAGTAATTGTAAAAATATTTAAAAAAAAAAATAAAAAAATACATATTTATTCAGTCATAGAATCATAGAATCATAGAATCGTAGAGTTGGAAGGGACCTCCTGGGCCATTTGGTCCAACCCCCTGCTCAAAGCAAGATTCGCTAAATCATCGCAGACAGATGTCTGTTCAGCCTCTGTTTGAAGACTTCTATTCTAGGAGAACTCACCACCTCTCATGGCAGCCTGTTCCACTCATTGATCACTCTAACTGTCAAAAAGTTTTTTCTAATATCTAATCTGCGTCTCCTCCCATTCAGTTTCATCCCATTGCTTCTAGTCTTTCCTTGTGCAAATGAGAATAAAGATGATCCTTCTATAATATGACAGCCCTTGAGATATTTGTAGAGAGCTATTAAGTCTCTTCTCAGTCTTCTCTTCTGCAACCTAAACATTTCCAAATTCTGCAACCTTTCCCCATAAGACAGGGTTTGCAGACCAGTCACCATTCTGGTTGCCCTTTTCTGAACTTGCTCATGTTTGTTGATGTCTTTTTTAAAATGTGGCACCCAAAACTGGACACAGTAGTCCAGATGAGGTCTGACCAAAGAGAAGTAGAGGGCAATAATGACTTCATGTGATGTAGACTGTATGCTTCTGTTAATACATCCTAGAATTGCATTTGCCTTTTTTGCTGCTGCATCACACTGTTAACTCATATTCAGTCTGTGATCTATTAGTATACCCAAGTCTTTTTCACATGTGCTGTTGCTTAGCCCTATTCTTCCCATTCTGTATATGCTTTTTTCATTTTTATTGCCCAGATGTAATACTTTTCATTTTTCCCTGTTAAGAACCATTCTGTTAGTTGCTGCCCACTGCTCCAGTTTGTTTATATCCTTTTGAATCCTCACTCTCGCTTCTCTTGTATTAGCTATCCCTCCTAGCTTTGTGTCATCAGCAAATTTAATCAGTTTACCTTCATTTCCTTCATCTAAATTGTTGATAAAGATGTTGAACAATACAGGGCCCAGGACAGAGCCCTGTGGTAACCCACTTGAGACATTCTTCCAACTGGATGTGCAGCCATTTATGACCACTCTTTGGGTCCGATCACTAAGCCAGTTATGAATCCACCTAACAGTTGCCTTGTCCATTCCATACTTAGCCATTTTTTCAATTAAGATTGTGTGAGATACTTTGTCAAATGCTTTGCTGAAGTCAAGATAAACTATATTTACAGCATTTCCCTGATCCACCCAATCAGTGATTCTGTCATAGAAGGAAATTAAGTTAGTCTGACATGACTTATCAGTTACAAACCCATGCTGACTCTGTTTAATCATTTCATACTTGTCCAGGTACTTACATACATGTTGTTTACTAATTTGTTCAAAGATCTTTCCTGGTATAGAAGTCAGACTCACCGGCCTATAGTTGCCTGGGTCCACCTTCTTCCCTTTTTTGAAGATAGGAGCAACATTTGCTTTTCTCCAGTCTTCTGGAACTTCTCCTGTCCTCCAAGAATTTTCAAAGATTATGGAGAGGGGTTCAAAAATTTCTTCTGCTATCTCCTTCAGTACTCTGGGGTGTAATTCAACTGGACTTCGAGACTTGAATTCATTTAGGTTAGCTAAGTGTTTCCTCACTATCTTTCTGTTTATAGATATCCTGGATTCTTCTATTCCCTTAATAGGACAGTGAAGAACAGTTGATGTTACATTTCCTTTCTGAGAGAAAACAGATGCAAAATAGGAATTTAAAAGTTCGGCCTTCTCAACATCTTGTCTTACCATTTCATCATTTTCATCCTGTAAAAATCCTATAGCATCTTTGACTTTTCTTTTACTTTTGACATATCCCCAAAATCCTTTATTATTGCTTTTGACGTCTCTTGCCAGCCTCAATTCATTGTCAGCTTTAGTTAATCTGATTTGTGCCCTGCAGGTTCTGCAGACAGCATTATATTCTTCGTTAGATATGCCTCCCTCTTTCCATTTTATAAACATTTCTTTCTTCATTTTTAGCATGTGCTTAAGTTCTGTGTTCATCCATCCTGGTTTCCTTAAATGCTTCCTATTCTTCCCT